>NC_080792.1:93345310-93679310 GCF_028018385.1 Neofelis nebulosa
CCCCTCTCCCTCTGCCCCTCTCTTGCGTGCACTCTCTCAATAAAACAAAAAAATAAACATAAAGGAGCGAATGCACGCAGAAGTTAAGGATCTGTGAACTCTAACCTTTCAAACACCCCCAATGAACTCCTCCCAGAAGGTCTCTGCCTTAGGCTCCCCCCATGCATACATCCTATTCAAGGACACACTGCTCCAAACAAACAGCGTAAATGAAAGGGAGGACTGACACCACCCGAGCTGCTCGTGCCCCCACCGCCAGGGCCCGGGGAGATCACATCCAACACACGTGGGCTGTCTGTATTTCGTTTCCCCGCTTTTGGTGGACACGGAGGACAGAGAAGTCCTGCTCTGTCCTATGAAACAGCGCTTCCAGCCCAGGACAATGGTGACAGGTGTGGGCCCCGTAGCTGCTGCGTACGTAGCTGGACCCACCTGTCACCACGCGGAAACATCCATCAAGGGAGCAGAAAAACCCACATTTTTATGAAGATCTCCTGATTTCAAAATACTGACGAGACATTCGTTGTGGCAGCCACATGAGACGTGTGCGGACCACAGTCTCTTCCTGACTCCCATCCACCCAGAGCCACACCCCGGACATAAGGTACACAAGGCAAGAGAGGGCTTTTTCTTTTCTATCTGGTAAAGACATGACACACCCTGTTTCTCTGTTCTACCTCCTTCAGATTCGCGAGGCCTGTGTTTAAATTTAAATTGCATAAGAACATGGGGTGCCTGGGTGGCTCGGTCAGTGGGGCGTCCAACTTCGGCTCAGGTCATGATCTCACAGTTCGTGAGTTCGAGCCCCACGTCAGGCTCTGTGCAGACAGCTCGGAGCCTGGAGCCTGCTCCCAATTCTGTGTGTCTCTCTCTCTGACCCTCGCCCCTTCATGCTCTGTCTCTCTCTGCCTCATAAATAAACAAACATTAAATTGTACCAGAATAGTGATAATGCCCCCTTCCTATCAAAAATCTCTTTACCGCAACCAAAACAATTCCAGGAAAATTACTGCGGAATAGTGAAAATGAGACACTTGGCCCCGACCCACCCTACAAGCCATTTTCCTTTCGAAAGCCTAAATAGTAGGCTGTCTAGAATTCAGAACACCTTGGAAACTGTGTCACTACAGGAGAAACCCGAGCCCCTGCCGTCAGGGCCAAACTCCGCACAGAAATCAAGAAGAACGCACCCTTGGTGACGCATTGGGACCAGACGCCCAGAACTCGCTAAGCTCCACGCGTGTGACTGCGCCCCTAAACCGCCGTTCCCTTCCCAATACGCCGCTGCTCCCTGAAAACGCAAACGATACCGTCTGAGTGGGTCTCTCTCCCTTCCAACAGAATTCCCCGGGCTTTCGGGGACCTCACGTTTCAAAATACTGAATGCTTGTAAAACAAGCAATTACGTGTTTTGATGCCTGCTTTTAACAGCACATAATGCAAATATTTAATCACAGCAGTAATTCCTATTGTGCATAGTTTTTACATCTAATTAAGGACTCTGAAAAATTACAACCATTGGAAACAAGAGCCTTCATCACATTTAAACACTGGAAGGGATAGAGAGTCACTTCTCTGGGAGGGGACAGTTCTGTACGGAGAGCTGTCACCTGAGCAGGAACCCAAAATTCCCCGTAAGGTTAAATACTGGAGACCGTGTGAGTGTTTTCATTTTAGGTTTAAAACTGCAAAGACCGTACGTGTGGAATATCGCTCTTATGGTGAACATCCAGCATCCACGATCCTTTCTGAGTAACAGCATTCCAAATTATACGTATCATGCTGTCCCCATTCTCATACCAGCTGATCTGGGTGGATTCCCACTCCTGGCTCTGCCTAAGGAGGCTCAAGGGGCAATGTGGCCTCTCCAGAGCAGGTCCAGAACTTTGATGGAACTGTGAAAGGAAATGTTCTTTGTTTTTAGCGAATTTTGGGTAAGAAGATTTAATTCTGAGCTGGGAAGCATGCTGCCTAAATGAGGGGCAGTGTCTCTAAGAACAGAAGCAATACAGTTAAAGAGGAGCAGAGAGGCTCTAGGGCCTTGTGGCATCACACACGTACCTGGATCAAGCCTTGCCTGATGCCAGCTTACCCGCAGAACTTCCCTCTCAGGAAGCAGCATGTTGCCTTCTCCCTTCCGGCGGAGACTGTGAGTACTCACCACGCGTAGGGGCACGTGCTGCTCTACATTTTCCAGCCCCCCCCTGCGGTCAGAGGGAGGCCTCGCTTCTAAGTGCCGGTCAGTGGGAGGTGCACATTAAGTAGTGAAGCCAGTTCCGAATGTGGACTTTAAAAGCATCCCACGTGATCCTCTGGCCCTCTCTTCCCCTCCCGTGATGCCTTCAGAGGCCGTGTGCTCCAAGCGGCATAACAAGAAGGTGGAGGCAGGTCAACTAGGCTCTAAGTGAACAAGAAGTAACCCTTTCTCAAATTAATCCACCAAGACGCGGGCATTTGCTTACCCTGTACCGTGGCTGGCCTATCCTCACTCCTGTACCCCCCAGGCAACCCGAAAGCTTTGTTTCATGCCTGCAACACAAACATGTCCAAGTACTGATCAGTACGAAGTGCCGCCTTAAGTAAATCTCAGGTAGAACGTTTCTGTTCAACCCGCAGGTTCTGGGACACTGTCCTCTGCCTTGTTTTACGTTCTAGAAGGGGGTCGTCCCTGCCCGAGATCTGTTCTGATTTCTCCCTTCACAGCACCTGTTAAATGCTGACCGGGAACAGCAACCTAGAGAGAGCCCCTTGGGATGATAAAACGGAACCGGTCCTCTTGAGGGTCTCCTGCTCAAAGAAACACAAGGACTACGTTCAAATCCTAGAAGGCAGGGGGATTGCCTAGAAAACCCAGAATCAAATCAGCTATGGATTGAGCACTTCTTTCCCAACGCCATGATAAGGAATGTCAGAAACACACAGGAAGACTTCTTGCTGCCTTCTTTTTTTGTTGTTGTTAATGTTTGTTTTGGGGAGAGAGAGAGAGAGAGAGAGAGAGACAGAGACGAAGACAGAGCATGAGAGGGGGAGGGGCAGAGAGAGAGGGAGACACAGAATCCGAAGCAGGCTCCAGGCTCCGAGCTGCCAGCACAGAGCCCAACACGGGGCTCGAGCTCACGAACCGTGAGATCACGACCTGAGCTGAAGTCGGATGGTCAAGGGACTGAGCCCCCCAGGCGCCCCTCTTGCCTCTGTCCTATAGCCCTCTTGGGAAGAGAAAACTAACAAGGGTGAGCTACTCCAACATGACTCTCTCGGCAACGTCAATAGCGTCAAAAATCAACTTTAACACAGCACAAGTTTCTCTGGATTCCAAAGATCGGAACATTTATCACCAATTCCAGATCCCTTCGGAGTTGCCTTCTTGAGTCCTGTTAACCAGCCCGGCAGGAACCTCCTGGAACCAGGGTTCAGGGCTGGCTCAGGTACTGGGGGCCCTGGGGAAGCAGCAGCATCCAGTCCCCGGGCCCCCAGGTCCCGGGAGGAGGGCACTGGCGAAGGCGGGCTCTGGGCCAGAATGGGAGCAGCCTGTGGCTAGGGGTCTCCCCACCCCCCACCCCACTGGTCCTTCAGCAAACTGGGCCCCCAGGGCGCCCTGCGGGTCTACACACACAACCCAGCAAGCCCCCCTCCACCGGACAGAGCCTGCGGCCAGCAGCTAAGAATCCTGGCCAACACAGAGCGAGCGGAGTCCGCAGGAAAGAGATTCCAAAGGGTTATTCGGCGGACACCAAGGACACATCCTTCCTCTCACCACATAATCAGAGAGCGTGTCCATCCCTGTACCGATCACACTGCTTTACCAGAGACGGTTATGACTGTGTCCCACACTTCCCTGCATCATCTCGACAGCAGAGTTGACTTCATACTCCTTTCTGCCTCCTGAGAACCTAGCTCACCGATAGGTAAACAACAGCCCTCAGTGCCCAGGACAGGTGGCATTCCTTGCTGGAGATAAAAAGTCAGAACTGGGTAGATCACAGCCTGAACTTGAATATTCTCTGCTGTGTGTGGGCAGCAGGGCTCTCTCAAATGCCATCAAAGTCACAGAACCGTGAAATTCCAGATTCGCTTATGTAATGGTGATTCCCAAATAGCATGTCCTAGAGGGGACCTCATCTTCCCGCCCAACAAAATAGCATCCTACCTGCCCTTTCCTTTCCTTCCCTTCCCCTTCCCTTTCCCCTTCCCTTTCCCCTTCCCTTCCCCCCCTCCCCCTCCCCTCCCCCTTCCTCCCCTTCCCTTCCCCCCCTCCCCCTCCCCTCCCCCTTCCTCCCCTTCCCTTTCCTTTCCTTTCCCCTCTCCTTCTTTCTTTAAATCCAAGTTAGTTAACATACAGTATAATAATGGTTTCAGAAACAGAATCTAGTGATTCATCGCTTACATGTGACACCCAGAGCTCATCCCAACAAGTGTCCTCAGTGCCCATCCCCCATCTAGCCCATCCCCTCACTCACCTCCCCTCCAGCAACCCTCAGTTTGGTCTCTGTATTTAAGAGTCTCTTACGGTTGGTCTC
This sequence comes from Neofelis nebulosa, assembly GCF_028018385.1. Taxonomy (NCBI): domain Eukaryota; kingdom Metazoa; phylum Chordata; class Mammalia; order Carnivora; family Felidae; genus Neofelis; species Neofelis nebulosa. Next base: position 93,349,828 of record NC_080792.1, read on the forward strand.
CCTCTCGGTTTTATATTATTTTTCCTTCCCTTCCCTTATGTCCATCTGTTGAGTTTCTCAATTTCCACGGAGGAGTGAAGTCCTATGATATCTGTCTTTCTTGGACTAATTTCGCTTAGCATAATACCCTCCAGTTCTATCCACGTTGTTGCAAATGGCAAGATTTCATTCTTTTTCATTGCCGAGTAGTATTCCACTGTGCGCATGTGTGTGTGTGTGTGTGTGTGTGTGTGTGTGTGTGTGTGTGTATTTACCCATTCGTCAGTTGATGGACATTTGGGCTCTTTCCATACTTCGCCTATTGTCGATAGCGCTGCTATAAACTTTGGGGTGCACGTGCCCCTTTGACTCAGCATTTTTGGATCCCTGGGTTAAATACCTAGTAGTGCAATTGCTGAGTCGTGGGGTAGTTCTATTTGTAACTTTTTCAGGAACCTCCACACTGTTTTCCAGAGGAGCTGCACCAGTTTGCATTCCCACCAACGATGCAAAAGAGATCCTCTCTCTCAGCATCCTGGCCAACATCTCTTGTTGCCCGAGTTGTCTTAAACACATTTTCTTAACTCATTTGCCTTGTCCCTCCTCCCCTGAAACCACCATCGCTCTATCTCCAAGTCACCTGCTGACTAACGACCAAGGAGGCTCCGGCTCGCAGCCCTCTTCACAAAGCGTGCCCCCAGAATGCTTGCCGTAAGCAAGTCTGGACCTTCCTCTCTGGCCACAGACTGTGTCACCTCAGCCACTGCAACCCCACAGCCTCCAGGCGCCAAAGCACCTCAGGACACCGGACCACACTGTGGGGGAAACAGAGCTTGGGGGCACTGGGAGCCACATCCGCAAACTCGCGGTTTCTCACGCCAACAGGAGAACGTCAAGTCCCCAAGAGCTAAAAGCACCGTGAGACCGCCCGTCTTCTCAAACCCGGATCTGACGCTCCATTGAGACGCTTCACTTCAGGCAGAGAAGGCAGGACGTCCGTGCCCTCTCTAATCTTTCCCTCGGCCACTGTGGTGCCATCTGCTCTGACAACACGTGCTCGGGTCTCTTTTCCAACGCGTGTCGGGATTTTGTCTACCCTGAAGTTCACGGACCTGCCTCTTTGCGGATCGGTACACCGTTAAGCGGCGGGGTGTCTTGGGCGGTATTTCTGCGTCAAAGGAACCCTTAAAACCAGCGTCCCGCAGCAGAAGTGGAGGAGACCGGCTGCGGGCTGTCGGGGGCCCCCCTCACTCCTTCCTAGAAGCAGGGTTTTCTTTAATAAATGACAAAAGCGATGGAGGTGCGTTCTGAGCCTTTGGTCTCACGTCGGCACAAGCCCGCGGCTGGTCCCCACGATCCCCACCACCTCCCTGCCGCCGGCCTCCCCTCGAGACTCACTGCTCAGTCGGGCTTGGGGTGTGGCATCTGAGCCAACCTCACCGATTCACCCGTTCATGGGACACACCGTCCCCCTCTCGAAAGCAAATCGATCCGCGTCTGTCTGCCTTCCTCCTACATGCTTCCACCTCTTCCTTTACCTCTTCTCTAAAGAGCCACCCCCCACGCCGCGTCCTGCAGGTCCCTCCCCCCCACACCTGGGGCCTAAGCGTGCTGGTGACGTCAGTGATGTGAGTCAGAGTGTCACTTAACCCTTTGTGACAGTCTGGGAATTAAAAATCAATGTACATTGGTAGGGATTAAGAGATTAAGAGGCACTAACTACCAGTTACCAAGCAAATAAGTCTCGCGGAAGAAAAGCACAGCCTAAGGAAATCCAGTGGATACGGCTGGAGCCACGTCCTCCCACGGCGCCAGGTGGTGACCGCTGAGTCACACGCACGACGGTCGATTCTCCGTGTCGCACACGCGACCCCACCCGGACACGGTACCCCCGCTCCGCCTCAACAGCGACGGTTAGGACAGAAAATAAACAAGACAACTACCGAAGGCATGTTTAAAAATCTTACACTTCAGCCCCCGTTCGGTACCATTTCCCATCGCTGCTGGAAAATCTCAGGCCGAGGAGATTACGGACAAGGACGTCCTTTCGACCACCTGTTCAACAACGCGGGTTTGAACTTACACAGGCACTGTTTTCGAGAACCACAGTCCTGGAAATGCACCGCATCACGGTTCCCTTGATAACTGACTCTAGCTCCCTCTGTCGTAAGAACACGGTAAGAAGTTCACAGAACACGGAAACCCGCGCTCATCGACTGTGTCCGTGGTCTGTAAGGCTTCTGGTCAACGGCAAGCTACTGCTGGCAGCCAGATTTTGGGGAGTCAGAGTCCTAAGTGGAGCTTCTACTGCGTAGGGGGGAGGTCGGCGACCCCGTCCCTTGTGCTGTTCAAGGGCCAGATGTGTGGAGCACCAACCATACACTAGGCTCTGAGCTACAAGTCAAACGAGGGCCTCTCTGTACTCAACGGTCAGCGAGTCTGGAAGCACGAAAGAAGGGACTGGTTTTCAGGCGTTATAAACCACCACGAGCGGCCAAGCGCATGGGCTGATCAGAATCCAGACCCTGCCCGTTTCTGCTTGTGAGATCTCGTCTGAGCCTCACTTTCTGCATCTGTAAAATGGAGTTAATAACAAACTCCAACCAGTTAGGCTTATCTGAAAAGTCCCCCCAGAAATCATTGTCCTGAATCACTCAGCACAGCGGCCGTACAATAATTACTCCCAAAACTAGCCATCGCTATTATTGACCAAAGTATTTCCTACGGCACTTTGAATTACTGAAGGAAAAAAACAGACAGACAGACAAACAAATACACGATTAAATTATTTTACCCTCGGGCAAAGTGCCTTTCGGGGGTATTCCACAGTCTTGAGCATACTTGAACACTGACTGTATCTTTGCAAGGTCCAAAGAACTATACCATGTACTGGAGAGAAATCAAAGCTACGTAGAAAAATACACAGTGTGCCCCTAGAGGAACTTGGTGTCTGGGACAGAAGAATCTAGGTTTAGAATGTGCAGGGAGAAAGGAAGGAAGGGAGGGAGGGAGGAAGGAGGGAGGGGGGAAAAAGGATGGCTAGATGGATAGCCTGATGAACAAAAAGACAGATGAATGGGTAACGACCGGTTCAATGAACAGAGGAGTGGCTTCAATGGACAGATGACACAGAAACATAGGGTAGCAGAAGCTTCTGCAGTAGGGTATTTGTGGAGCTTTTGTTTTGTTTTTCATTTTTTTCTTGGCTGCCGAAATGGAACCAATTAAACAGATCCTCACACTCGGAATTCTACCTTTCTTTGCGTGTAAGTATTTGTTACAAAACCGTATCTGTTGTTTAACTTTTCTAATTCGGAGGAAATGAAAGTTAATGATCCCCCTGTTCCCCAGCCCTTTAACACTGACGTGTAAGCAGCAGAGTCCCCCCACGTCTCCGCCTCTCACACGGGCACCGGCCAGCTCCCTCCTGGATGGTTCTGCCTCCCGGCCAAGCCCCTTGTCCGGGCTTGGCCAAGGGGCGGCTGGAAACCAGAGCTGTTTCCGGTCCAAGGCTGTACCGGATTTCTCCTGACACTCCCTCCACGGAGGCGGGGGTTCTCCCCCCTCCCGACACCCCTCTCTGGTCCTGAGACGGGACCTGCATCGCTGCAGTGGCTCCTCTCCCAGCCCCCGGGGTCGCCGAGGGTCCGCTTCTCACTGCCACGTACAGGAGAACCCACCCTGGAGGACGCAGGTGCGGGTCACGACAAGCAACCTAGATGCGGTGACCTTCCTGTGTTCGTGGAAACGTGCCCGCTCCCCGCCCACCTCCCGTGTTTTCATTCCTTTGTCTTGTCAGCCCCCACTTTCCATATCGCTACTCCCCCACCCCAGAAATGAACAGCAGCGTATAAAAACACAGTCCTGGGGCGCCTGGGTGGCACAGTCGGTTAAGCGTCCGACTTCAGCCAGGTCACGATCTCGCGGTCCGTGAGTTCGAGCCCCGCGTCAGGCTCTGGGCTGATGGCTCGGAGCCTGGAGCCTGTTTCCGATTCTGTGTCTCCCTCTCTCTCTGCCCCTCCCCCGTTCATGCTCTGTCTCTCTCTGTCCCAAAAATAAATAAAAAACGTTGAAAAAAAAAAATTAAAAAAAACACAGTCCTGGTTCACGTCAAGTTCCCAACAGGACTAGACCCACACGTAAGACACAAGCTCTCTGGCAACCGGACAGAAGACCATTCTCCAAGGAAGTCTGGGACCAGAGGACAACGTGGCCAGTCACTTACTGACCTCATGATATCATCTCTAGGTCCCCAGGATAGAAGTACAAACAGTCGAGGGCCTGGGTGGCTCAGCTGGTTGAGCGTCTGACTTTGGCTCGGGTCATGACCTCACTTTTCGTGGGTTCGAGCCCCACGTCGGGCTCTGTGCTGACAGCTCGGAGCCTGGAGCCTGCTTCGGATTCTGGGTCTCCCTCTCTCTCGCCCCTCCCCCACTCACACTCTGTCTCTCTCTCTCTCTCTGTCTCAAAAATAAACATTGAAAAAAAAGTTTTTTAAAGGAGTACAAACAACGAAGATTTTTACTTGCTTTTCAATCTATAGAAGAGTGGGTTTGCTCTGTGACCAATCCCCGCCTGCTCACGAATTACTTGAGGTTCTAGGACATCAGCCTGGAATTAAAATCTGCATTTCTGTTCATTCAAGGATTCATATTTGGAAAGAAGGAGAGCGATACAGTAAAAGCTACAACACGCTGAAGCAGATATTCAATATTTGGAAGTAATCTCCGTTTTTTCATCGGCCCCAGACCCACCAGGCACTTTGGGTTACGTGCACGTATCCGTGCGTGTGCAGACCTACATTCGCTTCCAATTAAAATCCTTCAAAACAGAGTCCATATTCGATGTCAAGCTGGTCTAAAACTTTCAGACCTGGTCAAAGAATCTCAGGGGAGAAATGCAATGTGCACACACGAGCCAGAACGAGCCATCCCTGCCTTTAGAAATCACATCTGCACCAGGAAATTTTATATAACATGATGGCATGGCAGGCGGGGGGGGGGGGGGGGGGGGTCACACTTTTTCCTGTTCTTCGGTATATTGGGGAAAATCTCCGAATAACCGACCTCGGGCTCAGCACTGTGCTTGCCGCTGTAGGAAAATCCACACAGCACTGACTCACTTCTGAACAGTTTGGCTGAGTTAAGGTCTCTAAATTCAACACACAAAATATGCCACATGCTGGGCTGATGGCATCATTTCACACGCTGAGACTCCCCCACCCCCACCCCCACCTCGCACAGGCCCTTGTTTTAAAGACATTTTTCAGGGTTTCCACTTGAAAAAGTTGGATGGCATCGGGGAAAATACAGTCTTCTCCAACACTGCCCAATCTCATAAAGAAATCGGTAACAGAGCTACATACATACCCGAGGAAACTTGAGAGTTAAGTCATATTTACCCAGCTATTCTGGACCTTTCTTAACAACATAAAAACAGAGAAGCCTCTTCCTTTCAGAAAATCAAGTGACAACCAATAAAGAAATATGCCTCACAGCCATATGCAAGACCGCTGCTGTTGCTGTGAATTGGGTTTTTTTTTTTCTTTAACCTCGCGTCTGCCTGGGTTGGATTCACTGAATTCATCAACCTTGTCTTCGGTTCCGTGTGCACACCATAAATCCCGGAGGCCCTGGTCCTCGGGACTGCTCTAACTCCTAATTAGGAGCTGTGAACCCGCTCCAACAGCACTTGAAAAGACGGCGAGCAGGGTGGGCGACCCTCCCCTCCCTGGACCACAGCAAGTGAACGGTCCTCGTCTGGCCTCAGATCCCGGCCTTCCTCACTTCCTCACCTCCGCGATTCTGCAAGAGCTCGCAGAGATTTCCTGTCATTAAAAGGCTCTGTGCATGACAAGTGGCTTTGAAGTTTCGGAGCTCTCCTCTCGAAAATCTTTTCAGAAAAAAATCTGTCGACGGGGCTTGGGGGGCACCCACTGGAGCCTGCTACGAATCTCCACTTTCCTCCTAACATGATTCCCTGCAGGAGGCAGGCGCTGGGAGGGAACCGCTCACAAAACACAGAGTCCGGATCGATAAGGAAAAAGAATTGCTGGTACTTTCCACCGTCTCCTGCGTGAACCACGTTAACTCCTCCTTCAAGGAATTAGCGCCCTGAGCCTCCAAAGCGGCTGCTGGATGCGGGTCTGGGTGCTGACTGCAGGGGAAGGGGGCACACGGGGCAGGGGTCCCTGCCTGCACTCAAGGCTCCGGGTCGGGGCCCTGCCGACAAGTTGCGGTCAGAACTCCGCGGCGAGGCCGTGCCGACGCTGGCGCGGCCCCGCGGCCCCGGAGGGCGGGAGCCTCGACCCCGCAGGACACCCCTCCCCGAGGTCCTGGGGGCGGTGGGGTCACTCCGGGGCCCCGTTTTCGGCAGCCTGCCACGCACTGAATGCATTCCCGTACACAGGAGGGCCCTGGAATGCTTTCCTCACAGGTCGGCGCCGGCAGGAAACGCGGCAGGTGCACGCTCCGGGGCCCTTCCCGGTCATTCCAAGCCCCCTCCCCCGGCAGGGCCCGCCTCCCCTCCCCTCTGCGGCTTCTCCGCGGCCCCCTCCCCCGACGCAGGGCTATTTTTCCCGGCGTCCGTCGCCAGTCTCCCCGGGGACCTCGCGGCCAAGTCCCCCCGGGAGGGACCTGCAGCAAGAGGGGCCGCCGGCGCGCGTGCACACGCGCACACGACACCCACGCCCTCCGTCCCGGCCACCCCAGCCACGCGCGCTCCCGCACCCTCACTCGCGGCAAAGTTAGTCCCGGGCCGGAGGCGGCGGCGGCGCTCACCTTTGGAGAGCAGGGCGGCCAGGCTGATGAGCACGGGGGACCAGCGGTGCCACGGCGTCCCCCATCTCAGAAGGGCACATCCCGGAGACCCGAGCGCGGCTCCTCGGCTCCCGGCGCCGTCGGGGCGCGGACCAGCGGCCGCCGGGCCCGGGTTGGCCCCGGGGGTGGGGGGGGGGGGGGGGGAGGAGCGCGGCTAGGGGCGCGAGCAGCCGCGGGGCCCTGCGCCCTCCGCCCGCCAGCCCATGGCCGGCCGGGCGACGACCGCGCGCGGCTCCGGACTGGCTCCCCCGAGGCCGGCGCGCGCCGCAAACCCCACCCCTCGCCCCCGCCGGGCGCCTCGCTCGGGTCCGCGCGGGGTCGGGCCTCCCGCTCGGCGGGCGAGGGGGGCCGCCTCGGGAGCGCGGGAGCCGGCTAGCGCGCGCGGGCGGCGGGGCGGCGGGGCTGCGGCGGCGGCGGCGGCGGCGCGGGGGCCCCCGGGGGGCTGGCCGGGCGCGCGGGGGGGCGCGGGGCGCGCGGGCGCACGGTCCCCATGCCGCCCGCGCCCGAAGTTTGGCGGCGCCGCCCCCGCGCGCCCGGCTCCGGCCCCCGCCCGCGGCCCCGGCGCGCGGAGCGCACGGCCGGCTCGGGAGACGCGGCCCCGGCGCGCGGAGGAGCGGCCGCCGGCTCGGGGACCCGCGCGGTGGCCCCGCTCGGCCGACACCGCAGCCGGCGCGGAGCCGAGCGCCGCCGAGTCCTGCGCGCCTGGGAGGTTGGGGGGTGGGGGGTGGGCTTCGCCTTCCGAATTTGTCTGTTTTTGAAAAGCCCCACCCTTTCGGAGTGACAGCCGTGAGCCCCAATCCGCGAAGTAGGGCCCACCTCTCCCCCCCCCCCAACCCCGGGGCCGCCCGCTCGCCCCGCCCTCGCCGTCCCCCCCCCCCCTCCTCCCCGCGGGTGCGGCTGGGAGGGGCTGCCGGAGGCGGCTGGAAACCCCGCCCGCCCGGAGCGCCCCGAGCCGGCCGCCCAACCCCCCCCAACAGGTGGCGAGACGGCCATCTGCCTCCCCTGCGTCCCCAAACCTCCAGCGAAGGGCCAGCCCTCCGGCCTGGGGGGTACCTCGTGCGCTCCGCCGGCCAGTGGACGCGAAGGTCGCCACAGAGGGTCCCTCGGCCCGCCCCGGGCATCCCCGACTACCTCTGAGGAGGAGGGCCTCCGACAAGCCATCCGGCCCCCGGCCCCCGGTGCTCGAATGACCACCAAGTCAGGGACCCTGAAGGGATTCCATCTTGACCACCACCACCCCCCCCCCCCCCACTAACCCCTTCCCCCCGGGTTAGCCAACTGGAACTGGGAATTGATCGGCTGAGGGCCAACGTGGCCTTGAGCATATCAGGCACAAGGTTCTAGGTTTATACCTTCCTGGATCCCTAATTAAGACAGCCCTGAAACCGAGATCACTAAGCATCATCCTCTGAGTTCAGTCCAAGGACCCCTGCGCTCCATGTGAGCCTTTGAATTAACCGGATCAAAATCAGAGAGACAGAGAAAGCATTCTGAATATTTTGAAAATACTGTAAAACAACAACACCCAAATCAAATGAGGCGAATTTACCTAGTAGGTGAAAACGGGTCTTTATCATCCGGCTAACAGAGCAGATGTTTTGATTCTCGTTGCCGGTGCCGTGGTTGTGAAAATATGCCAAAGGTTTCAGGGTTTTTAGCTTTCAAAGTTTCAGGGAAGATCAGACAGGCGGGGGCTTGTCTCCCCAGGACGGTGTCTGCGTTTCTCGGAATGTCTTTCTGTTTTTCTTTCGTCTGTTTCTTAAACTTCTGCTCCTCGTCTCTGGGTCTCCTACAGCATTGTAAAGAGTTAATGCAGCAAAGAATGTAAGAGGTTGTGTATTTCAGCACTCTGAAACTTGGGGAAGCTTGTTAAAAATGCTGCCGACCAGCCCACCCCAGAAGCCTCTGATTCGGCAGGTCTGGGTGGCATTCCTAAAAGGGGCTTCAGGTGAAGCTGAAACAGCTGGTCCCAGGACCCCTGGCCCAGCTCACGATACTCACCTCCAAGGTGGGGAAACTGAGGGCTAACCCCTGCCCACCTGGCCTCCTCATGGCAAAGCCAGAGTCCGCACTAAATGCCGATTCCAGGTGGCCAGAGTCGGTTTTGATGGGAAACAAAGTCTATCTTTCGAGCATTTCCCCAATGTGTAGACTAGAATTAATAGTCTCCGTTCTTTATTAAAAACAACCATCTTCTATTCTGAAATCAAAGTAAGTTGTTTTTATTTCTTCCAGAATTGCAATCATCAGATGCTCCTTTATGGGGTGGGGACGGGGAGGGGGGGGTTCATTGCAAAAGATTTCTCTGTGTCCTTAGGATAAAACGTGGCTGAAGGCTCTGGCCCAAAATGTGAAACTATTTCCCCGTCATGCAGAGTTGGCCAAGTTTTGTCTACTCTTCGGTGCGGACGCTTTTTGGGAAGCCGAAACTCCAGAAACCTGGTCAGTGGCTACAATAAGATGTAAGAACCGCTTCTTGGGGATGCTGTTGCAGCTAACACATCTAATCTTCTTTGGGTAATTAGCCCGGCTAGTTGTGGGGAAGCCGAGCCTTCCGAAGCCTCCAGAAGCACGCCAGGCCCGCCAGGTCCCGATGCCTCCGGGACCACCTCCCCATCAGAGCGCCTGCCTTGTTTCTCTCCAATTAATTGTAAGAAATCTGCTTTCCTGCAAGACTGTGGGTTTCATCCGCAGGGCCATAAATCAATTTGTAAGCCTAATTTTGTCAGTAATTAAATAGTACTAATTGTTCCTGCCATGTGGATTATGCTTTTACATGAGGCAGTTTGGGCCCTCGTCTTTCAAGGAAACAAAACATTCTTTGAGGCAATTTCAAGTGGTACCAGCTTTGACAACATGGATCCTGCTTGGGATTCTCTCTCTCTCTCTCTCTCTCTCTCTCTCTCTCTCTCTCTCACCCTCCCTCTCCCCCCTCTCCCTCTCCCCCCTCTCCCTCTCCCCCCTCTCCCTCTCCCCCCTCTCCCTCTCCCCCCTCTCCCTCTCCCCCCTCTCCCTCTTCCCCCTCTCCCTCTCCCCCCCCACTCCTCTCCTGCTCATGCTCTCTCTCTGAAAATAAATAAATAAACTTAAAAAAAATTTTTTTAAAGGGGTACCAGCTGGTAAAGGTGGAAAGGAGTCTGCTGGAATCCCCATGTGGAAGGGAACTGGACCACTGGTGGTAAAGAAGGTGCTGTTAGGTCCTACAAGATGGGGCCGTGTTTAACTGACAGTTCTCCCCCAGTCCTCCCGGATGCATCCAGCAGAGAGGCTCAAGCCTGAAACAATTGTTTCACATTTGCAAACGCCCTTGCTTCTTTTAAAACAGAGGAAACCTCTTTCTGCCCGGAGTGACGCTAGCTAGCCAGAGTGCATTTAACGCGGCTTTCTTTTTGTTTCGATTGTTAATATCTTTACCTTCCCACTTTACCTTTACTTAGTGGCAGGTTTCCTTTTTCAAATCAACTGAGGTAAGTTTTTGAGGAATGGGCTGACCTGCAGGGGAGGACCACATCACCGCTGATGCAGGCGTATACATCATCTTTCTCTGCAACACGACCTGGGAACGCAGGGAGGAGTGCGTGTGGGAGACACTGGACGTGAGCCGCCGGATCCATCCGTCCTTCAGGTGCAGGCAAGCCTTTTTGGATCCCTTTGTTTTCCCCCTCAATCTTCCCAAACGTGTGCAACAGCCAGGAAATAGGCCGGAAACGGCTTATCTCGTTTTAAGAGTGGGGACAGAATTGTGATTTGGAATTCACCGTCAGGAGCACCCATGTGCCTCTCGGGGAGCCGGGGGGCGGGGGAGAGCATGTCTCCAGCAAGATTACTCCAGAAGGTGGCCTTGAGGATGGTGTGACCGCTGTTGGCCAGTACCTGTCACTCTGTCCTTCGGGACGCAGGGATGACTGTGCCTCTCGGTCCCCGGGAAGGTGACGGATGGAATATGAGCGGAAGTGGTGAGGGTCTCTTCCAAGATGAGGCAGCGAAAAGCCCCCCGTGGTGCTTCACTCCGTACCTCCCCCACCAGGAGGCTCGAGGAGACCATGCGTTTGAGCAGGTGCAGCTGCTACGGGGTCGTGAGTCCCTGTCCGCCAGCCCCGCAGGCCCGTGGGGGCCAGAACACCTGCCAAGCCTCACAAGACACCCAGCAGCAGCCACGGTTGTCACTGTGTTAAGTCACTGCACTTCCGGATCCTTCCTGGTTGCCTTACTAATATGACAGTGTCCTTTACTCTCCCCAGTCGGCCCTCCCTTACTCGTCTCCTTGGGCTCCATAAGCAACTGTTGAGAACCCAGCATGCCGGCCTCCCAAGCAGCCCCCGCCATCGCCAGGTGACCTTAAGGAACAGCCTCTTTCCTAAAGGCCAGGAGTACCGTGCCCCGTTTGCCTTAATTTCCTGAGTCGGGGATCCGTGCAGACCCTAAACGGTCTTATTTGACTTCTTTGGAGTTGGATGCTGTACCCCCTCGAATAAATCCTGCCTTCGTACTCCTGGCCGGGCCAGGCCGGGTTCCTCCGTCAGGGCTGAGGATTCTGTGGGGGTCGGAGAGAAGCCCCCTGCGGAAGGACCTCCTCGACGTGCCCTGCACTTGTCCCTCGCTGGAGCCCCTGACGGTGCCACTAGCTGTTTGCTACGTTAGATCCCACGGCCGCCACCCACGAGGCGCACAGGCTTCCTGAGGGGAGGTGCGGTCCTCACGGGCCGGCTACCCAGGGGAGAGGGACGTACAGGGACCCCTTACTCCATGCCGTGCATATTAATTACACGCCTGTCATCGGCCAGGCACGGTGGATCCAGCAAGTCAACAGGGAGCCACCACGGAGCCTACGGTCTCACAGGGACAGACAGACGGGGAACCAGGAAACAAGGAACGTGATACTTTTAGAAAGACCCTGGGAGGAACTCAGGCAGGATCGTGTTTACCTTGAGAGAGGTCGGCCAAGGCTTCCCTGATGAGGTGGCCTGGGAAGCAAGGCCTGCTGACGCGAAGGACCCCGTGTGCGGATCTGGGTGATGACCACGCTGCTGGAGGGAACAGCGGGTGCAAAGGCCATGAGGTACGTCAAAGCCGGAGGCTCCGAGAGAAGCCTGTGGCTGAAGCGGAGGGAGCCGGGGGAGGAGGGGGAGGAGGTGAGGTCAAGGGTACGGGCCGGAGACACAGGCAGGAGGACGACGGAACCTCCCCAGGAAGGCGAGAAAACTGCAGTTTGCCCCCCCCCCCCAACCATCCGATAAGACGGACACATGGAAAAAGGCTGTGTTTGCTTTCCTAACTGAGCACCCACAAGGTTTGGTTTCCCGAGGCCGTTGAAAACCAGTGTCTCTCACGGCTGTGGACGGCTGGGCTGTGACTTTACAGACGCCTCTGTCGGGGAAGGACTAAACTCATTGCAAGCACCTCTGAGCCATACGTAAGTGGTATCCCAGTACTACTACCGAGAAAACGGTTCCCCAGCCCTGTCCACCCGGTGACATGCAGGGACCCGATCCTGCCCGGGGGGGAGCCAGCGCGGCCACGGAGGGAGAGGCTTTGCTGGCAGTTTGTGGATTTTGCCAACGTCAAAGAGACCCGAGGTCCCATGTGAGCGCATAACAGCTTCAAAGCTGAAATGGGAGGACATTTTCAATGGCCTAATTCGGAAGAGATTTAAGGTGCTTTGGGCAACAAACAAATGGAAATAATAGGGCTGGGAATGCTTCTGGCTTAGAACTCGATTTTCCCTCCTAATAAAATTCCTCCACATCCACCTCGTAAATCATGTGTATGCCCCAATTTCTTCCAGAAAGTGAACCGTCCCCCATGACGTAGACGTATGTGCCTGGGATTTTAATGATGGAAGAGTGGAGACCTGCTGGTGTCCCCATATCTCCCCACGGACGCACCGGTCCAGGGCGGGAGAGGCACCGGTCCAGGTGCCCCCACCTGCACAATCACAAAAGTCTTTTTAAAAACTCCGTAACAATTCTTAAATGCCACTGTTTTGTTTCACCAAAAGGTCTCTGCTTGGCGCTTAACTCGATCAACGTTGAGTAACCCACTGTGACTGCATGCGATCAATTATCTGTACACGGATTTTTAACTCCTCGCGGGACAGGTATCCGTGTCTGGAAAAGCGACTCATGGCCAGTAGGCAGCTGAGTCTGTAAGTGAACGCTTGGCGGGTGGGGCCGGAGGTAGGTTTGAAAGATCAATTGAAATTGTTCCTCGACAACAGTAAAATTCATGGCACCGGACCAACGTTTTCACTATGACATGAATGGATCAAAAAGGCTGAAAAGCAGGACCTGGAGACCGGACTCTCTGGAACATTCCCTGTTGTACAGCCAGAGAGGACAGTGATGCTGAACTGTGGTCCCGGGCGTCAAGGCCGCATCCGTGGGCCTGCAGTGACCCCTAGTGGCAGCCCAAGACACCTGTTTTCCCACAGAAGAATAAAGGAGGGACGTCTCCCGGTGTAACCGACCAGCCAGCCGCCAAGTTGTCACATTTGAATCAGATTGTATTTTTAAACGAGCTCACGCACCCATATTGATTATCCAAGCGAATGTTTCCAGATGGGACAGTGCCGGAAACCCTCCGCTTTCTCGGGTCCTCTGTCCCCTACTCCGCAGGATCCTCTGGTCTCTCCAGTAAAGGTGAAACCCTGGTTCCTTGGCTACGGGGGCCGGGGGGAGGGGGCGGTGTCCCCAGGGTGCTGCACAAGAAAGAGACACCTGAAGCAGGGAGCCCCTGGGTCCTGCTCAGAAAAGATGTAGTGTTACGTGTCATTTATTTTTTTTTAATTTTTTTTTTCAACGTTTTTTATTTATTTTTTTGGGACAGAGAGAGACAGAGCATGAACGGGGGAGGGGCAGAGAGAGAGGGAGACACAGAATCGGAAACAGGCTCCAGGCTCCGAGCCATCATCAGCACAGAGCCCGACGCGGGGCTCGAACTCACGGACCGCGAGATCGTGACCTGGCTGAAGTCGGACGCTTAACCGACTGCGCCACCCAGGCACCCCATGTTACGTGTCATTTAAAGACAAGTGAGTTCGGGGCGCCTGGGTGGCTCAGTCGGTTGAGCTTCCGACTTCAGCTCAGGTCATGATCTCGCGGTCTGTGAGTTCGAGCCCCGTGTCGGGCTCTGTGCTGATGATGGCTCGGAGCCTGGAGCCTGCTTCGGATTCTGTGCCTCCCTCTCTCTGCATCCCTCCCCTGCTCGCACTCTGTCTCTCTCTCTTTCTCTCTGAAAAATAAAGATTTAAAGCAAAATTAAAGACAAGTGAGTTTGTAAGAAATATAAAGTCGTACCAGTGGCATTGACCCTGGCGGTCCCCAGTTAAAACAGAGGGCCTTCCGGCGGGATATCCGGCCATCTCCTGGCTCAGTCTCTCAGGTTTGAGAAAACGAGAGCCAGAAAGAGGGAAGCTATAGACTTAACCACTGCGGCCTTTTAAAGACGCTGCCATATGGATTAAATAACTTCGCGAGTCTGAGCGTGAGGAAGTCATGATGACTCACCGTGCCGGGTGTCACCTGAAAGGGGCCGTGGGGGAGGGGCTCCGTGCAGCTGTGGCCCAGCTTCATGCTTCAGATAAACTAAAGCTCAAGTCGCTGGGGCTTCTTTGTCTTGTCATTTGCTTTTATTCTGGCGTTTCTGTACCGAGACCACTTCGGAAGTTACTCGTAGAAAATCTGTCACGAGAAATATGCTCTGAAAACGTATGTGTCTGTCAGGTGTTTCAATTTCTCTCCCGAAACTGGCCTTCAAAAATTACAGTTGGGCTAAAATGACCACACTAGCAAAACCAGGGTTCGCCACACATGCACGCACTTTGAGGGGATGCTTAGGGAGTAGCTGGCAGGTTCTCCGACCCTGTGCCTTGTTGCCCCATCTGGCCCTGCTGTGTTTCCCCTGGAAGACTGTGCAGCCCTCCTGGGAGTGCTCCCACTGTTGGTCTAGAGTAGCACCTAAGCCAGACCAACCACAGTCCTGCTCCAGGACCTTTGCACCTGAAGCGGGAGGGGAGAGCCACCTTTGGATGTCTGGAATGTATTGTGGGAAACTTTTACGTTGCTGCATTGCTGGCCGTGTGGCCCACGACACGATCTGGAGCCCTGGGCGAGGCAATCGCCCAGACTTGAGACAGAGTCTGGCTGCCTTAGTTGTTCATCCTGGCCCCTTCTCATGCTCCAGGAAGCACCCTGGCCTCCACGTGAACTCCACTGTGTGGAGCCAGTCCAGGTGGGGGTGTCCCCTGTTTCACTCCACCAGCCGGGCTCCTGCTTCCAGCCCGCTTTGGAGAGACATGAATTGGTTCTTGTCACCCTAGCTCAGAACCTTCCGTGGCTCCCACCTTACCCAGTGAGGATTTCAAGTCCCCACAGTGCCCTGCAAGAGGGCTGTGAACTGCCCGCCTTGTCCCTACTTGTCCCCTATTTCAGCCGGTTGTGACACCCTCCTCCAGTGCATAGGCATTGCTCCTGACACAGGGCCTTTGCACAGACTGATTCCTCTGCCCGGAACACTGTTCCTTCTGGTCTCTGCTAAACATCACTCTACAGCGGATTCCTTCCCTGGACATACTAGCCTCCTGTCCTCACCCTGTGCTGGGTGTCAGGTCAATTATCAACCCAAAATAGTATATACTAAATACTAAAATAAAATACTGTATACAAAATGCTAAATACTACGGTGGTTTAATTTTCTCCCCACCCCCCACCTCGGAATGTGAACTCCCTGGGAGCAATAGCTTTCTTCACTGCCGTATTTTCACTGCCCAGAGCAATGCAAGGTAATGTGGGCATTCTAGAACGTTTTCCTTTCCCCGACTGGGGTTGGTGAGTGAGGAACTCACCACGACTGGTGAGTTCCCAGTTCCCCTGGCCACCCAGTGCTGTTCTGTAGGATGGTTACGGAGAAGCTCCTGCTTGGGTTTGGGCTGACAGCTGTGTGACCTTGGCCGAGTTACTTAACCTCTCTGGGCCGCCGTTTCCTTACCTTAAAAATTGTAGAGTACGCTATCACCCAAGTAGTTGGGCTGTTCCTGAATGAACTGAGGATACCCACATAAAGCACCTACATGATGCCCATCCTAGCACAGCGTTAGCGGTAAAGAGAGAGCGATGGCCAGATACTCTTTTCCACAGGAGCAGCAATGCTTCAAAATGTGTTTTTCCTCGTCTGGTTTCCCTGTTTGACTGTCCACATAATTTATGGGGTTTCTGCAGGGTCAGGGCCAGATACAGATTTTCTTAGCATGATGCTAAATGATCTCCATGGGGATCAGACTCATAAGCAAAAGTCTTGTTGGTCTTAGGCTCACATTAGACCTCTAAGAACATCAATAATGCAGAAGTCAGAGAGAACAATTCTTACACATCGGCTTTACTCATCCTGGAGTTGAAAATAACTCGCTTTTTTTGTGGTAACGTTTTTCTTTTCTGCATTAAAAAAATTCCAAGCCTTAGGGTGGGTTGGGTTGGGGGGAGAAAAAAACAAAACCAAGAAAATAAAGAAAGAAATAGACCCCGGAAGACACCTTATATAATCGCAAATTTTCCGTGATGAAGTGTCTGCAGGTGTAATCTCTGCTTGTTGATTTTTCGTTCTGGTGCACACACGTCGGGGAAAATGCTGACTGCTGTAAACCAACTGTGCCACAGTTCAGGTCGTGCGCGTGAGCTGTTGCACCTCCGAGATCAAGTTGAGTGTCAGACTTACCGTTTTAAAATGGTGTTGCTGGGTGTTTATATAACGTGTGTGGCATGGTGTGGCACAGAGACGGCACGCGTCCAGAGCGCAGCCCCAGCCCGTGCCCGCGATCACGCGACCGGGTGCGTGCCATCGCCTTCCAAGGTCAGTGAGGGTCCCCCTTTGCCCCTCCGCCTCCAGAGAACCCCTGTCCGCGCCTCTCTGCCTTCAGGCAGAGAAACCGAGACTACGAGAACTGATGTGAATAAATAACAAATAATCCAGTGCTAATTCCAAGAACCTACTTTGCCCAGTAATGCCAACCTCTCCCCTCCACCGACCACATCAACGTCCCGCCACAAGCTAACTGGGGCACCCGTGCTTCCCAGAGATGGTTGCAATCACGTCCCCCAGCCGGGCGCTGTTTCCAGTGCCATCCCAACACTCCCCCACCCAGAGGCGGGTCTCGGTCCCCTTACCTGAGACTCTGAACGGACTTGTGCCTCACAAGAGACCCTGGAGGCTCGAGGCGCACGGAAGGAGTCTGACTACCCCAGGGGAGGGGCAGAGCCACACGGAGAGGAGAGCCCATGTGCTGGCTTTCCAGAGAACAGCCCTTGTCTCAAGCCCGCAGCGGCACCCCCAGACATGTGGGTTATAGGAGCCTTCAGATAACGCCGGTCCTCAGCCTCTGCATCAAGCCTTCCCAGATGAGGCCCCTACTGTGACCAAACGTTTGAAAAAGGGTATTTTAGGGGCGCCTGGGTGGCGCCGTCGGTTAAGCGTCCGACTTCGGCCAGGTCACGGTCTCGCGGTCCGTGAGTTCGAGCCCCGCGTCGGGCTCTGGGCTGATGGCTCGGAGCCTGGAGCCTGTTTCCGATTCTGTGTCTCCCTCTCTCTCTGCCCCTCCCCCGTTCATGCTCTGTCTCTCTCTGTCCCAAAAATAAATAAATAAACGTTGAAAAGGGGCGCCTGGGTGGCGCAGTCGGTTGGGCGTCCGACTTCAGCCAGGTCACGGTCTCGCAGTCCGTGAGTTCGAGCCCCGCGTCGGGCTCTGGGCTGATGGCTCGGAGCCTGGAGCCTGTTTCCGATTCTGTGTCTCCCTCTCTCTCTGCCCCTCCCCCGTTCATGCTCTGTCTCTCTCTGTCCCAAAAATAAATAAATAAACGTTGAAAAGGGGCGCCTGGGTGGCGCAGTCGGTTAAGCGTCCGACTTCAGCCAGGTCACGATCTCGCGGTCCGTGAGTTCGAGCCCCGCGTCAGGCTCTGGGCTGATGGCTCGGAGCCTGGAGCCAGCTTCCGATTCTGTGTCTCCCTCTCTCTCTGCCCCTGCCCCGTTCATGCTCTGTCTCTCTCTGTCCCCAAAATAAATAAAAAACGTTGAAAAAAAAAAAAAAAGAAAAAGAAAAAGGGTATTTTAAGCCATTAAGTGTGCGGGTGTGAGCAAAGTAGGCCTTTATTCATTGCAGCTCAGCCAATGAACACTAGTCCGGCACCTACACTCTGTCAGGCCCTGGGCTGGGCTGTTGGGATTCAGGGTCCACAAATGGCTCCTGTCCTGTGTTAGGTTTGACCCATGAATTTGCAAGTTAAAGAAACCCAACTTAACCTGACTGGTGGGTCATTGACTCGAGTAACTGACAATTCCAGGGAGGTCCTTCAGGAAAGGCGGGATCCAGGGCGTTAAATGGCATCGCCAGGCCCTAGCCTCTCTTCGTCCTCCCAGCTCATCTTTCGTCAGTGTCAACATCTCTGTTGACTCCCTTTTTCTAATCGTTCCCTGGCGTCATCTCCAATAGGGCCACGGGCCCTCTGCTAATTCCCGTCGCTGGAGTTTGGGGACGGTCTGGCTGCATCGGATTTGAGCTGCACAGAGGTGCTGAATGCCCTCCAACCGCATGCACTGAGGGTGGGGAGGGCTCGATCACTGAGGAAATCCACAGTGATGTTATCAAAAGAGAAGGATTTGCGGGCATCCAAACACAGCACGGGTCCCGTGCACCTGCTCTATTGAAGGGAAGAATGAGGATCCGTGTGTACAAGGGCAGTCAAGAAAGTCCAAGATCCAGGCTGACAAATTCTGAGTCTCCTCCTCACTTTACAGGTGAAGAAGTCAAGACGCAAATACGTCCAGAACGAGTCAAGATGGCACCTGCAATCCATGGCGAAGCCCAGACGAGACGCCCCAGCACGCGGCTTGCTCTGTTGTTGTGCCACAGACTATACCAACCATTACGCCAGGCACAACCCTGATTTCTCCCAGTTGAAGGGATTTAGACTCATGATTATTTTTTTTAATTAAAAAAATTCTTTTTAATGTTTATTTATTTTTGAAGGAGAGAGAAACAGAGCATGAGCAGGGGAGGGGCAGAGAGAGAGGGAGACACGGAATCTGAAGCGGGCTCCAGGGTCTGAGCTGTAAACACAGAGCCCGACGTGGGGCTTGAACTCACGGACCGTGAGATCACGACCTGAGCTGAAGTTGGACGCTCAACTGACCGAGCCCCCTGGGCACCCCGGGCTCATGATTATTGATTCCAACTTCAAATACACAGGAGAATAAACCAAGTTCAATTATTTCCTCCTGTCTTCTGCCAGCAAACTCAGATGCTTCAAGCCCGTCTTGCAAAGCTTATTAGGTAGAGGGCAACGGCGTCTGATTCCCCCAGATGGCGGAAATCTCTGTCCCTTACAATAGAATTGACCACTGACAAGGTGACAGCCCATCTAAGCCTCTGTTTCTTGACCTGGAAGCAGGAATGGGGGATGAAAATGAGGCTTCAGAGCCTAAGCTGAGATGTGTTTTTATTTCGTGGGATGTTTGAGATACAAGCATCTATTTGCACATGTTGATTTGCAGGGGGAGGGGGGCAGAACTGACCGGGAAGGTTTTCTGCACAAGCGTCTGTTGGTAGAGGTGGGAAGCTGGTTGCAGGGGACGGTCAGAGGTGTGCCTTCCCTGCGCCTTGCTGCAAACCCTCAGACACAGGATTGGGCTTGTGGTCTATACTGGACCCACCAATATGTATAACTCAGGGGGCCGAAGAGCCCTTCCCTGGAGAATTTGCAAACTGTAACCGGAAAATGCAAGCCCTCATTTCTCCTTGCAGAAATGCTGAAAAGGTCCAGAGCGTCGAGTAACTGGGTCCCCCGCCTGGTAGAAAGTGGGGCTTAAAGATTGAAGCCAACATTTAGAGAGCAAAAGAGAGAACCCCGGGCAAACCTGAGTAAACCTCAGGTTTGAGGAAAGCTCAAAGCCAGTTAATGTGAGCACCAGTGTCCACGGTCACGTTTGTTCTCAGGGACCCATGGAGCCTGGAGTTGTAAGGGTGGGCGAAAAAAACAAGGTATGCAAAGTTTCTGGCTCATAAGAATTATTCAATGAATGTTAGCTCCCTTCTGTTGGATTCATCCCACCCGTACGAGGCATCCATTTGCATCAATATTCGATTCCCCTCAAAGAGCATCCATGTTCCATTGGCTTGGAAAGCTATGGTCCCAACTACAAGTATCAAAGCTCGACTGTTCACTTTGCCATTAATTTCTTCGTGTGTCTAAATGTGAAATCTTCCGACGAGTAGAAATCTCCCTCACTAGTTGGTCACAGAGTACAAATGATCATTTTTCCTTAATTGTTAGAATCTGGGGTTTCTGTTGAAAACTTCTTTTGTCTGTCAATCCTAAATAGATTCTCCATTCTTCAGCCGACTACGATGTATCTTTTCCCCATCAATCTGGGGAAACCATTTCCAACATGTAACAAGTGACCTGCTGATTGCAAATCTCAAGGCTGTGTTGAATGTGTCATTGGCCTTACTTCTCTGTAACAATTAACACCACCCACATACTTCCTCTTGAGCCTGCGATCCAACTGTTTTGTGACCACAGTTTTTTGGTTTCCCCTCCCTTTACCATTTGTTGTCAGTATTAATCTGTGGTTTTCTTCTTCTCTTGCCATCTCTTAGGCACCGTCTAGGAATAGAGTCTCTCTTCAATTCCGCAGACTCTCCTCAGCACCTTGTCAACACCGTAGCTCCAACCAGCAACTGTGAAGAGACGGCCACACGTCACGCCCAAGAAGTCGCCCCTGAGACCCACACTGAATTCCCAACTGCCTGTTGGACGTCTTCTTTGGACAATTCAAGGTGTCACTTTTCTGTAATGTCACAAAACGCATCCACTCTCTCTCCCCTTTCTCTGTGCCATGTGGTATTCAGTCCCCAGCTGCTCACGGACTTGAAGGTCTCCCCCAGTTCTAGCCCTCCCTCACCCCCACATACAATAAATCATCCAACCCTGTTATCTTTCACGCTGAACATGTAGGCACGTTCTCTTCTCCCCTGGGCACCCTGCTTCTGCTGGGGTCCGTGGGGTTTCTCACGTAGGGTGGGTATAAACAGGGTCTCTGCATTATCTTCCCTGCTGCCTCCGTTGGCCCCACAGCCTCCAGGGTGATGTTACTGCAAAGGAATCTGATCGTGTTCTTTTCCCGCTGAGACTCTTGTGTGGCTCTCTGAGACCTTCTGGACAATGCCTAACCCCTCTTGTAAGCCTTCGTCCCCACCACACACCTCCTCCCCACCTCCATTCCATATACTCAGGTTTCCAAATGCTCCGAAAACAGCCGTGTGGGGTGACCGGGCTCTTTTCCACTGCACGCTTTTGCACGTACTATTCCATTTTCTTGGAAAGAGACCATCTTCTCAGTGTCCCTGGTAAGCTGTCCCTTGAAGACTCAGATGCCATGTGTCCTGTCCTTACCTGACTCCTCCCTGCAAATGGCGGATGCACAAGGCCACAGCTTCTAATGACTGGAATGGGACAGAAGTCCTGGTGTGTGACTTCCATGACTGGATCTCAACAGGTGTCTTACTGCCCTCTGGTTCTCACCTTCTTGGAACACCTGCTTGGAGAAAATCCTCAAATAGCCCCATGGAGAGGATCAGGGGGCTGGGAAGTGAGGGCTCCTTCCAACAAGGATGCAAGAGAGCCACTTAAGGAGTGGCTCATCCTCTGCCCCAGACGAGCCTTCAGATGGTGCAGCCCCCGCCCAACAACTTCGTGGCCACCTCCTGAGAGACCCTGAGCCAGAACCACCCACCTAAGCTGCATCCAAATTCCTGAGCCACAGAAACAATGAGAGAATCAGCATTGTTTTAGGCTAGTAAGTCTGGGGCTTGTTACCACCATCATCGGCCATCCAGCAAAATCGTTTGAGAATTGTCCTAACCGTGTATTTCTATGTACATGTGCGCCATGCCCCTCCCCCACACGTCAATACTGTTTCACGGCTGGGCATTTTGTGCACACTTATCATGGCTTTCATAGTCACAGAGATTCCAGAAATGACATGACATTCTTTAACAACCACCCAATCCCTGCTGCTGGAGATTAGGTCATTAATAATTGTCTGCAATTATAAATAGGCTTTGAATATTATAGTAGATAAAATTTTAGGGCATGGATATTTTCCTTAGGATAAATGCTATGAGTTTATTGCTACATCAAAGAGGATGTACATCCTACGTCTTTGGATAAACGTTTCTAACTCATCTGCCAGAAACATACCGGGCTACAAATTTTCTCATGTCCTAACCAAGTGGGCAATTTTGTCCCCTGGCGATGTTTGGAAATAATCTGGAGACATTTCTCGCTGTCACTTTTGGAGGGAGAGGGCCGGCCACTGGCATCTGGAGGGGACAAGCCTGGGATGCCAGACACCCCACAAAGAATCCTCCAGAAATGTCAACAGTGTGTAGGTGGAGAAACACTGTTTACCAACAGATAAGGGTGTTACCTTTTTTGGTAATATTTATTTATTTTTGAGAGAGAGACAGAGTGCGAGCAGGGGAGGGACAGAGAGAGGGAGACACAGAATCCGAGGCAGGCTCCAGGCTCCGAGCTGTCAGCACAGAGCCCGACGCGGGGCTTGAACCCACGAACTGTGAGATCATGACCTGAGCCGAAGTTGGACGCTCAACCAACTGAGCCACCCAGGCACCCCTCTCCCTCACTTTTTTTAAATGTTTATTTATTTTTGAGAGAGATAGGGAGAGACCAAGTGCAAGTGAAGGAGGGGCAGAGAGAGAGGGAGACACAGAATCCGAAGCAGGCTCCAGGCTCCGAGCTGTCAGCACAGAGCCCTATGCGGGGCTCGAGCTCACAAACCGCGAGATCATGACCTGAGCTGAAGTCGGCCACTTAAGTGACTGAGCCCCCCAGGCGCCCCAGGGAGTTACTATTTTTAAGATTATCTGCCAGTTTGAGAGTTGAGAAGTCGAATCTCATGGTTTCATCGTTTCTGCCTTTATTTCTTGCTGTCGCCACCAGGAAGCACACGGTGTTTTCACATGTTTTTTAGTCCTTGTTGTCACTTGCTTGTTCGCGTGAGCCTTCCAGGGTGGCCGGTAAGAGCCCTTAGTAAGATGTGAACACTCTGTCTTAGCTAGCAAGCACCGCCCCGCCCCCCCAACCGGCCGGGTGGTTTATTAGCTCTTTAACGGTATTTATGGTCTGGGGTGGGGGGGGGGGTGTAGAAACGTGTGTGTTGTTCTAGTCAAAACCGATCGTTAACCACGTCGGTTTTCCTGGTTTCATTTTCTTAATTAAACTCGAATCGATCTGGATTTCATTGTTGTCTACGGTGTGGGGTGAGGACGTGATTCTCCTCTCCTGTGTCAACAGCCAACCGTCCCCATGCCGGGGGTGAAGCCGCCCCGCTCCCCACCGAACGGAAGTGTGAACGGTATATGCGAACTTCTTCGGAGCGAAAAGCAGCACTTGTGAGATCGTCGGCGTTCTGTTCCCAGTGTGCATCGGCCTTGTCTTAATCACAGCGAATCGTGGGCTGAGTTTAACATTCGGCAGTTAACCGAACACCAAGCGATCCGCTCTTCTGAGTCTACCACCCTTCGAGGTATGAGGTTGCTCCTTAAAAGTAAGTGCTTTGTTCCAAATCTCGCGCTCCGCTGCTGAACCGCCAGGGCCCGTCGCAGTGGAATCTCTTTGTGGATCCCTGAGACTTGGAGCCATTTCTTGGGCATTGGCAGAAATAAAGCTTTTCCTTCTAGATTCCCCATTGCAGGATTTCCAGAGCCATATTTACTTGTAGTCTAACAAGAAGTAAACCTCACCAACCCCCCCCCCAAATTTACAAGTGTCATCAGGAGGCACTGTGAGATCTTGTCACATTATTAAGATTTCATATCAATCGGACACACGGCTGGTAAATGGACTGATAGAAAAGCTTTCGTTAAAATAAGGAGGTAACTCGGAAGGGAAGCTGTGTCCTATTGACATTTTTACTTGTATTTATTATGCATCTATGTTTCCAAGTGCATTTATTTATTCCTTGTTCCCTGGCAAATTGAGGTAATCTTTGCTTCAGAGGAGAGAGACCTCCCACCTTGGGAGCTCTCAATCCGCGTGGAGAACGGCTTTGTGGAAATGGTGGTTTAGGAGAGGCAGCAAGCACCTGCTGGCTGGCCCAGGGAGCCTCGTGGTACGTGGGGCCACATTCTCACTCACTGCCCCGTCTCAGGAGGCTCAGGGCCCAGCAGCTGCCCCTGCTCCTCCGCCAGCTGGGGGCAAGGGTCCCCTGAAGCCCCTTCTCCCTTCCTCCTTCCTCTTTACCCTCCGCCCCCTCCCCTGCACCAGAATCAACAAAGGTCCAAAGGCTGCTTCCGCTGCTCTCCGCCGTGGGCTCCTGGCAGGTCTGTGGGTGCAGCAGGACGCTTTCTCGTGGCCACTGTTGGTTGGACCACGGCAAGGTGACCGTCGCACGCCAGACCGGTCAGAGAGCCTTCCTTGAGTTGGGAACTGAATCACGAGGCAGGATGTCAGTCTCAGGGAGCTGGGGACGCATGTTGTCCACCCGCCACATGGACGGAGCAGCAAAGGAGAGCCCACTGCAAAGAAAACAGATTCGGATTTCTTGGTCATCAGGGGTGAATCCGACAGAAAAAGTAGCTTCTTCGGGCTGGTTGTGGAAGAAACCAGATAATGTGAAGAAGGAGACAACTTCTCCCAGACCCAGACAGACGGTGCGCTAGGGAAGAAAGAAACCGGTCCCGGGGAAAGCCAGAGCATCCAAGACTAAGGAATCTCCATTAAATAATCCTCAGGGTCTTGGAATGTTCACCTGTACATATTATGGTTCTCTGTCAACCTGGACGCCTGTGGTAATGGTGTTTCTCTCTACTCTAATCAACCGGCTGGGAAACGGGCTGGTGTTAATCTCTCACTCCTGGGAAGCAGGTGGGGAAGAAAAAAGGTCTGTGCTCTGAGGTTACAGCTCCTTCCGTCCCCGAACATGGCTTCAAGTCATGTCGAGCACATTCAACCAAAGAGGAGTAAGACAATTCTTCCCCCACACGCCAGGCCTCCTACCTGGAGCTTGACACAAAGACCGTGGAGAATGCTGCAATCTTCTGGAAGAGTGACTCAAGCATTGAGAGCAGAAGATACAATCGGAAGTGACAAGTGTCTTAAACACCTTTCTCAAAGTTCAACGAGTGAACATTTATGTGTTTTGCCGGCTCTGGATCCGTTCTCCCTTCTTCAGGATCAGGGATCTTCATCCATAGCCTTTGCGGACTGGACGCGTCCCCCACAGGCAAGCCGAGCAGGGTGGATGGAGGTCCTCAGCCCTGGTCCTGGGGGCATGCTGCCTGACAATAGAAACAGCTCAGCAGAACACACAGCTTTGTGATGAAAGGAGATCCGGCCATCATGTGAGCACCTGAATCCAGCCATGCCTGAAGCCAACACTTTGCATCCCCTCCGTGGTGATACGAACCAAACTCCCTTTTTTGCTTAAGTAAGTTTGGCTCGAGATGCTGTTATTTGCAGCTAAGAGCCCTAACTAACAAAGCACCAAATTGTCCATGGACATTAACAACAAAATGGATTGTGTCATTGCCAGGTGACATTGTACCTTTTTTCAGGAGTCACTGTGAACCAGGTCTCTACCACTGTATTTTTTCATTCATTCACAACGTGAAATTTTACCAGGTGCTAACGGTTTGTTAGTCACTATGGTAGATTCAGGGGGAGATCATCAATGGTTAAAATGACAGGATTAAAATGGCCCAAGCCCACTGTGAACTTGGACCTCTTTCTTCACCCCTAAATCACAATGCTATTGGGAGAATTTAATCAGGTCATATTTGTAATCCCCACAGCATCTTACATTTATACCATGCAAATGTTAACCAGTATTCCTAAAGAGAGGGTTACAACGTGATCTCTGCTCTCAAGCAGCTTACAGTCCAGGAAAGTTTTTTTGTTTTTTTGGTATGAAACAATTATATGGTCATCTTTCATTGATTTAAAAAAAAGCCACATATGGATTTCAAAGCACCTATAAGATCATTTATCTTAACAAAAGCTATTACCATTAATGAAAAGGAATCTAGAAAAAAATAAATATGAATCTGACTGATAATGAGATATCTGTTGTATTTCATTTAGGGCTGGCTAATTGACTTCTGGCAGTCTTAATAAAGGAGGGGAAAATGACACAGCTTCGGAATCATCACTCCCACAGAATTAAACAATTCCATGAATAATTCACTCTCAAATCTGTTTTATAGGAATAAAAATGGTAAACAAAGATCTGTTTCCCAAATGACATCAGACATGCACAGAAGCCACCCAAGATATCAAATTAAATAAGCATCATTAATAAGTAATTTGAACCGCTTTGCCTAATGTGTTGGATAAACACATTTGCATCCCGAAAGCTGGGGGGCCCTCAGCCAAGTAGGAAAAGAAAGAAATTCAGATTCCTGGGGGCATTGTTTGTATTTTAATAATGTATGACCATAACACCACATTTTCTTCTTTTTATTTAATTATTATCTAAGAACAAAACATTTGGGCACTAATGAAATTTTCAGAAGTAATTTATCTTTAATTGCCTCCATTCCATCCACGCCTCTTGTTTTCAAGCAGAGAACTGATTTCAAGCCTCTCCCCGCGCCCCCCACCCCCTGCCCACCCCTGTCGCCTCCCTGCGTTCCATCAGGTCTCAGCTCCTCACCCCCTGCTCTCTTGTACCAGTAAAGACTGACCTTTGGAGTTTATTTTTCCCAGGATCCCTGGCCACCTGGTTTCTGACGACGTTGGCCAACAGGGGACGTGGGTGGCAGGAAAGGTGTCCCCGTGGCACTGGTTCTCAGCAGGTGGCCTCAGGACTGTCACCTCCATCCATGTCCTCAGCCTTAGGATGCTTGCAGCTCCTCTGGAGTTCATGGCACCTTGTCTGGTGCTTCTGTTCCTCCAAAAATGTTAATATTTTATTTATTTTTGAGAAAGAGAGAGAGAGAGAGAGAGAGAGAGAGAGAGAATGAGCAGGGGAGGGGCAGAGAGAGAGGGAGACACAGAATCCGAAGCAGCTCCAGATTCTGAGCCGTCAGCGCAGAGCCCGATGCGGGGCTCGAACTCATGAACGGTGAGATCATGACCTGAGCTGAAGTCGGATGCTCAACCGACTGAGCCCCCCAGGTGCCCCTTCTCCAACAATTTTAACTAGTGCTTTAAGTTATGTCCTCCTGTACTTATGTAGTTGTGTCCTGGTGTGGACAGTTTTCCTGACCAGACTCTGCCTACTGTATGGACTCGCCTGCCTCTTCCCGCAGGAACTGTCCCCTGCACGTCCTAATCCCTCCGTAAGGCTTCTTCCTCCTGCCCTGAGGCCTGCATTCCTTCCAGAAGGGCACCGATCTCCCGCCCACCTAACCCCACTCCCGTCGGTGACCCTCTACAAGCCATCTCCTGGTTAACGGTTGTCTCCTCTGGATCCTTACTCTCCTGACCTCAGACAGAAAGCTTTCCCCTGCTGAAGCTCACACCAGCAAATCCCCCGCCCATGCTGGTGTCTCTTAAATTCTGACCTTGAGGACAATCCATCAGCTTTCTGGAGAACTGGCCACTGCTTTGCTTTTCTACCTGAATGTTCACCACTGCTGGGGGGGGGGGGGGGAGGCACAGCACCTCAGGTGAAGTTCTGTCCCCTTCTCTCCTGCACCTCCTCACGCTCCAGAGGTTCCCAAGGGGAAATTTCGTCCCAGCTCTACTGTTCGCTGAGTGTGCTGTCTTGAGCAAGTGACTTAGCGTCTCTGAGCCTACTTGCCCCATTCCTGCACCAAATTGTTCCTGAGGTGGTACCCTGCCCGAGAGAGAAAGCATCAACCAATATTCCACGACTGTATCTCTATGCAGTCAATTTTCTAGCAGAAGAGCAAAGTCGTAAAAATTCATTATACGTACAGTGCTGTCACTGGTGTAATTATTATGGTGACAATGAACGCAAGGGGGAAGTACAAGAGGGTCTCACAGAGGGAGGAAAAGGGTCATTTTTTGTCTTCTGAAACTACCAGCTTCTCCCTTCTTGAGGGGCTAAAGCTCCTTGTCACTTATTACAGTGAAAGCAAACTCAGGTTTGTGCGTTGTTGCCTCATGGCCGAGTCTTGGTGTTGGAGCAACAAACAAATGACTCCCCGAAGGACACGGACTTCCACGCTTGGGTCTCTTGGTGAACTCGAGGGGCAAGACTGCGAATGGCGGGGGGAAAGAGCTCTCTCCTGACCCTTAGCAGGAAGGTCATTTAGGAAATAAATGGGTCCCTTTTCTTCCTTTGTATGAAGCAAATAATTCAAGCTACCCATCCAACAGGAACCTTTTGCCATTTGATATATTTGCCTAGAAACGAAACTGTCACCACCCAACCCAAGCTGACATGAGAAAGGTAACAATTTATTAGACAGCATAACTGGAAAGGCTCAGATCCGGTTTTACACATGGCTCGCCGTGAGGTCGGATGATGTTCGGGAATCTGACTTCTCTCCTCCCTCTCACTTGTGCTTGTGTCCCCCCGCTCAGATCCGGGCCTGGGATGATCAGTCTTCTACTCTGTTGGCTCTTACAAAGCCTTCAGCCTCCTCCTGATTGGACCTGCTTCGGTCATGTGCCCACGGCGG
Source organism: Neofelis nebulosa (assembly GCF_028018385.1). Taxonomy (NCBI): domain Eukaryota; kingdom Metazoa; phylum Chordata; class Mammalia; order Carnivora; family Felidae; genus Neofelis; species Neofelis nebulosa. The sequence continues at coordinate 93,378,283 of NC_080792.1, forward strand.
AGCCAATCAGCGTGGCTGGGAGGATGCTGAGGATGCTGTCCTTGGTCCTGCCCGGCACTGGCTCCTGGACCACTGGAGCTCAAGCGAAATCCGGGCGCAGTTGCTGCCTTTGAAGGGTCCGGATTCCGGGAAGCCAGACCCAAATGACCTCCTAGACCTCAAAACAGACAAAGATCCTGGAAGTGGATGCTTTCCCCATTGCTCCTGTGAAGTTCTTGACCTCTAAAAACCGAGTCACAGATTTGGGGGAAGGTCTTACCCCTCCCCCCTTCCTGCGGGGGTGGTCGCGGCTGTCACTGAGCTTCCGTCTGGAGGGACGGCTGCTTGCACTTGTGCAGCCCTGAGCTCAGGGAGACCCCCCAGCAGCCCAGCAAACCCACACAGCAAACCCCATTTCGGAAAAGCCTCACGCGTTTCCTACTGACCTTTTAATGATGTAAGCAATGAATCCACACAGTTTTCCGGACAATTAATCTTACAGAAAGGTCCAAAGTCTGCCTGCTTGCAGGAGGAAGAAAAGAGAACTTTTGAAAAATAAGCAAAAATAACAACCTTTGAGATATTCCCCCAAATTTCTGTGGTAGGATACACCATACTTTTCCTAAAAGGTGAGGAATGTAGGGGGCCCCACTAGTGTGCTCAGACTATTATAACAAAGTAAAAGAGACTGGGGGGGGGGGTGCTTAAAAACCGGAAGTTTTATTCTCTCACAATTCCAGAGGCTGAAAGTCTGAAATCAAATATCAGCAGAGCTGTTCCTCCCTGGGCCTTTCTCCTTGGCAGCAGTCAATCTCTCCTCCTGTGTCCTCCTGTGGTCACCCCTCTGTGTGTGTCCACACTCCTTCTTCTTAGAAGGACACCAGTCAGATTGGGTCACGGCTCACCCTAGTGACCTCATTTTACCTTAATCACCTTTTAAAAGAACGTATCTCAAAATAGAGTCACATACTAAGGTCCTGGGGTTAGGATTTCAATCTACAGAGTGAGGGGAGTGCACAGTTCAGCCCCTAACAAGGACTTACTGCTATTCCTGTTAAGAGAAGTAGCTCTTTGTAGAAATGAAAATGGGGCTTCATGAGGATTTAAAAATCTTATCGTTGTATATTACTGTTTTTGCCTTTAAAATGTGAACATACGGGGGCACTTAGGGGGCTGGCTCAGTCCGTTGAGTGTCCAACTCTTGGTTTTGGCTCAGGCCATGACCTCATGGTCTGAGATTGAGCCCTGTGTCTGGCTCTGTGCTGACAATGTGGAGCCTGCTTGGGATTCTCTCTCTCTCTCTCTCTCTCTCTCTCTCTCTCCCACCCCTGTTCACACACTTTTTCTCTCTCAAAATAAATAAATAAACTTAAAAAAATAAAATGTGAACATATATATCTTTTAAGATTTTATTTGCAAGTAATCTCTACCCCCAACGTGGGGTCCAAACTCACAACCCCAGATCAAGAGTTTCACGCTCTGTGTCCAGACACCCCATAAATGTGAACACATTTTAACCACTCTCTCCCCAAGGAAGATTACATGGGGCATAGGAGATCAAGACTCAGAAATATGTCACCTTTGGCAGTGCTGGGGACCAGAAGGCCCTGACACACAGCGGTTGTGCATGTCCAACCAGCACCCTCCCAAGCCTCTGGGAACAGCACCTGTGTTTTCCCTAGAAGGACCTCCAAGCCACTGTGCATGGCCTTGGCCTCAGCAGGCACGTGACCAGGCAAAAGGCATCAGGTCGTCCCCCAGGGACCTGCATCTCCCGCTGGGTGACGGAGGTGGGAGATGGTTGGGGTGGATCCATGCCGGGGACAGACTGTGGTCTGTGCACCTCTGTCCTTTCAAATTCACCTTCCCTGACTCGGGAGGGAAGCGTGCGGACATGCTCTTCGGAGTGGCTGCGGGACAGCATTTGCACACACGAGTACCCAGTGGCACACCTCTGTGCATCTCACAGCAGAGACTCTGAGGGCGGGAAGGAGCCCCCTAGAGGAAGCCAGGAAGCGTGTCTGGTTTTCACCCCTGAAGAGTAGTATTTCAAGTGTCCCTGTGGACCTTCACCCACACGATGTGAGGAGCCCGGCTGCAGCCAGAAATCCTATATGTGATCTTTCAAGCAGGATCACGGGCCTCGAATGACGAGGCCCACGGGAGACCCTGACCTCCCAGCCAGACCTGGTGCAGGCCGAGCAGTGTGGTTTTCTGGAAGGAGTTGCGGCAGGGACCCGGGCATTCCCGGGCCAGCTGTGGTCACGCACACATCCACGTTCCCGGCCCGGCCGTCTGAACTCAGACGCCTCCTCGTGAGGCCCCAGGCTGACGGCCTTTCTCCTCTCCCTCTCCCAGCGCCTGGGACCGACAACAAGGAAACAACAAAATCAGGAGCCTTCTGTGTGGGGCTCCTCAGGAGAGGGCTGGTCGACCTGCCCCTTACCCTGATGCATTTCCGTGAGGAAAACTGGAACGTCAGGAGCTGGAACGTGTGTGTGTGCGTGCACACACACGTGTACACCTCCCTCCTATCCCTGCAGGTGTGTGCCACTCCTGCAGTAACATACTTGAAGGGGAAAAACTCCAGACTCTGAGAAGGAATATTCTAGAATGGTTGGGATTGTCACCTGCAGCCTTATCCCTCGTAAGCCTGGAATGAATTCATGGGGATCCACATGTGTAGGTTTGGGAGGGCATTGAAGCAAATGGAATGAGAAGACAGGGCATAGGCATATCAGGGCTAAGAGAATGTCAGGCGATGGGACTCTTAATGGACCACTCACCCGTCCCACCATCTTCCTGGAACCTGAGTGCCCCCCTCCGTCTCCCTCAGAGACACTGGTCACTCAGGCTGAGGCAGAGCTCCTCCCTGGCTGGTCCGCCATCATCCGTCCTCCCAGTCACTGCAGCCCACTGGTCACCGCATGCTCTCTCAGGCGAGATGGGGCCCCAGCGTTCTGTGTGGACGTCCACCTGCGTGTCCCTTTACCTGCCTTCTCCTGGCCTGGGTCCCCACTTTATTTGGCCCATGTGCCTCCAAGTTTCAGGTTCGAGTCTCCCTTTGGAGACACAGGGTGTCTGTAAGCCTGAGCTTCGGGGAAGCAGCACCTGCGTCTGAGGCCTGATTCTACCACTCGTGGGCTGTGTGACCTCAAGCAGGTTATTTGACTTCTCAGAGCTCAGTTTCCTCAGGTACGAAATGAGGATGATGCTCGTGTCTTCCCCTAAGTGTTGCACGGGGGTTAAACGAAAAGCCGTAGTTCAATGCTCGGAGCTCAGTGTCCACTCCAGACGCACTAGTCGTTAGTGGTTAATTATTAATGATTAATATTATCCAGTTTGTCCCCCCCGGACCACAGTACAGCTAACTGGCCCCTCCTCTGAAGTGCTTTCTTCCTTGGGGGGCTCTCGGGAGGGGCATGGAAGGTTTCAAAGCTGGGAACTCCCCAGTTTAGCTGCAAAGAGCTACACCTTTTCAAGGCTGTTACACATAAACCCCAAGTTACAGTAGAGACCCCAGTAACTCTCAACAAAGAAGCTCAAATTCCAGATCTGGAAACAAAAGACAGACCCCGCATCGCCCACGTTGGCAATAGGTTTATGTCGGAACCAACAGAAACGTCTGAAATGCAGACAGGAACCCCACGCAGATTTCCCAGCCGCTCTCCGCAGACTGCAACTGGGAGAGATAATTCATCACCGTAAAACAAACATCCATTTCACACTTGCTTGGCAATGAGGATGCTCTTATTTGCATAATGATGGTGATTTGCATATGATAAAAATTTGCCTGAGTGAGTCTTGAGCTCCAAATACATTCAAATATGATACCGTTGGTACAATTTTCTCAAGGATCCCAATTTAATACTATTTATCTAATGAAAGGAAAAAAATAAATATTGGCTGTAACATCCCATTATGCTCGAGAGTTGGTGTTAAATTATAGTTGAGTGAAGTAAGCGTGCGAAGAGCGGCTTGCCTTTCTTTGAGGTCCACAAAGTCTACAGGTGGGAATCCTGCTTGAAATGGATGTTTTCAGTCACACATGTGCGAAACTGTCCACAAAAGTCAGGAGCAGAAAGGGTGTCTTGAAGATAGGCGTCCTCAGAAAGAAGGAAGGAAGGAAGGGGAAAGAAGAAAGAAAGGAAGAAAGAAAGAAAGAAAGAAAGAAAGAAAGAAAGAAAGAAAGGAGGAAGGAAGAAGGAGGGAGGGAAGGAGGAAGGAAAAAGAGAGAGAAGAAAGAAAGGGAGGGAGGGAGGAAGGACAAAAGAAAGAACCAATGAAAAGACAAAAGAAAGAAGGAAAGAAAGAGAGAGAGAGAAAGAAATAAAGAAAAGAGAAAGGAAGGAAGGAAGGAAGAAGGAGGGAGGGAGGGAGGAAGAAAAAAGAGAGAGAAGAAAGAAAGGGAGGGAGGGAGGAGGGACAAAAGAACCAATGAATGGACAAAAGAAAGAAGGAAAGAAAGAAAGAAAAGGAAAGGAAAAGAAAGGAAAGGCAAGGAAAGAAAAGAAAAGAAAAGAAAAAAGAAAAGAAGGAAGGAGGGAGGGAGGGGGGGAGAAAAAGAAGACACCCTCCAGGTGAGGAAAAGGAGTTCCTCTCGCAAAGGCGCACAGGCAGAAACACAAGCACAGCTGAGCGCTTCTGGAAGGTCCGCGCCCTCCCAGAAGCCGCCTTCCGTCTGGCTCAGCAGAATCGAGAACTGCAGCGTGTGCCTCTTCGGGCCTGATTGCGCCTCACGCGCTCCCCACGTGGGTGGCTGTCTAAAATATGCTGCGTGTCCCTCTTTGGTCCTTCCTGCCTCCGAGGGTGGGTGGCCGGAGCCTTAATTCTGAAGGGAGGGCCTGGGGTCAGAGCTCGAGGAGTGTTGGCGTGATGTGCACCTTCGTCCCACCCGAGACCGTGTCACCCTCCCTCCCCAGCAGAGCGGCTGGTGGCGGGGCTGTTGGGGCCGGGCCGGGGCAGCAAGGACGGGGACGTGTCCTCTCCTGCAGTACAGGCCATGACGCTTTCTCGACGGCAGGTCGGAAGTAGATTTGCCACAACCCAAAACACGGAGGCGCGCGCACACACAGGTCTCGGCTGCCAGGAAATTTTGGAAAACCCTGCTCACCCTGATACCTGTGTCCTGTGGCACATGCCCCCTGTTACCTCCCCTCCCGTCCTGTCCTGCGTTGCCCCAAGCTGCTTTATTTCTTCGTACGTGACGACCACATCCCACGATGGTGATTTAAACACTCGGGAATGAATTGAGATAACAGGGATGGAGATTCCACAGGAGAGAGCGGAACCCCCAGGATTTATGTAAGAGTTTCTGTTTCTGCTTCCCTATCATCTCCCTTTTTCTCTGCCTTAAACAGAGAGAAGCCAGCCCTTTGGACCTGTTCCGTGTGGATTCTCGAACTGCTGCGTTCATTCTTACAGGAAATCTCTGGTGTCGGCTTAGAGAAGTGACATTATGTCTCCACTGAGATTGTAGAAAAGTTAATTAAGTAAAGAGCTTCTTGCCCCGAATGGTGTCATGGGTGTAGGAGCTCACCTGTGCACGTGGGGGCTCTCCGTGCTTTGACTTTATCGGGGGTGCGTTTTGAGCCGAGAAGGAGAAAGACTTCTGGCCACCCGCATTTACATACCTGTGGGGAAAGCAAGCGCACTGAGCTGACCACGCGCAACGGCCGCAGGGCGTCCACGGGCGTCAGATCTGTGAGCCTTGTGATGCTATTTCCTGGTCCTTCTCCCACGACAGACGTCACCCGCCAAATCGCTCTCCTCCTGTCCTTGGAGCCCGAGCCGACCAGAATCCCTCCCAACACCCGGGAGTGGTCGGCGGAAAGGCGGACGAAATCCGCTTGAACCTCAAGTCGACACACAGGCAAGCGTGCGAGCCTCCAACCAAGCATCAGGACGTGTGCCAGACCCTGATATAAGGGAATATTTTACTCTTCATCGTGGACTCTGGTGTTGGATAATTATGACCAGTGTCTGAAATGTTGTTGTTGTTGTTGTTGTTGTTGTTGTTGTTTTCAAGAAGGAAAGGAAAGAAAGATTGGATTACTGTAGAAGTTCTGAGTGATGAAGAAAAGCACTCCCTCAAATATCACTGGCTCTCATACAAAGTTATCTTGAAAATCTCTCGCAGCTCTGGCTTTCGATAATCACACTGAAATCAAAGGCAGGTGGCGATTTTAATTTTGCCAAGTCCAAGGACGGAAAACATACCGCTTGATAATGAACGGAGACCCCTTTGCTTCTACGAACAGATCCCACAAATATTTATTGAGCACGTACTAGGTTGGTGGGTTAAGTGGGTAATATGAATGGGTTCTAGTCTCCTTCCTAGTGACTATATGGAGTGGTTAATTAAGGTCTCTCATAGACTAACCCATTTTTGATATTTGGAGACTGTGATTAAAACAATGAGCCGGAGTCTCAAACACAGGAAATCACACCGGGTGGGAACAAACGGCCCTCTGAACAGCGTTTGCTCACGTTTGCACGGGGGCCCAGATCGGCCAGGAAAGGGTGCTTTGTTTGCTCCCAGGTGTCCATCTGCTGGCGTGACCCAAACACGCCTGGTTTTCTTAGACCAATCCCGCTGACCAGGCTGGTGAGCTGTTCAGATCTTCCCAGGAGCGATCTATGCCCCGTGATTTATCTGTCTCAGCCACCGACATGCCCAGAAACAATGTTCAGGCACATGTCTGGGCATCCTGGTGTGCGGGTACGTGGGTCTGTTCTCAGGAGAGACTGGATACACTTCCTGTACTCAAAATGCCTCCGTCTTGTGTGGCATGAAATCCAGATCCCTTGGAGTGGTCTATGTGACCCTGCGTGACTGGGCATCATCTTTATGACCATCCGTGCTGGATACCTTGAATTCTGTGCCCTCCCTGGAGCTCTCCCCCCACATGCCTGGCTTTCTCTCCTTCTGCAACTCTCTTATCAGATGCCACCCTGTAACCCCCCCCTCCCAGGACCTTAGAGCAACAACTCACCAAGGAGGGGGTTCTTCTTAGGCTTCCCAGGCAATTGCCACCACCACTGCATTGTCTGAGGACATCTGGGCAGACCTCCGAGTCCCGAATATCCCCCAGCCGATGCTTACAATTCCACCCCAAAAAGTTCCCCTTTGTGTAAGGAGTTGTCTCCTCCTCAGACTTTTATTAAAATGCAAACACTGTAACAGATTACTTAACACATTATTTCCTTAACACTTGAGTAAGACAGAAGGTATCAGACAGAGTTCTCTTCTAGCCCGAGAAAGGCAGTTTGAGAGAGAGGTACAAAAACCAAAAACCAAAAACCAAAAACCCATCTTGTCTTTCCCAAAAGATGGGACATTGTTTCTATTTAACAGGTTTACCTAGAGTAGATCTGGAAAGGGGCTCTTAATGTTTCAGTCTCGGTGTGTTCAAAATTGGTCAATTTTAGAGTGGATTTTTGGTGAAGGGTCTGACATAAATCCTACAAAATGTACCAGACGGGCGTATTACCTTACTGTGGCTGTTGTGACGGGTTACAACAAACTTGGGGGCTGAAAACATCACAAATGCACTCCCGCCATCGTGGCGGCCAGAAGTTTGAAATACATTTCACTGGGCATCAGCAGGTGCCAACCCAGCAGAGCCGATCCCTTCTGGGGGTCCCAGGGGAGAGCCCATCAGGTGCCTCTGGCTTCTGTGACCTCGTCTTCCATGGTCGTCTCCGATCCGTCTGCCTCTTTGTAACGAGGAAATCGTTTGTGATTGCATCTCAGGCCTCCAGATAGTCCGGGATAACCTAATTTAACCGTCTGTGCAAAAATCCCTTTTGCCACGTGGGTAACATTCACCAGTTCGGGGATGGGGGCTTGGACGCCACGGGGGCCATTACTCAGCCTTGATAACAGGATTGTCTCTTACTTTCACCCGTGGTATTTCTAACCCAGAGCAAGGGCCTTAGCCAAATCCAAAAACTGACAGGAGAGATTGTAGATATTAATTGAATCCCACACGATTCTGCACGTTAGGTGAGGTTCAGGGAGTAGCTCTCAGAGAGAATTAAGGCAGAGCTTTGGAGCAAAATGTTGGCCAAGTGACTTTGCTGCAGAGGTCTCAGCGGAACTGTCCCGCAGGCATTTCCTTTCCAGCCCTGGGGGGGGGGGGGGAGGGGGGTTCTCACTGGGGCTGTTAAATAGGCACCCGACACCACCGTTCAGCAGCGGACAGTCACGGTTCGGCCACATTGTTTATTTCTGACTCATCCATTTAGAAACCATTCCCTGGGACCCGCCATCACGACTCGTACGAATAAAAAAGCCGTTAAACTTTTAATGGAGCGCGACCTCTGCCAGGACACTGCTGGGATTCTTCCTCCGGCTGCCGCTCACGTATCAGGAGTAGAAATGAACGGACTAAGAGTTTGCGGCTCAATGTAGTTAAAATCTAATATATAAATGTTTGATAGGAGTGAGCTTTGTGAACAACGCCCCAAAGAGAGGAGTCGCAAAAGAAACAAATATCGATCGGAGAGATTGGATGAAACCCGACTCCCCTGGGATGCCCAGGCCTTGCGACGCACTTACACGCGCACGGACACCAAACAGGCAACCGAAACGTAGGTGCCATGTTTGCAGAAGCCAGAAGATCACGTCTTGAATGGCTAAAGGGTGCTTGCACATCAGTACGTAGAAGACAGATGGATGTGGTCAGAATTTCTACAATGTTAGGGGAAGGGTCTCATCAGTAAATGTTCAGTTTTACCTTCCGTTGGTTGTGTTTTTCAGTTGCTAATACTTGTTTTAATGTTTATTTATTTCTGAGGCAGAGAGACACAGAGCATGAGCAGGGGAGGGGCAGAGAGAGAGAGAGAGAGAGAGAGAGAGAGAGAGAATCCCAAGCAGGCTCTGAGCTGTCAGCACCGAGCCTGACACAGGGTTCAATCTCACGAACCATGAGATCATGACCTGAGCCTAAGTGGGATGCTTCACGGACTGAGAGCCCCCCCCCAGGCTCTTCCCATGAGAAGGTAGGGAAATTGGAGCCCAGCGGGGGGTCCCACAACTAGGAAGCGTCAGGATGGGGGCACAGGGCGGGCTCTCTGAGCCGGGACTCTCCAGGGCCGTGTCACTCAGCCTCCTCCCGCACAGTCAGGAGCGTGGGCCACAGTCTGATCAGGAACCAAGTGACACATGGCTCAGCGAGGCCCCTCTTCATTCTCTGTTACCCATCCCCTTTCTGCCAGAAGGGAGGAAGGGGTGAGGTGGGCGCACGTCGGTGTCTTCTGCCTTGGCCGTATGACAATGAGTTCAGCTCCCCGTCATGACCCGCTGTGCCCTGCCCTGCTCCCGCTCCCTGGGCCACCTTGCTTGGCTCCCTTGGCTGAGGGCTGCTGCCCTGCCCGCCCATCCTCTTTCCTGGAGGGCAGAGGACCAGTGTCCCCAAGCACTGCCGGGAAAGCCTCAGGGCTCCCCAAAGCTAAGTAGCCTTCATCACTGAGCCCATCCAGTGACTCCCTTTGTGTCCCTGAGGCTCACTGCTTCCCTTGTGCGGAGGATGAAGGGAGGCCCACGGCCCCAAGTCACCGTCGCAGCACCCTGCGCGTGAAGCCTGGCCCTGTCACCGTTCAGCGGCCGGAGCACCTGTTACCCGCGAAGATTGGCTGAACTCTTGGGTGGGGAGCCTACGTGCCCGCTAACGGGACAGCTTGAGTTTCTCCAGATGCTCCCATTCCAGGGTTCTGTCATTCAGCAGGATGGCTTCCGCGTTTATTAGTATAAAAGAGAGCAATCAGCTGAAAGCCGAGGCACCATCTGGAGAAAAAAATCGATGTCTCTATATTTAGGCCAGATGGAAGCAGATTCAACCCAGCCGAACGGCACGTGTCTGTGCAAGTACGTGCCAACGGCATTCTTGACGCTCCGTGGCACATGTTCGTTACTTACCAACTTGGAACAACGACGTTCAAGCCAGGCTCTGGGCAGCGCCCCTGTTTATAGGGAACCCCAGAGAACAGCCCGCGGAAATAGCTGCAGGAGTGGGGACAGACAGCCCCCTCCAGGCACTCCCAGCCGCCGATGGAAAATGCGGCTTTTGTGTTCTGCCCTGAGTCCTGTTCCAACGGAGCCCAGCTGCCAGCTCACCCCTCACAAACGGAGGGACATGGTGTCCTGGGCATGATGTCCTCCTGGGCCTCACGGTCCCTGCTGGCACTTGGGTCGTCAGAGCTCTGTGTCTGATGCATGAATGTCCGGCTCAATCTCTAGGACTCGGGAGGCACTTAGGAGTTTATCATTCATTCGAGGCAACCAATATTGATCGTCGACGATGTGCCAGGCAGCTTGGTCAGTGTGTTTAGTGGGCAACTGTATCCTTTCCAGCTTTGCTGAGGTATGAGGGACACGTGCCAGCTGTGTGTGTTCCAGTTGTACACAACTGCGTTCTGGCACACGCCGTGGAGTTGTTACCATAATCACGCTAACAGACGTCCCCGTGTTTCACATAGTTGCCCTTTGTCTTCCGTGCCGCGAGAACACCGACATCCACCCGGAGCGCGTCCTTCAGGCTCTGGAGGCATAACCGACAGAAACCAAGTCTGGCTGACTTCAGCAGAAAAGGGATCTATTAAGAGGACCTGGGGTGACTCACGGGACCTCTCTATTCAGAAGCCACACGGCAGCCATGATGCCAAAAGTGGTGTTGGCCGTTTGCCGTGAGAAACACGTGTGCCCGGCCCCGGTACAGACGCAGCGCCCCCGTGGGAGCCGGGGCGGCCTCTGAGCCGCACGAGGATGCCCCCCCGTGGCTGCCCCGGCCAGCGCTGGCTTCGTGGTCCTTTCTGGAATAACAGGCACACAGTGAGATCAGTGAGATCAGCTGGGGACGGATCCCAGCTGGACGAGGCCATCCTGGGGACAGTAGTGAGCAAAGAGGAGGAAGGGACGGGATCTGCCGGTCCCGCTGGCCTGTGGTGTGGAGGACAGACGGACTCCCTGTGCTCAGACACAGACGACCGTGGTTTATCCGAGACACCAGCCAGCGTTACGTACCTTAATTAACACGGAGACACCGCCCGAAGCAACCCATTCCACGTACAGCCACGTTCACGGGGGTTCGTTTTCTTATTTCAACGGTTACAGGATTGCCAACGACTTGTACGTATTTTCCTCTGAGTTTGTCTGTGTTTTCCAGATTTGTTTATCTAAAAAAACTTTCCAGGGCACCTGGGTGGCTCAGTTGGTTAGGTTCCTGGCTCTTGATCTCGGCTCAGGTCATGATCTCACGGTTGGGGAGTTTGGGCCCCGCGTCAGGCTCCGCCCTGACAGCGTGGAACCTGCTTGGGATCCTCTCTCTCCCTCTCTGCTTTGTATGCTCTCTCTGGCTCTCTCTCAAAATACATAAATCACGGGGCGCCTGGGTGGCGCAGTCGGTTAAGCGTCCGACTTCAGCCAGGTCACGATCTCGCGGTCCGTGAGTTCGAGCCCCGCGTCGGGCTCTGGGCCGACGGCTCGGAGCCTGGAGCCTGTTTCCGATTCTGTGTCTCCCTCTCTCTCTGCCCCTCCCCCGTTCATGCTCTGTCTCTCTCTGTCCCAAAAATAAATAAAAAACGTTGAAAAAAAAATTTTAAAAAATACATAAATCACTTTTTAAAATTTTTAAAAATTAAAAACTTAAAGCTTCTCAATTGTGGCAAAAATATATTCCCATGAGGCTGGTGATGAAGGCTTTACGACATCCACGAAGCAATCACTGTATTTCCTGTGACTTCATAACGGAAAAATAAATGGTAAACCGCATTCATTGTAAAGGGACAAAAAGAGAGCTCCTGCCCTCCCACCAAAAGTCGTGACGTCTGGACACGGGGTACCTGAGACATTGAGAAGTGGGTCAAGATTTCATCAAGCAAGCAACTGGCACAACATGGGGACACGGACCCCATCAAAACCGCAGAGACTCTATCACATCCGGTGAGGACTGATGTCTCTGCTGCACCAATGTGCAGGAGGGTCATCCGTAATCATTGTGTGGCTGGGCACTTCACATTTATCAAGTATTTAATCCGTGTGATGCCGTGTAGTTAACCCCAAATCAATTTCCAGCCTCCCTGTCTGTCTGCTGCTTTCAAATAAGGCTGGAGGGGCACCTGGGTGGCCCAGTCGGTTAAGGTCAGGTCATGATCTCACAGCTTCGTGGAATCGCGCCCCATGTCGGGCTCTGTGCTGGCAGCGTGGAGCCTGCTTGGGGTTCTCTCTGTCTCTCCCTGTCTCCATGCTCCCTCCGGCTCGCACTCGCTCTCTCTCAAAACAAATAAATAAAACTTTGAAAAAACAACAACAACAACAACAACAGTCAAACAAGGCTGGAAAACCAAATACCCTTCCCTGCAGCAAAGGGAGGCCTGCACACAGTACCGGCCAATAGAAATCTGGGAGAGAGGGAAGAAGAACCACATGGCTGTCGCCATCCCCAATTGTTCCTGCCTTGAAGACTGATGTGATGGCAAGAGCTGCAGCAGCCGTCCTGTGACTACGAGGGAAAGACTAGGGCAATCCTAACCGTACGGTCCTGAGACACGAGCGGGCCGTGAACGGATGCCTTAGGACTAGCTGTCTGTGAGAAAAAAAACTCCCCACTGACATGAATTACTAGCAGTTAATGTGTTTCTAACTCAGGGGAGTCTCATCTCCACATTACACATGAGGAAAGTGAGGCCCAGGGAGGTGAAGAGACTCTCCCAGGGCTGCTGGGCCAACATCGGAGCCAGAGTCTGCACAGTTCATTAAAACCCTGCACCGTGGAAAGCAGGGGCTAGGAAGTCAAGGGTACAAGCAACTGTTCAGTCCTGTTTAGGGGACAGTTCTGTCATCTCAGGTGAAAAGAGTACCAGATCACTAGAAATACTTCGGCGTAGTAGAACAGGGGTGACATCGGGCACCTTTCGTGGCTTGGGGAAACCTGCCTGAGGATAATGCCCCCTCCCACCCTCCCTCCGTGTCCACATGTACCAGACTTCTCTGTTGAGAAATTACCCTGTGAAGCAGCAAACAGGAGCGTGGGGCCTCCAGAACATTCTGGAAAGTCACAAGTATGCTCACGTATGTCTTTGGAGCCTGGCCGTGAGAAATCACGTACCCACGGCCAAGTCCTCCTGGATGACCCGATTTTTATCAAAGCAGAGAAACCCAACTTGGCAGAGGGATTCCTTCCAGGAAGCGGTGCCACGAGTCCTGAAGCAAGTGCAGGTCCCAGTATCCTGCGAGGGCGAGGGCCCTTCTAGAACATTCTGTCACTAGGATAGCAGACAGACCTAATCCAAAATCTATTCCATAAGTACGAAGCAATGCTAGCTCTCGGTGAGGGTGTGGCAGCCTCGAATGTGGAAGTTCTTAGCTGGCTTCTCTGACATCCTTTCTTGCCAAAAACGCAGGGATTATCGGAGGCCCCGGGGACCCTTTTGCCTCGGCTCAGACAGGTTCCAGAGACAGGATGGGTTTCGGGAAGAGAGTCCCTTGTGATTGATGCCCTGTCCGGGTCTGCTGTCTTGGCGTAGGCCTGCCTGGGGCATCTGTCCTTGAATTAGTAAGGACTCCTCTCTGCAGGGGGGGCGCACTGGCTCAGAGGAACTCAAGGGGGGTGGGGCGTGGGGGACGTTTAACAGCAGGAAGGGTGTGAACGTCCGGAGAAGAAGGAGGTTAAAAACCACTTGGACTCTCTTTCCGTCTCCCATCCCTCTACTCTGCACATCACTTCATTCCCTCTGCCCCAGGGACCTGGATTCTCCATCGAGTGGGAAACGTGGCTGCCAGCAGCAACCAGTTTGGGTGGATAAAGATCCCACTGGGATCGGGGACCCGGCTCCCTCGCCGGATCCCAGCTCCAAACATCCCGGGACGGTATCTGCAAGGGGGCTTTCTGGCCAGCGTGGACTAACCGACCTTGGGGACACGGAGGGAAGGCGATGTGGAGGCACGGCCATCCCCTGGGGAACGTGGCAGGTCCCGTGGAATTAGTTGTTCCCAGAACTGGGGCAAGGTTGGCGGCAACCGAGGTACCCCCTTCCCCCGCCTGGGCATGGGACAAGCCAGGCAGAGTCTTCTCTTTCTCTCCTTCCACACCCCTCCCCCCCATACTTCTCAGGTTCTTGTTTGTCTCGGGCTGTTCCCACAGGGATGCTGAGTGTGGGCAGTCCAGAGCACTGAGCGAGAAGCGATAGCAGCTGGCTGTGGCTGAACGCTTTCCAGAAAGCCCCCAGCCGTCTCTTGTGTTGGGGAAGAAGCCTTCATCTTACGTGGAAAGCCAGAATAGGAATATCACGTCTTAGGCTGACATCGCCATTATCTCCCCCGACCTCACGCTTACAACTGGTTTTCTGATTTATAACAGTAGCATGTTAATTACATTTTAATTGTGCCAGGAATATATATGTATATATTCTCCTTGTAAGATGCTGAAATTCAGGGGTAACGGTGAAGTTCTCAACAACTTCTCCCTCGAGCGCAGACCCTCCTTCTCTCTTCCCCAGAAATAACCACCGGTCCCTGTTTGCGTCGTATCTCCGTGGACTTCTTTCTCCGAATTCACACGCATGTGTTGGAGCACAGAACTTGCGGAAAAAAGTCGACAGAACCGTAGATGAACTCAGGCAGCTTTTTCATCCGACAGAACATCAGTGAGCTATTCGCACATCGTTGCTTGTCGGTCCACCTCTGAAACCACACTTCCCTACTCACGGACATTTGGACAAGTTCTTTCTAACTTTCCCCCATTAACTGTGCTGAAATAGACGTCCTTGTGTGTGGAGGGGAGCGTTTCCCCAGTGGGGTATCGGAGGCGTGGAATTTGTGTCTGCTTTTAAAATCCCATCGGATGGTCCTACCCGCACAGCGAGACGACACCTACCTCCAACACGCTCATCAACACCGGACACCGACGATCCTTTACCGTTTTGTTACCGTTCTCTCAAGTGGCAGCTTGAGAACCCGAAACGTGATCCACGAGCGCCGGGTCTGCGTTTCGCAGGCAGTTGATGGAGCTTGCAAGGCGTGAAGACAGCTTGAGCAAAGCACAGCATTTCATTAACAAAAGCTGACTTTTAAAATCAAATGACCGGCTATGTGCAGGGTTTCAGCCATTCACTCTTACCAACAGTTATTTGTGAAATTGACAGTCTTTGTGAGTTGTTACCAAATGATAAACACTTGGATTCCAAACGAGATGTCATTAAGAAGCTTCGCTTTATGTGTGTAATGGGATAGCAGCTGCCTCTTTGCCAACAAAAGAACAGTATTTCTTTTAAAAAAGAGCCTTAAATTAAAGTCAGAAAAACATTCTTGGACATGATTCTGTAATAGATGGAGCTTTGGATTCACGGGTTGGGCAGAAAATTGGACTGGGAGAAGTTTAAACTCCTTCCCAACTTGGAGAGCCTGCGTGTCCGTGATTCATCGGGTGACTCTCAGCCACAGGGACGACTCAGTCATTGGACACACTTTTACTTGTCTCCCGCCATCTGCCTGGTGCTGCCGTGGGCGTCGGGAGTGGAGCAGGGATCGGGACGGATATGGCACCTGCTCTCAAGTAGCTTCCACCCTAGACGGAAGAAGTGGCAGTCATCCAGATAAGGCACACCCCAGATAATTTCAGAAGAATCTCGGAAGAAAAACGCGGGTTGTCATGATGGAGACGGGCTGGCGTGGGAGTTTACGTTACCGAAAGGGCCCTCAAGCTCGGCGAGTGGCGACAGACTCATTGAGAAAGATTCGGAGGAACTACATTTTGGGATGAGGTCCTGGGGGCGGGGCTCACGCTGGCCTCCTGGCCATCTGTGGGGGAGAAGAGGATCGTCAACGCTTATCTAAAGGCAGGGGGCTGGACGGAATGACTTCTCAGCACCCTTTCCAGACTTGGATTTGACAGCTTTCCAAAACATTAGCAAATCTTACCTCTTTAAAAAAATTTTTTTAACGTTTATTTATTTTTGAGACAGAGAGAGACAGAGCATGAACGGGGGAGGGGCAGAGAGAGAAGGAGACACAGAATCGGAAGCAGGCTCCAGGCTCCAAGCTGTCAGCAAAGAGCCCGACGCGGGGCTCGAACTCGCGGACCATGAGATCGTGACCCGAGCTGAAGTTGGACGCTTAACCGACTGAGCCACCCAGACGCCCCAGCAAATCTTACCTCTTAACCTCCCTCTCTGCGGACCCGGGAGCCCAGGACAGGAATGACGTGGGCAGCTCTTGGCGAGGATTGGAGGGAGCGTCCCCGGGCATCACCAGCTCAGCCCTGACGGTAGACACCCCTGGAAGCTGGCAGCTTCCTGGAGGTTCTACTAGGTGTATGCAGTTTGGTCTTTACACACGATGGTGGAGGCAGCTAGACGTGTTGGGCTTGAGCCCTGGCTCTGCCATTTACGAGGTACGTGACCTTGGCGGAGTTCCTTGACCCTTCTGTACCTCAGTCTCCCCGCCTGTAAAGTCCTCAGACGTCTGGGAAGGGTGAGCTGCTTAGCACCTGCAAGGCACGTGACCTCTGGCACACAGCGAGCACTCAGTACGAGCCGACTACCCTGATCCCGGGGGATCCCTCGCGCTGATGAGGTTCCTTGGGGGAGGTGCCCAGGGAGACACAGGGCCCAGATGACTGCTGACTGGTGAGCGTCTCCCTCCGGCTCCGTCCTTGGTGCATGACTGTCTTTGCAGGGGTCCTCCCCAGCCTCTTCTTCCGAGGCGGACCCTGCACTGCCCTTCCGGTTCAGGACGCCTCGGCACCAGCACCAGGACGCCCAGACTGCCCGCTGGCCTGTGGAGAAGCCCCTGCAGGACCCCTCCTGCTTCTGAATTAGAGAGTCTCTTTTCCCGATGCCCCCTGCACCCTGGGGTATTCGATTTGGAGAAAAGCCAAGGATTCCCAGGAGATTTCTTCTCCTTTCTCCATCGTGTCCAGAGACACAGAATGTAGAGCATCCTCTGCTTGAGGGAGAGGGAGAAGAAAACGAAGCGTATGACCCAGAAAGATCATCCCACACGACGTGCACGTGTCCAGGCAGCTGCCGGGGCCGGCGTGTGGCAGCCGGGGCCAGCCGTGCCCAGAGGCTGCAGCCCACCGTGGGGACCCAGCAGGGAAAGGGTGAGTGGGAGGCACACCGACCCCTCTCCCCCGCCCCGTCTCCCGCCAGTGTGCCCCATTGGCCAGATCTCCCCACAGGATAATGGAACTGTCGCACGGTGCCATTCACAAAATCCAGTCCCTGAGGCACAGAGCAGTGGAGAGGAACCCAGAGGGGCCGAAGGGAAATGCCTGGTTCAAAAGCTTCTGCTCTGATCTGAAATGATCTCTTCTCTGCAGGGGACGCATTTTGTCATGCTTCCTGTAACTCGGACGTCTATTCAAGGGAAGAAGCTGAGGGATGCCTCCTGTGACACTCCCTCAATCCCCCCAGGTAGAAGGTGGCCAATGGACGATATCTGTGCAGGAAAAACATCAATTTGTGATCGTTACTGCTGCCTTCAAGGATGCAAAAGGGACAGCCCCCAAATGACACCAGATAGTGCGTGCCCGGTATCGTCTGAAGGATGGGCTTTCCACTTACAGGTAGAATCATATTTAATCATAAGCTTGAGGGAAGACTGTGCTACCTTACATAACATCCATAAATTATCCCGGTGTACTTAAGAGTCGGGTTCATTGATTTATAATACAGTTCATTTATAAAAACCAAACTTATTTCACAGACGACAGCAGCTGCTTGAAACACTCTTTAAAGTGAAGGTGGCCTACAAATTATCCGGCGGTTTCGTTTGAAACAAATTATTCATGAGAAATGCAGTGTCGGCAGGAAGGAGGCTACATATTAATCCCTGACAAAATGAGCCTGTATCAGTATCTGATCATTGTTTTGACACTTCAGGACGGGAACACGGCACTCCGATGGGTGAGGGGAGCACCGAGGGAGAAGGCAGGCTCGCGGTGGCGGAGAAATGCCACGCGTGATACACGGTCCCCCAACATATGCAGGCCCTGCGGAGTCTCCTCTTTTAAAAGGGGCAAATCGCTTTGTAAGAAAACAGCACGCTTTTACTGTCTCTGTTTCTGAGGGAGGACGTGGCAGGGCCATGCCGAGTCCCCGAGAGCGGGTGGTCCATGTGTCATCGGGATGATGTCTCATCTGAGGGCTTGGCTGGGGAAGAGTCAGTTTCCACACGCTTGCTGGCCGCTGGCAGAACTTTCTTAGGCTGCCGCCTGCCCTGTGCCCTGTGCCCTAACGTGGCCGCTTGCCTTCATCAAACCAACAATGGATCCCAGCGAGCTGGCTGCTACAGGACCGTAAGCCATAAACACGCACGGACCCCAGCCACACTCGGGGAAGGGGCCACACCGGGGGTGACTCTCAGGAGGGGTGATGACAGGACCGCTTGAGCACCTGTCTGCAGTGGGAGGAAAGGCCAGAAACGGGCTCGGGGGGTGAGGAGAGCCAGCAGCTGAGAAGACAGCGGGGCAGACACGAAGACACAAGAAAACATGTAAATGAGAAAATGGTTCAAAGACATTTGTTGTTTTTGGATCGCTGATCTCTGGTGCAAAGTAATGAAACTTCACTCCAAGCAGGTGCAGAGCAGAAAAGCACACCCCTTGTTCTATCTAGTGTTGAAGAGCAGAATTGTAACCAGTGCCAAAGACCTCCCCACTGACTTTATTATTTTTTTAAGTTTACTTATTTATTTTGGGAGACAGAGTGAGCAGGGGAGGGGCAGAGAGAGAGAGAGACAGAGGGAGACAGAGAATCCTAAGCAGCCTCCAGGCTCTCAGCACAGAGTCCAACAGGGGTTGGGGGGTGGGGGCTTGATGTCACGGTTCATGAAATCATGACCCGAGCTGAAATCAAGAGTCAGAGCTCAACCGACTGAGCCACCCAGGCGCCCCCGACCCACTGGCTTTAATTTTTTTTTTTAATGTTTATTTATTTTTGACACAGAGACAGAGAGAGAGCATGAGCAGGGGAGGCACAGAGCAGAGAGAGAGGGAGACAGAATCCGAAGCAGGCTCCAGGCTCTGAGCTGTCAGCACAGAGCCCAACACGGGGCTCAAACCCACAAACCGAGAGATCATGACCTGAGCCGAAGTTGGACGCTCAACCGACTGAGCCACCCAGGCAGCCCCCCCCCGCCCCCCGCTCCCCACTGACTTTAAACCAAAGGCCCTATCACTGTCCTCCAGGAAAGCCTGCCAGGTGCGTGTGGCTTCCTTCACCTGTTGGCCTCATGTCGGCTCTCCAGCTGTGGACTCGCACGGGAGGCCCCGGGCACCAGGCTGCTGACGGAAAGCCTCCACTCTCCTCCTAGGTTTTCGTGGAGTCACTGAAAGGCAGGCCTCTGTCAGGCTTCTACTTCGGTACTTTCCACGTAGCTTCCTCTGTCTCCGGACGCTGAGGGGAGAATGAGGACATTGGAGTCATGCCTTCTGATTCTACACAAAATAATCATATCACACAGTGAAAATATCTCTCCCTTGTAAGCCCTCCAGTTGGTTAAATGGCTGAGTGGGCAGGTTGGCATTTCGGGGAGACATTCGGTGAGCGGAGCTACGTGTCAGTGTCTCGACTCAGAAATCAGGTTACAAGTGCAGAGAATCTTCCACTTTTTTCTCCAGCTCCAGACCCTGTTACCAGATGAAATGCCTGTCATCCTGTGTGTCTTCGGACAACTCGAAATTCGTTGTGGAATCCTGCGTTGTGGGTTACGCATGCCCTGGTCAGGGGCTTAGATAACGGATCCTCTCCCAGCAACACTGAGAACGGCCGAGTTGGGGGGCTTGGGTTACGATAGGACAATGGATCACAAGGTCAATCTCAAACAGACCCAGGTATGTAGGGAGAATAAGGTGGCTTCTTCAGGGGACAGAAGGTCATACGTCACTCGAGGACAGGCACACCGGGACTCCTGGGTGGCTTAGTCGGTTGAACATCCGACTTCGGCTCAGGTCATGATCTCATGGTTTGTGGGTTCAAGCCCCACCTCAGGCTCTGCGTTGACAGCTAGGAGTCTGGAACCTGCTTCGGATTCTGTGTCTCCCTCTCCCTCCACCCCTCCCCTGCTCACGCTCTGTCTCTCTCTCAAAAATAAATAAACACTAAGAGGGCAAGCACACACGTGACCTCACACAACACCGCCGACAAGGAAGAAGCGACTCAGAGCTGGGCTCCCATCGAGGGCCAGCCACTCGCACATCACCCGGCACATTTCGTCTTAGCAAGGCCGTAACGGAGACGTTTTGGGTGGCGTCCACAGAATTGCCGAGGGCCGTCCGTGCAGAATAATTTGACGCAGAAGGGTCCGTCCCGTGGGCAGGATCCGCCCACGTGGCAAGACAGGAAGGGCAGGGATCTTGGCCAAAGACGGCTTCGCATTGCTTCTCTGGAATTAAGCACTAAAATTAAATTAGTCCGGAGTAACGGTCACTATGTAAACACCACGAAAGAAACGTAGTTTAGAGTGGCCCCCCGTCTTGATTCTGTCAGCTTGCCCGTCAGGCATGTGGCAGGAGGGGCCCTCCTGGCCTCCCCGCGTTCAGGTGATCCAGGTGTGCTCAGTCATGACCAAGCACAGGGGCCAGCGGGAGACCTCCCAGCCCTGTCCGTCCACGGGCTCGGTGACCCACAGCTTTCTAGATGGTGGCTGCTCTCTGATAATACTCTGTCATATACTTGAAAGTTGCCAAGAGAGGAGATCTTAAATGTTCTCATCACAAAAAGGAAACGGTAATCGTGTGATACGATGCAGCTGTTAGCTAATGCTATGGTGGTAATCATTTTGCAATATGTAAGTATCAAATCGATACGATGTACACCTTAAATTTGTACGATATTACGTCAATTTTATTTCAATAAAGCCAGAAATAATAAAAATAAAAGCCACACTCGTGGCTGAGCTGTGGACACGTGTGCAGCGTGACCCTGACGTGAACGTCGTTTTAAGCTGCTGAAATTCAGAGACTGTTGATTCACAGCATAACCTAGCCTGTGCTGACCTGTACAAGTTTGTGTCTGTTACCTGTATTGTCAATGATATGCTGGTGTTTTGTATCTTATTCTGTTCTACTCTATTTCGTTTATTTCTAAAATGTTGGTTGTGGGTGCCTGGGTGGCTCAGTTGGCTAAGTCTGACTTCATCTCAGGTCATGACCTTGAGTTCGTGAGTTCCAGCCCCGGGTCGGGCTCTGTGCTGACAGTGTGGAGCCCACTGGGATTCTCTCCCTCTTTCTCTCTCTCTCTCTCTCTCTCTCTCTCTCTGCCCTTTCCCCACTTGAGCTCTCTCTCACCCTAAAATAAATAAATAAACTTAAAAAAAAATTAAAATGTTGGCTGCAATCCGATAGATCTCACAGCTCACGATGTTTTTGAAAAACAGCCTTGCGAATACACATTTATTTTGGGATTGGTGGTTAAGCCTCTGCCTCTCTGCCCCGGCCACACGTTCGATGAGGCTGTGGCCGGGTCAGTGAGTATGTGGCGAACGAATGAGTGAACGAACAAATGGAATGATTTTATCTACTTATGTAAACGTCCTGATCCCAGCAGTCCTTGAGACCCAGCATAGGCTGAGCCAGTGAGTGCCACGTCCCACACAGAGAGCATGGTGGCAGGGGCAGCAGGGCTGAGAACGTTCCTGATAACAAGGCCAGCGCCCATCAGTGTTCCCCGTGATTTCTACCCACCATCGAAGGAGTGGATCCCCTTCCTGTCGTCTCCTCGTCCGAAAGAGATGCTCACGTTCCAAGCTTCCCTTGGAAACGAGCCCACGCTGCTCCGACTTGCAGGGACTCAGGCTGGGATCCACATCCATACGCTAGGAAATTGAACATTAAGGCAATGTCTCGGTAAGGGAAGCTCGGAATGAGATCCATTCAATTATTGCAAGTTCAGCTTCCATCCGGAAGATGCTTCTTAATTGCCTTGGCTGGGCTGCGGGTAATGGAAAGGTTAAATTGGCTTCAAACTTTTATTTTATTCATTGTGTGATAACTGATTTCAAATATTGAACTTCCTTCAGAGGAACAATAAATTACTTTGTGAAATATAGATTATGCCAATAACGGATGAGCTAGATATAAATGGAATCCCAATATCTTTGGGATATATTCCTGTGTGCATGTCTCTAGAAATTGGAAGAAAAGAGAGCACCCCAGTAGTGAAATAAAGCAGCATTGCTGATGTGTGTTTTTTATACGTGGGATGCCTGGGTGGCTCAGCTGGTTAAGCATCCGACTTTGGCTCAGGTCATGATCTCGTGGTTCATGAGTTCGAGCCCCGAGTCGGGCTCTGTGCTGACAGCTCGGAGCCTGGAGCCTGCTTCGGATTCTATGTCTCCCTCTCTCTCTGCCCCTCCCCCGCTCATGCTCTGTCTCTCTCTCTCTCTCTCAAAAATAAATAAACATTTGAAAAAAAATCTAAGAAAAATGAAGAGAGTGTCCATTGTCCTTTTTGCTCCATGGATCCAGGTCAAACTCATGGATGAAGTACGTTGTTTCTTTGTTTGGTCCTGGGCAACACTTAACCGGTCTTTTCAGACAAAAGTGAAACTCAGGTTTTATTCTAGAAATAAAAAGTGGGCACAGAGGTGCCAAAGGACCCCGTTTAGAAATGTATTGTGTCCACCCAAGAGATATTTATTGAGTGTCTACACCAAGGGAGATGATGGTGCACAGAAATCACCGTCCACGGAGCCCATCTTCTTGTGTGACAGAAATGGCGCCGATGACAAGGTGCCCTGGTGCGTGAGGAGGTGATGGGTGCTTTGCAGAAACTATGGCAGAGGGGGGACAGTGCAGAGAAGACGGCCAGGGAAGTCTCACTGAGAGACGACGCGCAAGGAAAGACGCCAGGCTGTTGCAGGAGACGCTGTACCAAGGTCTCAGGCAAGGGGGTCTTGGGATGGTCGCAAGCCTGCTCAGACCGGCGGCACTGTGGGGGGCTGTCCTAGGCATGCTGCGATGGTGGCATCCCTGCCTCCCGTCCATGAGGCCCGGTAGCATCTCTTTCTTTCTCCCTGTGCCCAAACATCTCCAGACGTTGGAACACGTCCCTTTGGTTGGGAGAGAGGGGGCCCGCGGCTGAGCAGCTCTGAGCAAACGGGAAGGCTCTGCCTGGGGCGGAGCGAGCAAGAGTCACAGCCGAGGTCAGCAGGGGCCAGGGGCCACACGCAGGTCCCGTGCGCCATCCTGAGGCCTTGGCTTGTGTTCTGCACGAGGCGAGATGCCGCCAGGAGGATGCCCTGGTCTGAGCTACGTTGTAACTGCCTCAGCCGGGCTGCCGCGGAGGATGAACGGTCCGGGGACAAGAGCGAGGACAGCAAGAATGGAGCAGGGGGTGCAGGAAAGCTAGCCAGGAATGAAGTCGTCCCGGGGCATAGCAGGTGCAGTGCAGGTGAGGAGAGGGGCCAGCCTGGCCCCATCCCGAAGAATGGCCGCTGGGGATTCGGGCGAATGTGAACGCGGTCTTCCTAGGGGACCCTCACGCCTCCGAGTGACGATTCTGGGTCAGCAAAGGTGGGGCTTAGGGACTCAGCGGGCGAAGACAGGAGTCAGAGGAACCAGGGGGACTTTCTGCAAATGAGGTGTTTGGTGGTTACTTGTGCCTCTATTGGATAATTGCCACACTTGAGATTTAAAATCCATCTTTCTGTGATTTTAGTCATTTTCTCGTTTCCAGAAAATCCATAAAAATAAGTGTTTTAGCGATTTTGGTTTTCTGCCTCACGTCGTGTGCCTTCCGCAGCAATGGATGTGGGTTCCCTCTCAGACTGGAAGCGTTCCGCGGCCTCTGGCTCCCTGTGAGGTGTGGCCAGCGGTGGTCAGACTGGGTGTCTATGCCCACGGCCACCAGGGGTCACCAGGGGTCACCTGGGTCCTCCACCGAAGGCCACCGCCCCGGCAGGTGGCCCCGTCCAGAGCCACCCTCTCCAGGTTCCGAGGCACTTCCTGCCGTGCCCGCCGGGTCCCCAGACAGTAACAGTCCCCAGCGTCAGCTGTCCCAGAGCCCTGCACCATCGTCCCACACCCTCGCGGGTTTCTTTGGATCCTGTCCACCTGGGTCCACTCGGTGGCTGTCTCATGGGCTTTGTTTCCTCCTGGGGCTCCGATCCATGCAACCTTCACGAGAAAACCAAGACACGAATGACAAGTACAGGGGGCGCCTGGTGGCTCCATCAGTTAAGCGTCCGACTTCGGCTCAGGTCATGATCTCACAGTTCGTGAGTTCAAGCCCCGCGTTGGGCTCTGTGCTGACCGATCGGAGCCTAGAGCCAGCTTCAGATTCCGTGTCTCCTCCTCTGTCTGCCCCTTCCTTGCTCACACTGTCTTTCTCTCTCAAAAATAAATAAATATTAAAAACAAAACAAAAAGAATGGGAAGTACTTTATCCTGCAGGGTTCCCTGGGTTTAGTCCAGCTCTGGGGACACGGCTCATGTCTCCTTCCTGCCCAGATGCTGTCAGTTTCAGACATTGCTTAAAGAAGCAAACAGAAGCGTGCAGCAAAGGAACACCTTTGGCTTTTAAAATAGACCTTGTGAGATGGAAAGGCTTCCAACAAGTCCCGTAGCCGGAGGCCTTCCGCCACGTTTACAGACGCCAGAAACACCACGGCAGCTGTTTCTAAAGTTTGCAGCCTTTCAAACCCCGGCAGCCACTGCCGGGGTGACTGGTGGCAGCTCGCCTACGATCTGGGCGAGGCAGAGGGCCCCCATTTGGGGCCATTTGGTGGAGTTCTAATTCCAAACGCCACACCAGGAGGGCAAAAAAAATTTAAAAAAAAAAAGCAGGAATTAGAGTGGCCTCCCAAGGCAGGTCATTTGGAATGAGAGATTTATAGTGAAGGTTTGGGAAAGTCATCTAAGGGTTTAAAGTCCCCTAAGGCAAGGGTAGAGCACGCACCGACGTTTTCTGAATTGCACGAAATGGGTCATGAGGCAGGAGGGAAGAATGCGTAGCATCGTCATCTATACGCGGGGTTGGGGGCCGGGAGACGCCTGAGCACTGCTCACACCCACCTGGGGCATCCTGAGCGTGAGAATTCCAAACGTCCACTTCTTGGAGGTTGGGTGGACGTGCTGTGTCCTATTCCTCCCGCTGAGCACCGCTGACCGCCACGGACATCACATACGAACAGACACCAGGAGACTCCGAAGGGTCAAGAGAAGAAGGCAGACCTCACAGGGAACTCAAGTGCGAGCCCCGCGTTGGGCTCAGTGCTGACGGCTCAGAGCCTACTTGGGATTCTCTCTCTCTGCCCCTCCCCTGCGTGTGCTCTCTCTCTCTCTCTCTCAAAATAAATAAATCAACGTTAAAAAAAAAAAGACCCGGGGTTCAGCAGGATGGTCAGCTTGCAGACTGGGTACTGAAGGGGCCGGCGACCAGAAAGGCTGCTCTCTTTAGCTACGGGAACAGGAAAGGGACAGACTCTCTGATGGAAAACCTGCCCCCCCAACAAAGGCTGAGTGGGGAGCCTTGACGTCCAGCCTCACTGGTGGCAGTGAGGTGTCCCCTGGGCCCCTGCTGGAGTGGAGTGCGGGAGCCTGGACACCAGCGGAGGCCAGATGGGGAGCAGGAACCTGGCAGACATCCCCTCCGAGGCGTCGGGTGTCAGCGGAGGCTCCAGAGTCTCAGCAGGAGTGAGCAGCCCCTCTCCCTGATATCAGAGGAGCCAGAGTCTCGTGCGAAACGCCTCAAGTGACAGGATTCCAAGACAAAGTCCGTCAGCATAGACGCAACCAGGAAAACCCCAACCTGAGCGAGAGAAAACATCGACAGATGCCAACAGCGATGTGACACATTAGCTGACCAGGATTTTATTTCATTTTATTTCTTATTTTTAAAAAAATGTTTAAAACATTTATTTATTATTGAGGGACAGAGAGAAACAGAGCATGAGCAGGGGAGGGGCCAAGAGACGGGGAGACACAGAATCTGAAGCAGGCTCCAGGCTCCGAGCTGTCAGCACAGACCCCGACGCGGGGCTCGAACCCGTAAACCGTGAGATCACGACCTGAGCCGAAGCCCATTAACCGACTGAGCCACCCAGGCGCCCCTAGCTGACCAGGATTTTAAAGCGGTATTTGTAAAAATGCTTCAATTACAAACACAATTTAAACAGATGGCGACCAGAAAGTCTCGGCCAAGAAGCAGAAGACACAGAGAAGAAACAAACAGGAATGTTGGCCCTGAACAATGACAGAACCGAAATAAGGTCGGGGAATCGTTCTCAAGAGCAGAAGGGACCCCGCTCGCTGTGAAAGAGAACAGCAGCCTGTGTCTGCCCAGCCTAGACACAGAGAAATGTGGACCAAGAGGCAGAAGGAGCCACGTTGAGACTGTGACAAGAGATGTCACGTCTGTGTCCCTGGGTCCCAGAGGAGAGGAGTCAAGGGGTCGAGCAGGAAGGAGAGAATTCCAAGAAACGATGGTTGTGAATCGCCCCATTTTGGAAAGAAGGGGGGCAAAAAGAAACACGCATCTACAGATTGGAGACTAAGTTAACCCGAAACGCAGAGGAGAGACCCCAACGACCCAGACGAAAGCCAGATTCAAGACAGAAACCAGAGAATGCGCTGGACCGTCAGCACGGTCACATCCCAGGGCGCGCTAGGAATCCAGGCCACCGGCATGGCTGGTACTGTCACCCCAACACTCACTCCCTCATTCGCGGGGCCACAGACGCTCCTGGAGACACATGGGGCTACTTGTTCCCAAGCCCCGAGCGACCCTGGTCTTCAGGTGGAAACTAAAGAACCTGATCTGGGTTAACCTCAGCGAGAACAGAGCTGTGCCCTATGACCCTGTTATAAAACTATGAAGGAACTGGATGGCGAAAAGCTTCAGCAGAGAAGGACGCCCCAAGGGTCCGCGTTGGTGACCCGTCTTGTCGGGATGTGGCCCCTGGACTGAGCCGTCCGCTGCCCTCCATCGTTCCTCCCTCTGCTGAGACCCTGCGTCCTGGGGGAGGGTGTGGGGGCCAGAACGGGCGCTCACGGTCGTGGAGGGAGCTGGGGTCTCAGACCAGCGCTGCCCCCCACACGGCCACAAGCCATAACGAAGAGCTCGTTCCTCAAGAAACAAAAGGCGGTGACAGGGCTGTGATAACACAAGTATCCTCGAATGAGGGGCTTAAGCAACAAATAATGGTTTCTCACCGTTCCGGAGGCTGCAAGGCCAAGATGAAGCCGTCAGCAGGTTCTGGGGGTCGGGCGGGACCCACGTCCTGGTTCGCAGACGGCGTCTGCTCCCTGTGTCTGCTCCTGGCGCGAGGGGCGAGGGCCCTCTCCGGGGTCTCCTTTGTAAGGACGCTAATCCCGTCCGTGAGGCCCCGTCTCAGGCCCGATCACCTCCCGAAGGCTGCACCTGCTGGCCACACACGGGGGGCAGGATGTCGGGATGTGCACTTTGGGGAGGGGGACACAAACGCTCGGCTGGTGGCAGTGCTGGAGCAAAGGTCTGGGATAGAGGTGACCGACACAGTCAGGCTGTGCCCACAGCCCAGGAAGCGGGTCAAGCGCAGGCGGGCGGCAGGCACGTTTAGCGGCTTTGCTGGTTGGAAGGACGGGGGCTTGACTTGAACCAAGGTCTGCGTAAGAAAAGGCAAGGAGGGGAAAAGAACACGGCAGAAAACAGAACTGTCTCTTTGCCAGGGGGGAGAGCTCTCGGTGGCATTTGTTAGGAATCCAGTTTGCTGTCGGTGAATCCGGTTTGCAGGTGAAATACCTAAGCTCTTCCTGAGGTATCCCCGGTGGAAGGTTGGAGGCGAGGCGGTGGCTGGGGACACAGGCAGATGGGGAGAGACAGAGGCAGGCAGACAAAGGGCCCCATCCCCCTTCTCCTGGGGGCAGGTGGGGACACCTACATCGGCAGGCCAGGCGGTCCTGCCCAGCAGAGTCCCCAGAGCCCCCAATAGAGCCTGGCCGGAGCTCAGGGAACATTTCTTTTTTTTTTTTTCAACGTTTTTTATTTATTTTTGGGACAGAGAGAGACAGAGCATGAACGGGGGAGGGGCAGAGAGAGAGGGAGACACAGAATCGGAAACAGGCTCCAGGCTCCGAGCCATCGGCCCAGAGCCCGACGCGGGGCTCGAACTCACGGACCGCGAGATCGTGACCCGGCTGAAGTCGGACGCTTAACCGACTGCGCCACCCAGGCGCCCCTCAGGGAACATTTCTTAAATGAACTTCCTGAGTGAATAACCGGTCCGACGCGGATCTCTCGTGCTGGAATCATTCCTTTCTTGCTGCTTGGATACCTCCTGAACCCCTCTCCTGCTTGGCCCCACGTGGGAGCCCACAGAACAGAAATCCCCGCTGCCGTGGCCCTTTCGACGAATCGACTGGCATCCCTCTCAGGGCCTGGCGCAGAGAATTATTACGCGCTGGCTCCTGTCCCACGGAAAGGCGAAGTCCGTTTGCCAGGCTCCACGGTGCTCCAGGGCCACGGGGCTCACGTGGGCCTCTCTTCACCTCTTGAGTTAATCCCTCGATTAGCAAAACGCACAGCTTTGCCGCTGGGTTTACACTTGTTTCGGGAGCCTGGGAGAAGACCAGCGTGTCCTCACCGGATTATGAAAGGGGCTGCGTGTCTGGCCCCCTGTGCTCCACGGGCTGGGCCTTCTTGTGTCCCTTGGCCTCACCGAGTCGGGCCACAGAGATGGGGTCGAGCCATCGGCTGACGGTGAGGGAGCCCCTTCACCTTCTCGGGTGGGCGGAAATGGAGGTCAGGGCTGGGCACGCAGGGGGTGCACAAGGCCTCGCGGCCACTGGGGAGCATGGTGGCTCTGGGTGGGGACCCTGGAGCCCGGCGGGCCACGAGCAGCCCTGTCCCGTCCCCGCCAACAGTCCAACCCTCCAGACAATTCTGCTTGGCAACAGGAGACTTTTTCTCCCTGTGGTCATTTGCTGGGGGACCAGCTCTGCTCTTGTCATGCAGAATGGCTCTGTGCTGCCTTATCCAGCCTCGGGAACCGCATCCAGTGTGGACAATTTAGCAAAGGGAATACAGGAGCCAGAGGAGGGAGAACCGTGTCCCTGGAAGAACAGAACAAAACACACACATCACTTTTTTCCCCCGTCTGAATACCCTGGAATTTGCAGAAACGTGTCTTTATGGGTGTGTGCGGGGTGGGGGGGAGGGGGGGTGACACTCCTCTGACTGCTCCCAGCTTCCCAGCCCCCCACCGGCGGGATCTGAGGCGCAGGGGCGTCTGTTGAACAAAGGCTGGGGGCGCTTGGAAAAGAAAACATCTTTACGTCGCTCACCGGGCCTGAAAAAACTAAATGAGGGTTTGGTTGCAGATGGGCAGCGACAGGAACCTGTCGTGGGAGAGGTCAGCACTCGTGCATGGAACTCAAGGGCTCCGGGAAGGAAGGGAAGGAAGGGCCCCCCGCCGGGGTCTCTGTCACAGCCACAGGGGACTGAGCCTCTGAGGGGTGGGCCGTAGCTCGGATCCTCCAAGGAAGGTGAACGGTTGGCTCTAAATTCAGTATCCACCTGAGGCCGGGGTGGCTCACTTGCGCGTTCAGACCCTCGGTGACCTTGTGGTTTGGGGGGAAAAATCTGTTTGGCCTTTGTCCCCGTTTCTGGCACAGAGCCCCTGCAAACCTTGGAATTTCCTGGATGAGAGTGAGAAAGGTGTCTTTTGTTATGTTAACGAGAGACTTTTGGAAAGCTCCTGGGGGTAGACTGGCGGTCAGAGCCCCGGTGATTAGAGGGCTGGGCTTGCCTCGGACCTGAAGCAGGGAGGGGATCTGGAGGCCGGGTCAGTGGAGATTTGGGGCCAGTGGTGCCCAGAGAGGCTATGAGCGTCCGTGCCCCCCGCCCCACACCCCGTGCGTCTCCTCCATCTGGCTGGCCTCAGTTACAGCCTTTACCCTAAGTCAGTAAGGGTTTCTCTGCATTCTGTGAGCCGCTCCAGCAAATTAATTAAAGCAAACGAGGGGGCGGGGGGGGGAGGAAGCTCGGATCTACAGCCAGTGGGTCAGAAGCCCAGGGGACAGCCCAGACCAGCAATGGACACCTGCAGTGGCAGAGGTGGGGGGGGGGGGGGTCAGTCCTGTGGGAAGGAGCCCCTCCCGGGGGGGGGGGGGGGGGATCTGACGCCACCTCTGGGTGGATGACGGGGTCAGGATCGCGTGGCACCGGAGGATCCCAGCTGGTGTCGGAGCTCAGCTCTGTGGTGTGGGGACCCCACAATTGGAGGTGGGGTCAGAATTGCTGTTAGACCAGGAAGCTGGGGTCATTGCTCGAGGGGCCCGCAGAAGGCAGAATGAAGAGTAGGGTCCTTAGGGAGGTCCCAGGACTTGCACCGTGGGTCCTGGGATGCCAGGGAGGCTCCACGGGGTCTTGGCGGGACAATGGGACAAAAGACAAAAACATCGCTTGTTCCTTTTTTCGTTTGTTTCCTTCGTGGTCTTAGAGAAACCACACTCTGAAGAGAAAGGCAAACTCAGAGACAGAAGCTCAGCTTCCATTCATTTCCTTTGCGTGTGTGTGCGTGTGTGTGAGTGTGCACGTGTATGTGTGTGTGTGTGCGCATGCGTGTGCGTGCGTGTTTGTGTGTGTGTGCATGCGTGTGTGTGCACGTGTCTGTGCATGTGTGCGCGTGCATGTGTGCACACGTGTGTGCGTGTGCAAGTTTGTGTGTGCGTGCACACGAGCGTGTGGGCGTGTACACGTGTGTGTGGCCGTCCAAGCCTCACCTGTGACATTCTGATGGGAATGCCGGCCACGTGCGACACAGCAGGAAGTCTGGTGACCGCAGCCTCCACTTCCGGGAGGTGTCGCTTCGGCTGGGGGTCTCCTCCCCCACAAGAGACTGAAGATGAATGGGTGAATGAACGAATGAGTGAATGAATGAGTGACTTAATGAATGAATGAATGTGCAAGTGTAATCGAGTGGGTCTGACTCTCCTCTTGGACGAGTCCTCTTGTAGTTCAGGCTGATCTCGTTTTTCGGTCAGGAGCACCAGGCTCTCCAACGAGGCCCGCGCTTTGCCATATTCGGGACACAGAAGGCACACATTTTCCACACTGCATTTTGCCAAATCTCTCTTTGTTTTGCAAGAACTCCTGAAACAATTATTTCTGCTTCGACTGCCAGGGCCCCACCTCCCCAAGTGTTCCCTGGTTACCGATCGCAGAGCCCTTTTCAAAAATCATGGCAACGAAGCTATCACTTAACGGTTTTCTTGGCTAGCTCCAAAAGGGTCACTTTGAGATTTTACTCGTTTAGATGAAGAAACACCAAGGACTCCCCACACATAGCCTCCGCTCCATGTACGTGATCACAGCGGAATTTTGTGGGTGTTTTTGCAAAATCCACAGCATGTGCCAGTTAATGGCGGGGCCGGGGGACCCCATGGAGTCAGTGAGCTGGATTACTGTCAGGCAAATGGCACGCAGACATTAAGAGCGCGCTCAATTATGGATGACACAGAACAGCCGCCCCCTCTCGAGGTTATCAGTGGCTGTGAAGCTGTGCCTTTAATTATGCCGCTCCCGTCTATTCCAGAACACTAAGTCTTTAGAAAAGCAGTGCATGGAAATTCTTTATTAATCACCAGTGGGAGATTCGCCTGCCCATAGAGTGGTTGTAGTTTGTTCGTGTGTTTACTTCCAAAGTCTTGAATCCTACTAGGAAATCTGCCTACAGGAAAACTCACTGGCAGCTAACGCCAAATGGACTCGACCAGGGGTGGGTAGCTCCCCTGGAGAACTACCCAGGGAGCGCCGTGTAAGGCAGTGTGCCACGTGTCTCCTTTATGCCGTGGCAGTGATGGGGGATTCACGCTCGCTTAGGGGACAAGGTCACATTGGGGCGCCGTGGACTCCTCCAACGGCAGTTAATGGAAATAGATAGAGGTGAAAAAGATCAGCGTCCATTTACCTGCTGGGAACTCGAAAGAGCTTTACAAAGGCGTGTGTGACAGAGAAGGGAAGAAGAAACAGAGGGAGCTCGCGGGAGAAGGACTTTATTTCTGGAGGAGGACGGAAAAATGGTCCTCCCTGAGAAGGAAAGGAGAGACAGGAAAATACGAAACGTGCAGTCTGATCAGCTGAGTGCCACAGCACTGTTAGGTCCCAAGTACAAGATGTGGAAGACTGGGCTTCCCAAAGATGGCCTTGTCACATCTCCCTCCCACATGGTCTTCTATGAGGTGTCCTTGTCACTCCAACGCAAGGAGGAGGCCATTTCTTTCTCTGACGATTCAGCTGGGCTTGGAAGTGACACTGTGATTTTTTGCACTGGGTGTATCCGACAGCAATTCTTTGGAACGCTTATGGCCCCGAGCCACCACGTGAGAAATCCACGGACTCCAGGCCGCCATGTTGTGGGGAAGCCCCGGGCAGGCACGTCGGTCTGCAAAGCACCCGGCGTGAGAGTGAACAGCCTTCCCGTATCCCCAGCAGCCAGCCTTAACGTCCTCCCGGGTGACAGCCAGACAACAGGGAGCAGAGAAAAGTGATCCCCATGGTGCCCTGTGCAAATTCCTGGCCCACAGGACCCATGAGCGTAATTAAACAGTTTTGTTTGGGGCTGATAAGCTTTGCAGTGATTTGTCACTTGGGAATAGTAGCTGGACGCCGAGATCTCAAGTCTTGCCAGGAGGGAAGGGCTGGGGGTCGGTCTGGAGGTATCCAGCATAATCTCAGGGCATGCCTCCTTCCTGGTGAAGATTTGAAGCATCCTGTGTCCGTGTCTGCAGTTGACCTTCACGTGCTTCAAGGTCAACAAAGTGGGAGAGAGAAAGGAGAAAGGTAAATATGGCAAAATGTCAACAGCGGTTGCATCTAGGCAGAGATTATTCTGGGTGAAAATTAAAAGCAGAGAAGAAAACATGGAGAGGAGAACCTTCAGTTGACCTTTCAGAACCATGAGAAGAGAAGTAGAAGAGTGGAACGGTGTGGAACGGAAGGGGGGCCTGAGGACCCGGGAAATCCCTCAGTCCTGGTCCAACCTGCTGATCAGGTTATTTGGAGGCAACATGACAAGGAATTAGCCATATTATGGCAAAGTAGCCAGTTGTTCAATAACAGTGATGGAAACAGGGCAGGACTTGGTCTCTCCTCGAACAGTTTCACAACTTCAAACCCGATGTCTACAGGGACATGGAAAATACCGTATGGGGGGGGGCGGGGGGGGGACCTAGAGGAGAAAGATAACAATGCATGAAGCCTGATGCTCTGTCTGCAGGGGAGGCTGTACTCAGCTCCGGGACACGACTGCCCTTCAGCGACACCAGCCAAGTCCTGTCCAATGGACCCATTTTGTTTGGAAGTCAGAAATCAGGATGGTTATGTGAGGCCTTACAATTTTTCCAATGTGGAAAATGAATTCAAAATGTGAAAATACAGTGCAGGCCAACTAAAATATGTCTCTATATCTTATTTGTTCCAGAAGCTGTTAGTGTGAGACTTCTGCTGAATTAAACCTGGCTGATTAGTCTCTCACCTCTGCCCCTGGGGGTAGTTTTGGACACCACAGAAATGAAAGATGCCTGGGCTAAAGGGACATACTGGTGTGACATTCGGCTCTCCCCTCACCACGATACCTACCTCTCTGAGAGGCATCACACTTGCCACCAGGTCAGCACGTTGCCCGCCCCCCCACCATGGGTCCATCCGTAACACCTTCTCACTAAGTGTCCAGGACCCCACCCTCCTTCTCTGAGGACCTATCTGTGTCCCAGGACTTGCTTTTGCCCGAAAGTGAGTGGTCTTGAGGACAGGCAGATGTCATTATTGTCGAACGGCCAATGAGCGAGGACAGCTTGGTTGTGCTACCTGGTCGAGGCAGGTCGTCCGAGGATGCTGTTTCAAGCTCTGCCTACAAGATCCTCTTGGCTGAGGGTCTCCTGGCTCCACCTCCCCCCCGCCCCATCCCATCTCTTTCTCCCTTCTCTGACCCTCTACTCTATCCCCGGGGTACATTTTCTATCCTAATATTCTAAAAGGAACTCTGGATGTAATTCATTGTGTTTATTTTGTACATCAATTTCTCTCAGAGCCCAGGCTCTAAGGCTCAAGTTATTTTTTTCTGTGGCAGCCTCTTCTCTGAATCGATGTCGGATGCATAGATCCCCAACCAGATGGAAGCAAAGACCGAGAACAAAAAAGGAAGAAAATACCATGAAGAAGGAAAAAAGATCAGAATATGAGACGTTGTCTTATGCTTTATCTTGTACAAACATGAGTGTGAAGGGGTAAGGGAATTAGAAAAAAATCAAAAGGAGGAAAATGGAATGAATCCAGACACTAGTTCACAGAAAGAGTCCCACCTTGGAGTGGGCCACCAAGTTACCTCTAGGCTTCCTGGAGTCTGTGTGAGCCGTGAGGTCAGACTTCATGTCAAATGCTACTCTCTCTTCCAAATACTAGTCAGGTTCCCAGTAGGTTTGCCCAGATAAACTTTAGGGATATTGGTTGTACCATGTTGAATGCTAACTTCTTGGCTGTTGTTGCATTGTTTTTCTCTTCTTGGAGAAATAAGGGGGTGTTTGCTACAATAACTGGGAATCCAGAGACAAGGATGGCTTGGTCCCCAGCGCCATCATGTGAAGGGCTGGGGACAGGGAGAGAAAGGCTATGAAGCCGTTATGTGTATGACCAGGGTGGGATGTCTCTGTTTAGTGACGCAACAAGTTCAGACCTAAACTTACTGATCAATTTCATGAGTGGTATTTGTTGGATTTGCCCACTGTAAGAACTCACAGCCAACCTGATTCATGGAGTGTTGGCTGATCTGATCAAAACATAGGAGTGGTCCTGCTTGTTTAGATGTGGGAGTGGCAAGGTCTCTGTGAAGTTAGCACTTTTTTCATGGTGCCATGTTGGTGAAGGAGAAGGTCTGAGTGGTCATGCTGGGTGAAAGGGAGGATAAGGGTGACAATGTTGGGTGAAGGGTAGGGTATGAGGACAATGTTGGGGGAGGGGGAGGGCATGGGGGACAATGTTGGGTGAAAGGGAAGGTATGGGGACAATGTTGGGTGAAGGGGAGGGTGTGGGCAGCCATGATGGGTGAGAGGACAGTTTTAGCCAACAGTTACAATGTCCTAACCACACTGGGCTCACCTCCTCCCGCCTACCCCACCCCCTTTCCCATTTTTCTACTAAAGACAAACTTGCTGATGCAAGTAGTCATCTTGCAACCACAATATCTTTGCTTTAACAATCCTTTTGAGAAAAGAGTATTAGGAGGGGCCTCTTAGGTTCTACAGTGAAGGTCATCTGAATGATGATAAAAGGCTCTACAGAAATCATAAAGCTCCTGAGAGAACAGAGAGTACCGAAAGCTTTCTCCCGGAAGAGCCTAATAAGCCAATAAGTGGCTGACCCTCGCCTCACCTCTCCAGCCTATTTGTCGCACAGATGATGGAGAAGCTTTGATATTTGAAATGACAAGGAGCAAACCACGACCTAATGGTGGTTGGCTGAATTCCGGGGCAGAGCTGTGCGTGATGTCCTGGTCTGTGACACTTAGTGGCTGTCCTCTGTCTCAAGTAGAAAACCCAGCAAGCAAAGTTGCTTCTGATGCAGAAGTCAGCCAACTTTCTCTGTAAAGGTCAGAAAGGAAATGTTGAGGTTTTATAAGCCATACGGTCTCTGCCACAACTACTCAGTTTGGCCACCGTAACATAAGAGCAGCCATAGGCATTGGATAAACCAATGCACATGGCCAGCTTCCAATAAACCTTTATTTACAAAAATCGAGAGGGGACCAGATCTGGTCTGTTCACAGATTACTTATTCCTGTTCTAGGACACCACTAACTTCAAGATATTTTAGGGAGGCAAAAAAATATATTTCTGGCTATCACCCAGCTGGGCTGTGTTGTATTAAGGGTAGACAACGTAGCTGGTAGATGTTTGTGTTGCAGGATCATATTTTGATTCTTTTTTCTTGTTTTTCCTGGGACTTTCACCTTTTCAGAGGGTGAGAATAAGTCATACATCACCCTAGGTGAGGTGAGGTTTTTACAACAGAATGAATAATAGAGACACATTCTTAAGGTTCTTTTTTCTTTAAAAGTTTAAATTTTGGAGGTTTTTTTTTTTTTTTAATGACAAAAGTGATATTCTAGATATAGCAATAGTGGTGGTTCTTCCTCATCTGGCCAGGGTGGTTTTTGGGTGGAAAGTGAAGATGTGAGAGAAAAATCTGCAGGTAGACTTGCATTTTCTGGAGGAGGAGGAGTTGAGGGAGCTCCCTCTGAAGCCTGGGCAGCTGGGGATCAGGATGAAGACGGGTGCATCTGGGAGGCTCAAGAGCTGTGACAATGTAAACTATGTCAATTTCCATCAGCCAGAACTGAATTACAAACAGAGACCTCATAGCTTCCAGCAAAAAGGCTGAAATGATCCGAACTTGAGCTGTTTGTTAATGCTAAGACCAAGAATCCAGGATGCACATTCAAACAAATATGTTTCCTTAGCTACCTGCTAGCATTTATTTTTGTCTGATAACACAAAAATAATATTTGATCCTAGAAAACATACACACTAATTTTAAGAATGGTAAATGGACATATTTACATGATCTGTTTTGAGTTTCAGACTGAAGTCGGGTTGCTTGCTGGACAAAAGGATTGCAGCTCACACTGGAGAGTTCATCTCCCCTCTTGTACTCCCCGCCCCCCACCCCAGACTACATACGGGTCCCACGAGCTGAAGAGAAAGAAAACCATCAGAGGTGAAGGTATGTCAGTTTCTCAAATTTGAGTCACTCTACAGCATGTCTGGTTATTTTTGTTGTTGTTGGAAAGTATGGCTGGAAAGCGAGAGCTTTATCTGTATCGGCTGTCTGTATCTATCTGGTATTAGTCAGCGTAAGCTAAGTTGTGCTGCAGTAACGACTAACACTAAGCCAAATGAACAAATACCTATTCCTCCTTCGTGTTATATGTTCCTTATGATCCAGCCACAGTCTATTCCAGTGTCGCTTGCTCTAGGATTCAGAGTAAAGTAGCAGCTTCTTTTTTTTTTTTTTAATTTTTTTTAACGTTTATTTATTTTTGAGACAGAGAGACAGAGCATGAACAGGGGAGGAGCAGAGAGAGAGGGAGACACAGAATCTGAAATGGGCTCCAGGCTCTGAGCTGTCAGCACAGGGCCCGACGCGGGGCTCGAACTCACGGACTGTGAGATCATGACCTGAGCAGAAGTCGGACGCTTAACCGACCAAGCCACCCAGGCGCCCCAAAGTAGCAGCTTCTAACAGCCAAGAGAACACAGCAGAACGGACAGGGCCCACTGGATTTTCCCCTGGATGTGGCATGCTTCATTCTACTCAGATTTTACGTTCTCAAGAAAGCTACCTGGGTATGCCTTCCTTTGGTGGTGTCGGTATGGAAGATCTTCTACAAAGGAGGAGAGAGAATATTGAGGCAAAAAAAGAATTATATTATCATTTTTTTAAAAATGTTTTTTAAATTTATCTTTGAGAGAGAGCACAAGCAGGAGAGGGGCAGAGAGAAGGGGACAGAGGATCCGAAGCGGGCTCTGTGCTGACGGCAGTGAGCCAGTGAGGGGCTTGAACTCATGAACTGTGAGATCATGACATGAGCTGAAGTCGGACACTCAACCGACTGAGCCTCCCAGGCGCCCCTATTATTGTCTTTTTAAATATTAATTATGGTACACAAATTTCCATTTTGAATTCCAATTTGATTCATGCTCTCCGAGTCTTCAGGGGAAAAAAAAGTAAATTATTAACTTTCATCAGTAATGCAAAGCCAGACGAGGTCATCAGAATCACAGAGTAGAAAAGTCAGTAACTCGAAAGACTTGGGTCTACATCCTGGTTCGTGGGTGGGAATCTCAGGCTTTCCAAGTGTGGTCCCCAAGTGGGGTACAAGCTGCCCCCCATCCTCTTAGCTGGGATCGCACCCAGACTGGCCTCTTTAGTTAACTTCACTGGGAGGAACAGGAAGTCCTCAGAGGAAGGCAGCCTGGAAGATACCAATGCAACCTTTTTGGGTGATTTCTTCTTATTTTATAGAACTGGTCAACCATGTGCCTGTGTGTGTCACACCACAAGATGACAATTCACGGGAGAAGAATTGTCACTTTTCATAATTCAGAGGCTGGAATGATTGCACTATCCCCCCAAAGATGAATATTCCCAGCCATTATAAAAACGTAGTGGCATTTGACAGATGCACTGGAAACACCGGAGAACCAAAGAGCCATTTGTCACTGCTGGCATTTAGATTGTCAGAGTCTGTGTTGGACCTTCACATTTTGCTTCTGATCAGAAACAATAAAGTGAAAAGTGCTTGCTGAAAGATGTGTAAGTGCCCATAGAAATGTATGTTTTCTACTTTTTCAAAAAGCAGTAGAGAAAACCCACGTGTGGCTTCCAGGAAGGCTCTTCCTGCATGGGGGATGGGTCCAGTTTGGAGTTTGAATCCTCACCATCTTGGTGAGCCCTTGGCTCCTTTTCAGGTCAGGTCAGACACACTTTAGGTTACACCTGCCAATGAGCCCAGAAAAGACCTCCTTACAGGCAGGAGTCTGCTCCTGGGATTTGGGTTGAGGATTTCCAGTATACCCACACAGACACTCAGAAAATGGTTTTGGAGAAGAATGGGTGCCAGGAGGAGGAGAGGGTAGTGTGGTATCACAAAAAGGGATTCTGGAGAAGTGGGCTCCAGAACCATTGGAGAACTCCACTGTGTCTCCATTTCCTAATCTTGGAGGCGGAGGATATGAAGGTGTTTGAAAATTTGCAATGGAGTAGATGGCTCTGTGGGATCTTCATTGGCCTGTGTGACCTAGGGGTGTGTGCAGAGGGGGAGGGGAGGTGTCTGGAGCACTTGGCGATGGTCGGTGCAGCCCTGCCAGAAGGTGAGTTGCTGATGCTCATCAACATCTCCATCATCACCATCATCACCGCCATCATCGTCACTGTCGCCATCATCATCGACAGAGAAGAGAGAAAACACTCAAGTCCTATTTTCCCCTTAAGTACCACCTCCCCCATAAGCAGTTGATTTTGAAGTCCTAATCACCCACAAACAGGTACCCAAAGACAAGTTCCAGCTCACAAACATATATTTTATTTGTTCCACCCCAACCTGGTCACCCTGTGGTTTTAAAAACACCTTCACCATTTTCAAGCTGGGGGACTTCCCCCTAAAAGCCCTAGCTTCTTTTGAAAATTGGAAGATTGGGCTACCTTGGGCTCTTCCATTGGCAACAATTGGCTCCAACTGAGGAATCACTGCCTCCTTTGGAAGACACGCTCTTTGGAGCTCACCACAGTGCTCACCATCCTTCATTGCCTAGGGACTGTCAGCTTAGATGACAGTCTACTTATATTGCCTGGTACGTTCCTATGGGTATATGGGTTTGCTACCCCATGCTTGAAAATGTTTGACTTTGACCTCTCCTAATCTTCCCGTTTGTCCTTAGAATGGGTTTAGCCTATAAACGCAAATAGTACTTAAGATTTTAGAAGTTTCCAACTCCGTCTGCCCAAATACTTAAAATACACAGTTTTAACTGACTACCATTCAAGATTCAAGGTTTCTGTCGTCTGCCTCAAAGAGGCAAAAATATTTTTTTCCTGTAAGTCAAATCAGCAACAATATTGTAAAATATATATTATTCAATAATGGTGTTAGAATAACTGGGTGTCCATATGGCAAATAAATGAAAACTGCATATTCTCAAGTAGAAATGCCCTTTCTAGGGTTGACAGATGAATTTAACTGTTTATATAAACGGCACCAAAAGGCAAATGACAAAATGGGGAATATTTGATATTTCATAAATACACAAATAAGGCTAAATTTCTCCTATATAAATATCTTTTACAAATCGATGAAAAAAAAAAAAAAAGACCTAAAACCTCAATAAGCTAGTCCACACTGGTGATTCATCGTTGGACATACAAGCTCTTCGGGACTACAGGCAGGTGCTCACGTCCATGCACGTACGATGGGAATCGTCATGGCTTTCCTGTGGGTCCTTAGGTCTTCTCATAAGGCCGATCTACGTTGGAAAAAAA
Organism: Neofelis nebulosa; assembly: GCF_028018385.1. NCBI lineage: Eukaryota > Metazoa > Chordata > Mammalia > Carnivora > Felidae > Neofelis > Neofelis nebulosa. Next base: position 93,418,276 of record NC_080792.1, read on the forward strand.
TCAATTATTCCTCCTGGGGGGATGTTTATGCCTTAAAACCTTTGGCTGATCCATGTGACTGCTGGCTCCGCAAATGGAAAACAATCTCATCCTGGGGCCACCGTGCAATCCAGATGCTGAAGCAGAAGTCTAGACTTCACGGCTTTAGCCAAACTGTTGGTAATCAACAATGCACACGAGCTGAGTTAAGTCATCTCTTGGTGGGAAGTGTTGGGTGTTGGATGCCGTGAAACACACCCAGTGGCGACCGCTAACCAGGGAGCTACCACAGACAGTCAAGGCCAGTTCTTGATGACAAGTGCTGGGACTCCAACAAAGATGAGCCATCCTTCATCACGTGAGACAGCAGAGGACAGAGGCGCCCGGGGTCTCCAACACCATGATGCTGCCTGCACTTTTATTTCCACGTAGTTCCTGTATTTTGGGTTCCCTAATTACAACAGCCCAGGTTGGACTCACTGATAAAGCTGACCCCAAATGTAACCCCATGCCCACCCCACCCCCCGAGTGTACATGCTAACTAAGGACTCTTTGTAGGAAGATACGCAATCACGGGGCATACTCTTTATCATTCTTTTTAACTAGCAACGGTCTCTTGTTTGTTCTAAGCAAACCGTCCGTGCATTTGGCCAGACCATGTTCTTCTCACCTTGTACGAACCTCGCTCCTACTAGTTCATAATTCACGCAGCTGTCGAGGCAGAAAAGCGTTCCCCCTGTTCTGGGTTTTTCAGTAGGTCTAATAACTAAATCGATACGAGACAGATTAACAGGAGAAAGGCAAACAAAAGTTTTATAACGTGAATACCTCCTATACACATGGGAGAGACCAGGAAAACTGAACAGCTCCCCGAAATGGCTGAAGTCATCACCTTACACTCCACCGTCATCGAGGGGCAAAGATGTTGGGGGTGGGCAGTGGGTTATGGGTGGTGACCAGGAAAAGACTCAGTAAACAGAGTGGACAGAGCGAGTCCAGTGTGGACTTCTCCACTGGTAACAGTTTCTAGAGACTGAGAGTCCTCCCCCCCTTCATGGTATAAACACGGAGATGCCCTTACGAACGCAGGTTTCCCTCATGAATGTAAATGTCTCCCATAGAAGGGTAACTTCACTGTTCAGAGCTTTCCCTGTGTCTGCTGTTTCTTAAAAAAAAAAAAGTAAAAACCACCTTAAAATAATCAGTATGCAAAAGAGGCATATTCTAGAGTGGTGTATTTTGCCCCCTTCTCCATGTGCACGTTGAACGAATGAGGGAATGACTTTCTCTAATCTCCCGTAGATACTCAGAAATTGACCCCCTATATGCTGATGTCTTTAATACGGGCCTCATTTTAGTACTAATCTCAGCGGAACTGACACTACCATCACAATGGACAAGCCAAAAACGTCGCTCGTTTGACACGATCACGGTTAGTTCTGCTCACAGCACAGAAGTGTTCCCTGGGGCAGCTGTGCCCCATGTGACAACTCCAGAAGCCAAGTTGCTTCCCTATGGGACACAGAACTTCCACGTTTGCAACCCAGTGACACGAAGGGTTCGAACCACTTCCTGAATGTTTTACAAAAATTTTTTTCATGTTTTATTTATTTTTGAGAGAGAGAGAGAGCTTGAGAAGGGGAGGAGCAGAGAGAGGGGGAAACACAGAATATGAAGCAGGCTTCAGGCTCCGAGCTGTCAGCACAGAGCCCGATGTGGGGCTTGAGCTCACAAACCGTGAGATTATGACCAGAGCTGAAGTCAGATGCTTAACCGACTGAGCCACCCGGGCAGCCCAAAGTGTTTATAAGGGCCATTCTTGGAATGGGTTACATCCCTTCTGCCCATGTCTCTTTAGATATTGATCATATGGCCTTGCCCAGATGGGGATCTGGAGATCGTGAAGTCGTGCATGGGCGTTTGACATCTCCACAGCAAACACACAGAGAAATATGGGTCAAGTCACTTGGTCTCTGCTTAACTTGTGAAGTGAAAAAAAAAATTGTCCTAATCAAAGATTCTTGTTTGAGAATATGCATCCAAATGACCCAGAGAGATTTTTCGATAATCCAGATTCCAGGATGTCACCCTAAAAGTACCGAATTGGAATCGGCAGGGACAGAGACCTCGTGTTTCAGATTTCAAAGCTGGTCCTCAGTGACTCTAAGCATGATTGAGCTGAGAACGACTGAAGCTCGTCATTCTAAACCTTCTCTCGGCTCTTACGTTAATTCTGTGGTTTTTCCTATTAATCGGCCAGTAGAGAAACGTACAGGGAGGACCCCTAGCCGGCCACACTCTGGCACCTGTTTCCCAGAAGACTGAGGTCCCAGCGTTCTGTGTCCCAGCCCTGCGGGATCTCAGTGAGATTCCCACATCGGACCCTCCAGTGGCGGTTCTCCGGACCTCACCCCGTTTTGTGCTCGGCTCGATTCGCCGAATCCGCACCCAGTGTTGCAGAACTGGTGTCCTGGCTGGAAAGCCGGCCCCAACACAACATCTTCTTCCAAAGGACCCTAGATGAACCGCATCCCTCTTTCCCCTGGACCGGATCCACAGTTATCAACATGCATTTGCCCCTCTGCATCTAAAATATTGGAACGCAAGAGTGCGGTTGTCTGTAAAACACAGCGTACCTCCCTGTTATGTCAAGGTTTGTAACACTGTGCTTGAATTAACTGCCATAAAACGATGAACGCAGCTGTGCTGAGTCAGAAGAAAATGGTGGGCTTTTTTTTTTTTTTCTACTGACCTGAAACTTTCTTCCTTTTGTTAAAGAGGTTGGCCTGTTCTTTCCAACTTAAAAAAAACAAAAACAAAAACAAAACTATTATTAAGTTAAACTCCAGGGGATGAAGAGATGGCCCAAACGAGAGCCACCGGGGGACGCTGAGTGGGGCAGGGGGCCCTCAGGCGGCCTCAGGACCGCATTGTAAGAGGACTTGCCTGGTGTCTGGGTTCTAGGATGTTCTCTCTGGAAAATCTGATCCGAAAATGAGACGACACGTGAGCAAGGAGAAGAGTGAGGTGCGGGTGGGGTAGGGGCCCCGCGTGTGCTCATTTGGTCTCAGCCCCGTTCCCAGCCCTCTGGGATGGCCACTGTTGGGGCTGAGAGTCGGAACGGCCCGTCTCCAGGCTTCCGTGCCAGCCTCTCCCGCTAGGCTCTGCCTGGACTGTCCTGCTTGTCTCACGGCTGCATCCAGACACGGAACAAGAGCGGGAATCGTGTCGGTAACAACTGCAGGCTTGTCAAGGGAGCATCTCTCGGATGGGACCTTGAGATGGACTGATGGGCCCGGCCCACACGCGCCCTTTGAATGCTGCTTCAATAAATAGCTGAAACCTGGGGCACCCGGTGGCTCGGTCGGTAGAGTGTTGGACTTCGGCTCAGGTCATGATCTCACGGTCTGTGAGTTCGAGCCCCGCGTCGGGCTCTGTGCTGACAGCTCAGAGCCTGGAGCCTGCTTCCGATTCTGTGTCTCCTTCTCTCTCTCAAAAATAAATAAACGTTAACAAAAAATAAAAAGTAGGTAAATAGCTGAAACCACGCTCGAGGCACAAAGGGACATATTCAGCCCCATGATGGGAGGAAGTCAGATCCTCACCACCTGTCCTCTCCAATGCCCGGTCCAGCCTGTAACAAAAAGGAGACATTTCCTGAAAGATATCTCAGAATGAAGAAAAATTAGGACGTATATATATGGACCGGAAGTAGGAGATATTCATGGGAGAGCTGTTTGGATGGGGAAGATATTGGAGACCGAGGACATGTAGGGACCCGGCTTGTCTGAGCCCCATTCCCTCATGTCCTGAAAGGTAAAATAAAACAACGCACAGTTAATGTGTGGATTCGAGAGGGTGCCACATGCTCGGAGCCAGGCACACAGCAGGTGCTCAGGATGCAAGTTGAATTATAAATCTCTTTTTAAAAACCTGAGCCATTGTTATAATTATTATAGTTACAATGACTAAAAGCAGCTCAAACTTCTTTAGAGGTTAATTGATTGAAAGCTCAGTGGAAATGTGGGCGTCAGGAACCACCTGATCCAGGGGCTCCCGCGAGGCCGCCAGGACTCCGTCTTTGCACATCTTACGGTCCTCCTGTCCCCACGCGGGCTCCACCCTGAGGCCCCATGTGGCGGCAAGATGGTGGGCAGCTGCCCAAAGCCAAAACCATCTGGGGCAAGTCGGGGGGGAGGGGCTGTGTGTGGTGTGCTAAGGAGTGTGAATACATTTATTTTTCAACAGTACCGGGAAAAACCCCAAATCAAAACAAAATAATCTCATCGGGTGCCTTTGGCTGTAGTTGAGCCAAAGCAGGTAAGCTGCTTATCCCCCGCTGATCACTACCCTTAGGGGATGTGATGCTCTGATTGTCACATGACCACCCCGGACCAGGGGATGGGGACCCCTCTCCCCGACGCACCTGAACTGAGAGAGAGACGGGAAGAGGTGGGATCCACGGAGGGAAGTCAAGTCCCCCTGCCTGGAGACAAGGAAAAGCGAACAGCGAGTAATGTGTCTCCTGCAAACCTCCACCTACAGAAGGGGCCGTGCGGGTATATTTCCGTGCACCTAGCAATCCCCTTGGTCTAAGAACGGGGACCCCTCTGGGAAAGTAAGCCCCCTTCTGGAAGCTTCCTGCCGCCTCCCTGCCCTGGAGCTTGACTTCCACGGGAGCCGACGTGTTCTCACACGAACACGCATGGGCCCCTGGGCCTGGCTATGCTAACAAACCACCTCCCACAGACGTCTCCGCGCAGGGGGAAGAAACTCCAGTTGATTTGTGTCGGCTCAAGTGTCAAGCTCTTAGTCACAGAAGCAGTTGATACTCGCGTGGAGAAGTCGGGAGTGCAGAGAGTGACTAATAAAGGTGACACACAGCTCACACGGCGGAGACGAGGAGAAGCAACCAAAAGCGAAATCTGCCCCACGGGGTACAAGTCCCAGACTCCAGTTTCTTCGAGACCCAGCTCTCTTCCGGGCGCCCTTGCCCCCTCGGTGCCGGGGGGGGGGGGGGGGGGGGGGACGCGGTTCCCGCAAACAGTAACCTCCGCCCGCTGCGTGTCTGTCTCTGCAAATCAAGAGATTACAGAGGTAGCAGTAGGGGTGGGGGGCGGTGAGCCCCAGCCTCTCATAGACCAAGCCCCTCTCCTTCGTTGCTGCTGACGGGTCAGAGGCAGCACCATCCAGACCGGGTGAGGCCTCCTGGGGCCGCTCAGCGTCGCACATCCAAATGCAGCGAGAGAAGTAAGAGCGCAGCAGAGGGAAGCTTCTCCGCGAAAATCCTGGGCTGACACCCACGGCCAGGCCAGGGGCCTGTGTTTAGAGACAGTTGAGAGCTGGAAAGCAAGTCGCCACCCTGGGGCACCGTGTCTAGAGATGCCTTCCGACCGAAACCACCCCCAGGCAGTAAGAATCCAGGGAGCCACCTGACCTGGACCAGGGGACCGTCCTGCGTGACCTGGCCTCCCAGGGACCCGCACCTCCGCCTTGCCGGGCTCGGAAACGCAGAGCTCCAGGTAACGCTGCCTTCGATGCGCTCGGGACACCTTCTTGATCCCATGCAATGTGCTAAACCCTCTGTAGGGACCATTATCTCAACCCTGGCAGCAATCTCGTGAATTAGGTGCAGTCACTGTGTGCGTGCCCGTTTGGGTGGCCCCCATCAATACCGCCCAGTGTCAGGTGTGTTCCAGTTGGTATGACGAATGTCGTCCTAATGATCCGTTCTACCTATGAGAATACAGCATCCGGGCCTCCCCGCCCGAAGCAATGCCCAGCTTCACGGCCTCAGTGGGACGAGAAGGGTCTGGCAGTGAGTATGGGACCCAGGCCTGCCCCTTGGGCACGTCCGTCCTCCTGGCCACAGGGGCGGCCTCGAAGCAGGGTGGCCTGGACTGGCGCCAACGGAGGGACAGGGAACCCGGAGACTCGGGGCGGTGAAGCGTGCCCATCCCCGCCTCCTGCCTCCTGGACAGATTGGGTTTCTGCCTTCGAAGCTGGAGGGGCCACGGATGGCACGAGGCAGGACGCAGAGAGCCGAGAGGCACCCACAGGGGAGCAGTGAGCACGCTGACCGTGCACTCGGCGCCGAGGCGGGGTCCCGGGCGCCGCTCTGAAGGGCCACGGGTCCCCTCCGGGGTCCCCTCTGCGGTCCGCTCAGCCAGCCGCCACCCACGCAGCCGCGGACCCTGCCGTCCGTCCCCAGGGCAGGAGGGAGCCGGCGACACCCTTTGGCAGAAAGCCTCGGGCTGACAGCCTGCCCACCTTCCCAGCTCCCGCACATCGGGCTCCAGGGGACTTAATAGCAGCACTTGATTTCTGAGGACGGCCCAATCAGATGCCTTTCTTGAGGTAATAATGCTTCATTTTCCCCCTTTTTGTGGGATGGAGATCATCTCCTACACTCTCCTTCCCAGCTAAGCACATCATCAAAATTTAACTTCCTGCATCTGTGGAGATAAATAGGGCTTTGCAGAAACGGGCTGCAACCCAGCGTTCGCCCTCCTCCCCCCCCCCCCCCCCCAGAGCTTAGGACCCCAGCCAATCGCCGTGTCCGGTGAGGGAGAGGTGGCCGGAGCCCCGGACCCCAGGGTCGGTCAGCCCTCTGCTCCGGGGTCGAGGTCACGGGGGTCGAGGTCACGGGAAGGGGCCGATGAGGAAGGACTGCAGGGATGCAGAGGACCCAGCGGGGAGGCGAGACACGCCCCCCCCACCCATCCCCACCCCCCCCCACCCCCGCAGCCAGGGCAAGACCCTTCGGGACCGTTCCTTGAGTGCACGGCACCCCGGATTTGATTCTCCTGCTCATTCTGTGAGACGATTTGTTTTTGCAGGATTTAAAACATATCAACAAAGCCCTGACCCAAGACGTGGAAGAGGTTTCTCCCGACCTGTTCAGAATCGGTGCAAATTTCATTACCGGAGAAACGCTGGCGAAGCGTTCACACAATTCGGAAGCACAGAAGCCCCCTCCCCCTCCCTCTACCCCTGCCCACCTCTCACGCACACACTCCAGGGCACGCTGGGTTCTGAACCTTCCGGCGTAAGGCAAGCTGATGCAGGAACGTAAGTGTGAGACCCCTGGGTGATGCGGGGACGTAGCAGACGCCCGCGGTGTCTCGTCCCCCTTCCCTGAGAGCCCAGCCCCCTTTGGGGTCATGATTTTCCCCGCGGAAAGATCCGGGGGCGTCCAGGCACCACGGTTACCTCTCCACCTGCTCTCAAGGGCCCACCGTCCACCGCACCTGCCCGGCAGCACGGTCTCCCAGGAGATGCCACGTAAGCCCGGCTGTGTCTACCACCGGCCCAGGCGGCCTCTCTCTCCCACCGCACGCACAGATGGCCTTCCCATCAGTCTCGAACAGCCCAGGCACCACGTATATTAGAGGGAAAAAAAATCCCTAAGTTCTGCAAAGATCTCGTGCTGGCAGGTTTAAAGCGATATATCGTGTCTCAGAACTACAAGGGCGGGACTCCCCTTGTAGGGCAAGGGTTCCCATCTCAGTGTCCTTAAGCCTCAGGGCTCCTCAGGGGAGCACAACGGTATATCTGCATCAGTCAGGGTTCTCCAGGGAAACGGCACAGCCAGTAGGATACAATATATACAATATATACATGTGTGTCGATGTCATAAACAGGATACGTGTATGTAGTACGTAGGATCCACAGGATATAATGCATATATTATGTATCAGATACAAAAATATATATGTAGCGAGAGACAGAGAGGGACGAAGGAATTGGCTTCTGTGGTTACAGGGACTGACAGGTCCCGAATCTGTAGGGCTGGAAACTCAGGCAGGACTTCTGTGTCACAGGCTTGAATCAGGATCCTTTCTTCCCTGGGAAACTTCAGGTTTTGCTTTTGTAAGTCCCTCCACTGATTAGGTGAAGCCCACCCACACCAGGGAGGGGAGACCTCCTCTATTTCAAGTCAACCGATAGTAAATATTCACCACATTCACAGAACACTGTGATGTCTAGGCTAGCGTTTGGCCAAACGGCTGGGCACCCGAGCCCAGCGAGGTGGACACATCGAAGTCACTGTGTGCCTCACGGCGGGGCTGGCCCCTTAGGAGGGGATGTGGGGCGGACCACGTGAAAGTCAATAAACTGAGGGAACCGACATTTTCTGCAGTCTGGACCAAGGGTGGGGGGGCGCAAAGCTGGGGTGTGATTGGAGCCTAAGAAGCCTGTGACAGGTGCACCCGTCTCCATTGTCAGGGGTTCTAGCCCTGAATGTTCTAGATTGGCCAAGTGTCCTTGTGTCTGGCTCTTCAGACCCTGAGATGAACAGCGTTGGGCTGGGCTTGGGAGCCGCAGGGGAGGAGAGAGAGGAGGAGAGCAGGGAGAGGAGAGGATCCTGGTCAGGCAAAGTGGAGGAGCTGGGGGCGGGGGGGGGGGGGGGGGGGTGGGGTGGGGGGGGGGGGAAGGAGGCCGAGCCGCACATGTGAGCGGGGCACCTGCTGGGGCTGTGACTCCCCCACCCCCAACCCCCACCCCCACCCCCAACGGGAGGCGGGGACGCGGTGCGATGCTGCCACCCGGTGTCCCTCGCGGGTATTGCAGGCGGGGACGCGGTGCGATGCTGCCACCCGGTGTCCCTCGCGGGTACTTCCGCGGGGAGGTTTCCTGAGTTCGTCAAGCCTGTCCCTTCACTCGCCCCTCCCGACCTTCCGAGGAATCGCTCGCTCTCCAGTCGTGCCAACACATGTCACAGACTATAAAAATGTAAGCAGTAAGTGACAACCCGGCGGGCGGGGGGGCGACGAGGCGGGACACGGTGTGACCGTCCCCTCGTCTGCGCCAAGAAGCCAGCCGGCTTCACTGAGTCCAGAGTTCCAGGCTCTGGGCTCTGGAGGAGGGCGCCGCCCATCAACACGCCTTTCTGCGGGGCGCGGACGACCAGAACCTTCCACGGACGACCGGCCAGAGCAAAGCTCAGAGGCGCGGCAGCACGAGCCCCCCACCACACACCCAGCCCCCCGTGCACGCAGGGTGTGGGTCCAGCCGCCACTGGCCTCCGGCCTCCACCTGTGTGCGGCCCCGCGATGTGGACCAACCTCGGCCCACGGAAGTCAGATGCGGGGCCCACGCAGCTGCAGGTTGTCCAGCCGCCACCCTTACAAAGGTCAGGAGAAACAGGTCACGGTCTTCCCACTCGTTGCTGTTTGGATCCGCACCCTCCCTCCCCCCAGCGCCTCCCCCTTGCACGGTCAGGAGCTGCTTCGGGAGCAGGGAAGGTCAGCGGAGGGCCAGAGGGGATTTGCATCCTGCTGTGGAGCCACTTGTGCCTCTCCGTTCTCTTTCCCCTTTGAAGCCCCTCTCCACACCCCTTTGTTCTAAAGTTACCTGTGGACATAAATGTTATGTGGACTGCTTTTCAATTTTGGTTTCTTTTTTTTTTTTTTTCAACGTTTTTTATTTATTTTTGGGACAGAGAGAGACAGAGCATGAACGGGGGAGGGGCAGAGAGAGAGGGAGACACAGAATCAGAAACAGGCTCCAGGCTCCGAGCCATCAGCCCAGAGCCTGACGCGGGGCTCGAACTCACGGACCGCGAGATCGTGACCTGGCTGAAGTCAGACGCTTAACCGACTGCGCCACCCAGGCGCCCCTCAATTTTGGTTTCTTAATGTTTATTTTTGAGAGAGAAACAGAGACAGAGTGTGAGCTGGGGAGGGGCAGAGAGAGAGGGAGACCCAGAATCCTAAACAGGCTCCAGGCTCCGAGCGGTCAGCACAGAGCCCGACGCGGGGCTCGAACTCACGGACCGTGAGATCACGACCTGAGCCGAAGTCGGACTCTCGACAGACTGAGCCCACAGGTGCCGCTCTGAGGACTTCTACAGTCAGTCAGTCAGTGCCCTCCAGCTGGAAATTCTGCGGGGATTGCACTGAATCTGGAGACTGATTTGAGAAGACGATCTGTCCTCCATCACACAAACCACGGCATCCGGACGAGAAGATGAGAAAGTTCTCCCGCCTTCGAGGCCGCACACCCTCCAACTCTCCGTGCTCAGCCCAGTGCCTCACGTAAATGCTTGGGGCGGCTGCTGGCACAGTGGCCCCTGGCCGGGAGCCCGAACTCATCCTACGGGAAGGCAGGCCTGCACCCCGGCTCCTCCAGACCGTTTAGGACAGATTTCCAGTGGCTCGGCCTCTGGGTGCCATCGTGCTGCCGGAGACCTGAAAATACAGCCCACGTTAAAGAAGCCATCGGGGAGGAAAATGGAGAGGGAGTAATTTAGGGAGACGAAATGGGCAGGCCTCTGGCCACTTATCATTGTCTCTGGGACCGGGGGGGGGGGGGGGACGTCTAAGTGCAGAAATGTCAGGACAATCCATCAGCCTGCGACGTTGACATGAAATGAAATCGTGTCGTTAGCCTGTAAAATATAGGATTTTGTTTTCCCTCTATCTGTCAGTCTGTTTTATGGTTGGTTCAGCCCTGCAATAAAACGGGAAGGAATTAGGGAGCCCGCTGGCTTCACTGGTCCTCGAATACACTTTCCGAAATGATAGAGCCGCGGGTACGGACGTTCGGGCCCCGGGCGAGCACTGTTTATGCAGACGGCGCACGGCAGTGCCTTCCGGGCCACGAGCCCAGCCAAGGGGTGCGTGGTCTGGGACGTAGCACGTCTGCAGTGAAAACTAACCCGCGGCCTGCCGAGTCGTAGTTCCAGGCGACCCCACGGAAAGGGGGCAGGTTACCACAAAGCTGACTGCCTCAGCGGGAAGGAGAGCCTGGTGGTTCACGAATTACTTGTCAGTCGGGTGAGGGGTCAAAAGCATAAACTCCCAGACAGAAGATACAAAAGTGATGGCGACGTAAGGTAGAGCATCGTTTCTATGGCTAACAATGGGGCATCGCGTATTCGGAAGTTGTTAGAATAGATCTTAGAAGTCTGCGTCATAAGAAAAAAACTTAAAATTTTTTTTTAATGTTTACTTATTTTTCAGAGAGAGAGAGAGAGAGCAAGCAGGGGAGAGGCAGAGAGAGAGGGAGACACAGGATCGGAACCAGCCGCCAGGCTCCGAGCCATCAGCACAGAGCCCGAGGCGGGGCTCGAACTCACAGACCGCGAGATCATGACCTGAGCCGAAGTCGGACGCTCAACCGGACTTTTTTGAAAGAGAAATATTTCCTGGCAGATGTCTTCGAAAACTGAAACCAGCAACGACAATAATGATTTTTTCTTATCTGTTTATGACTCCATAAGCCGGAAATGGCTATTTGTATGTATGATATCATGATTTAAAAAAAGCTTCAGTGTGCACACAGAAACAAAAGAATTGCTTCTCCCGCTGTTCTCTGGGCGGCCCTGTCACCTGTGGTCTCGAAAGTCAGAAGACGGTCGGCTGGAGTTTGCTGTGATGTTCTCTGCCCGCCGCAGGGAAGGCACGCGGCCTGCTGGTGGGGATCGGGCGGAACGGGGGAGGCCCAGGCAGGGCACCTGCTCAGGGGCGTCCGTAGCCCCCTGCCCCCGCTTAGAAGGCGGCTCAGCCGACCGTCACACTGAGGACGAGCCCCTGCGCCCCAACTCACAAACCCACCACCCTGGGGAGCGAGCAAAGAAACCACAGCAACGCGGGCGGGAGCCCCACTGGGTCGCGTGGGCGGGAGTCACCGCCAGGCCCCTGTTGGTGGACTAGCGGGAGGGCTGTCCTTCGGTTCTTGGCTGAGGGAGGGAAGCGAGGAGAGAGGAGATGGTCGAGCGGCCGGGGGCAGGAGCGCCTCGAGCCGCGGTCCCAGAGGAAGGGGAACAGGCTCGGGCAGGGCGCACGTGCACCTGAACCCCGCGCGCACTCGCGCCGCCTGGCAGCACCCTGGTGCAACAGGGGGGCCCTCTCTCCCGAGCTCACGCGGTGTTCTCGCGTCCTGCTTGCGATTCTCCGATGGCTTCCCTTTGCGGCTGGGACCCAACCAGAGCTCCTGTGCGCGGACCCGCCACCCGGTCCTCCCTCTCCTCGGCGCTCTGGGCTCGATCTCCGGACGCCCTGCTCCACGGTTCCTCCTCTAACAAGCCAGGCCTTTTGCACCCCAGGGCCTTGGGACCTGCTGTTCTGATGCCCCCGGCTCTTTGCGAGAGCACGCCTCCGTTCTGCCCGCTGCCTTCCCTTCAGAGCCACCTCTGCGGGGACGCGTCCCCTGACTGGTCCCTCTGCACGCTCATCACAGCCCTTCGCTACCCGAGATGACGTAGGGATTTGTCTTCTGGTTACAGTGTCTTCCCGCCAAGGACGTGAGCCCCCCGAAGCAGAGGGTTTGTCAGTTTGGGTGGCTTCTCCACGTCCAGTGTCGCGGACGGGCCTCGCGCAAGGTCGGCCGTCAGTAAATATTTGTGAATGGATGAATGATGAAGAAATGATACGGGGCTGAGGTCACTCAGAGCTTCCTGTGAACTTGGGAAGAGGCTCTTTCTTCCATTTCTGAGCCCTGGAACCGGTCGTGCATCCTCCTTGTGACCCCAAACAGAGAGAAGGGTCACAGGATCCTGCCTGATGCTGTTGCAACCCCTGGTCCCCTCCCCCCCGCCTCCGCCCTTCGTCCCTGTGCCGTCATCTAGAGCGTCACCAGGCCGGGTGATGGCCAGAGCCAGCACGACGTGGCTGTGCCTCCTGTGGGCTTTGGCACCCAGGGAGCGAGGGGCTGGCCAGGCCTCCAGGTTGAGAAGCCCACAGCCCCGTGTCACACATACTACAAAGCCCAGGCCTGGATGTCACAGAGCCCACAGTCCCCGACTGTCTCCACCGGGCAAAGCAGAGGGTTCCCGTGACCCCTGAGGACTCAATGCCTGGAAATGGGACTCTGGCTGGAGAAGGTCTCACGCAGGGGATGCTAACGTCAGCAGCAGGAGGAGGCGGGGCTCCAGAGTGGGGGTGGGGCTGCTGTGCACCCAGGTCAATCCAGAGGGGCCCGAAGCCAAGGAACCCCTCTCCCTTTGCCTCCTCGGAGGTAGCGTCACATCAAGAGCTGAGGCTGAGAAGTGACAGATTTCCTGGGTCCTCTTGAAGGAGCACGTCAGAGCTGTGGTCAGAGTAGGCTGTGCTGGGGCCTTCACCTACGCCCCACAAGGGCCCCGTGGGCCATAACCTGGCTCCGGAAGAGAAGCCGTGGGGGGCCAGCTCTCCTTGCAAGCGGAGAGAGGCTCAGAACCCCCAAGGAGGACCTGCTCCCCAAGTCCGTTCACATCAGGAAGTGACAAGCTGGCTCACCACCCGGGTGCCTCTGTGGCTGCCGTGGGGGTCACAAAGGGCAAAGGGTTGACTCCACGGCCAAGCCTCCACCTCTCCCCATGCCTCTCGAACATTCCAACACAGACTGCCAGGGTGGAAAGTCAGAGTCACGAAGTCTGCCATGCTCGGGGGTGCTTGGACCTTGGCCTGTCCGTCCGTCTGAAAGTGTCTGTCCAAGGGCTCGAGGTGCAAAATGATTCAAGTACCCAACATCTATCTGTCCTATGTGCCGTGTGCCATTTTGAGCGCTCGGGCTTATCAATAAACCAGGAAACAAAAAAAATAAATAAATAAAATAAAATAAAATAAAATAAACCAGGAAACATCTTGGGCTTTGAGCTCTGACCACGACTGGGCACACTTGCCCTCATGACCTGAGAACATCCTGACTGGTCAACCTGGGAGGTGCAAACCCTTCTTTGATCACATGAACATATGAATGAAAAGAGAATGATGGAGTGCACTGGAAGATACTTCTTTGTAGATTCTAAATTTCCTAGCGCGGGTTCCCTCGGAAGGAGAAGCAGGAAACGTCTGTTCTCCGACTCAAAGAGGGGGGGTGTTAGCACTTCTACCTTAGGATGGAAGTTCTCCGGATTCTGTGGATCAGCAAACAATAGCACACGGGCCAGCTGCTGGCTTCTGTCGATAAAGTTTTATTGGAACGCACCCACAGCCATCCATGGAACAGGTTGCCTGTGGCTGCTTCTGTGATGTAATGGCGGAACGGGGTCATCGCAAGGGGTCGTTGGATCCCAGAAAGCCTGAAAGAGTCATTATCGGGCTTGATTCTGAAAAAGTCTGCCAAGCTCCAACCTGGGCTGCGCGCCTGTTCCAGTCAGGACTCGGCGACCAGAACAGGAAGTGCCCTAGCTCCCGTGAGCGGAAAGGATCTAATGCAAGGAAGTGGCTGCTTCTGAACGCATCGCGAGGGCGAGAGCAGCAGCCGGAAGCCAAGACTTCCAGAAGTATCTCTCAGAGCAGCCCCACGGACCCGGCCCCCCGGGGAGTCTCTACCTCCACGATGTTTGCCAGAGTGGGGACCCAGGGCAGGCTATCGTCGGCGGTCAGGAGGCCATTGCCCGGGAACTGCCTCGGGATACCCGGGAAGTCGGTGAGTGTGCACTGGCCACAGACGGAGAGAAAAATCCCATCACCTTCCCAACTGTGTAGAAACAGCAGGAGCTTCGGGGAGGTGGGGGACAACCTTGTCTCCCAAATGCAGAACCAAATGCCCCCAGACTCCCGCAGCTGGGAGCCCAGTGTGGGACAGCACAGGGCAGACAGGTGCAATGTCCACCCAAAATATCTATCGTGATGCCAAAGGCACAAGCGAAAATTAACACGGGCACCTGCCACGAGGCAGTTCCGGCCCCCGGTCTCCCCCCGAGAAAGTTTCCCCAACTTGCTCTGCACCCCACATTACGGTAGAAGGCTCGGAGCCCAACACGAAAGCTAACGGGTCCTGTGTCTAGCAGACGTGATGTCAGCCACACAAAACATGCAAGCGAAGGTGCCGGCTCCCACGTGTAGCTTCACGAAATTGACGAGCTGTAGACCACGTGACCGATCAGAGGCGGAGATAAGGGGACACCCTAACGTTTCCCATTTACGACTACCACCGTGCACGGCTCGCCAGCAAAACTGAGCGCCATCCCAGCAAGTATGAACATAGACTCAATGTCATAGCCTTTGAAAGAACAGGGTGATAGGATTATAGCTAAGTCCTCCATCAGTCTGGAAAAATGAGGGGCCTTTTCCCTCGGTGTCCCTGAGTCCAAAGCATCTTACTCTAGACGAAGGGTCAGGCATCCCGTTGGAGAACAGATGGAGAACAGACCCCTACAGAGGCCCTCGGGTGGTGAACTCTGAAAGCAGAGCAGAGCCTCTTACCTGATCGGTAACCTGAAAATAGATCCTCACATGCCAGAAATATCTTTGGGTTAGCCTCGATCTTAATTAACATTCAAACTGTTGGCCACATGTTTTTAATCCCTTGAGAGTATAGCAAAGCAATTCACACAGGCACTTCGACAACGCAAAGCCCTTTTTAAAAAAATTTTATTATTATTTTTTTAATCCAAGTTAGTTAACATACAGTGTAGCAAAACCCTTTCCCTTAAAAAAAATACAGAAGGAAGGTGCGTAAATACTCGCAAACTAGTTAACCTAAAATTTAACTCGAGATATTGTCGTCAAATGTTGAGTTCCTTCCGAGACAAAGAATTTTCTCTTTCTATGAAAATATTGGTTTTAACTGTTCCGTGAAGCATTGACAGGTGTCTCGAAACTCAATGCCAGGATTTTGCATGAGGCAAAAAAGAAAAGTGTGTGCCCTGTGCACGTGATTTTATGTGTTTTTGTAATGGTTGTTTATTCCCGGAATATTGAAGCAGTTTAAAAATGCTGAAAACCTGGAAAGGAGGTACGTTAAAACTTACGGCATGATTTTAAGTACACGTATTTTATTTCTACCCATACAGAATCCACTTGATCAAGAGAAATGACCCTTCTCTCGGCTGCAAACGAGACAGAAATAGAAGGTTTTGAAAATACTATCGAAGACCGCTCGCACACTGTCCTTCCGGCTCAGCCTCCGTACGGATCACACGGTGGCGGTCCTCACGCACATTTTGCCATTTTGTTCCTCTCGGGTTCCTTGCATTAATTTAAAATTCTGTTCCTGAGGCACGTGCCCCCCTCTCTCCAGCCTGGGGTCCCAAACGAGGCAAGTCTGTTCTAGAAGGTGATACTGCACAGAAGCGTTGCTGCAGAAAACCGCACAGGATCATTAAACATTCTAAGGTTGGCACATTCTGCATAAAAGATTGATTTTCCTCACTAGCCTTGCGACCATCAGCCTGAGAGCTGGTGACCTCATTGATCTAACACTATTAAAACCGACCGACATCAAAACTGTGCTGATATGGTTATAATTAGGAACACAGCCAAGGCGTTCTTCCTCGAAAATAAAGAGTTACTTTTCAAGGAGGATTAACGAGAGACTCTAACAGAACTCTTTGAGCACAGCAAGCACAGTAGATTTTCCATGACAAGAGCTTTGTGACCTAATAAACAGCGAACAGTAAAACAAAACAGGGCGCAGGGCTGATCAAAGACAGACTCTGGATTATTTTACTAATGTCTTAGATTTAATCTTCTCATAATCCAGTTCTAGAAGAATTCACTGAAACCAACTTTTTTTTTTTTTTTTTTTTTTTTTTTTTTAGCAGCGATGTGGTTTCATCACCATTGCTTGGTGAGTAGATTGTAGCACACGAGATTTCCTACCAAGTTTCAGAAATGCTTGCCTATTGACCCCCTTCAAGATGACCCTACATGAGGGATAGTCAAGATGACTTAATGGGGCTCCTGGGGGGCTCAGTCAGTTAAGCATCGGACGTCGGCTCAGGTCATGATCTCACGGTCCGTGAGTTCGAGCCCCACGTCGGGCTCTGTGCTGACAGCTCGGAGCCTGGAGCCTGCTTCGGATTCTGTGTCTCCCTCTCTCTCTGCCCCTCCCCGACTCGCACTCTGTGTCTCTCTCTCAAGAATAAATAAAAAATTTAAAAAAAAAAGATGGCTTAATATTTTTTTTCCCCTAAAAACGTTTCCTGTGACTTGGGATCCATCAGAAATGGCCGGGCTTCTTAGCAAATAGACCAGATGGCCTGAGGCCACCAGGGAGCATCTTGTATGAATTCTGTGCTGTGTTGTGCTCGTGGGGAGCGTGGCTTTGCAGGGACGTGCAGCCTGTTTGCCTGGAACCACTGTCCATTCACTTCCCGCCCTTCCAGTCGACTTTCTGAATCTGGGGAGGTCAAAGCTTTCTGTTATTTTTATTGCATTTTTATCTCGCTAGCTCTGACTTCATGCTTCAGGCCACCGGGAGCTTCTGTATTGTAAGTATATTATCCAAATATCTGATTTTTCTGGGTCATCCTAAATCTGATCAGCATGCTCCGAGGCTTTGATAACATGGTTGAACAGAATACGATTAGGACCAGATCTTTGTGTCCCTACAGCCAAGACTGCCCTCCAGGTGAGTCTTAATCTGGTAACAGCAGATAAGAATTTCTTCTAGCTCTCCTGACTCAATACATTTCCCTTGCTGATCTTAAATGCATTCTCTCACCTGCTAAAATTCAGATACATAGAGCTGAGCTATCCCCCGATCAAGAAATTCATCTCAGAAAGGAAGTAAACTTGGCTTTGATGTTGGGCTTGCTCCCAGTAAACACAAAAAGTTTCTCATTTTTCTTTGGAGAGCTGGCAACTCAGGTAATTCGTAAAGGATATTTCAATTACAAAGCCATATAACATGGGCTTGACAAAAAAAAGGAAGTTATAGGATCACATAATCAAAAAGTCCGGGTGTGGTGCTTGCTAGCTTCAGGCATGGCTGGATCAAGGAGCTCAGACATAGTCACCAGAATCCAGTCTCTCTCGGCCTTTCGTCTCTGCTTTTGCACATGTGTTGGCTTCTTTCGTAGGCAGTATCACCCTATCTGGGAGGAAGATGACTTCTAGCATCTTCGGCCTTCTTTCAGCTATAACTCTGGCGAGAAAAGATTTCTTAAAAAGGTAAGTTACAGACACCCTTTGGCCTGACCACCCAGCTTGCATCAATGATCTACTCCGGATCAATCACCGTTGCCACCCATCATGATGCTGTGATTGGCCAGGCCGACTCGGGTCCCGAACCATAGCCCCAGCTATCGGGAAGCGGGGGCAAAGCTGTGCAGACCAAACGGAATGTGGGGGGGGGGGGGGGGGTTCCCACAGAAAATCAGGGTTGCTGCTCACAGAGAGACTAGATTTCTGGAAGACAAGAGTGTAGACGGTGCCGAGACTGAGGGCACACGCTCAGGTGTATAGGTAGGTATCTCAGCTCCACGGTGCCGGGACAGGAGTTCTTACAGACTGTCCCACGGGACCTGTACGGTCCTCGATCGTCGCTCACACACCCACCCCTGCCTCCCTGCAGCCACAGCCTCCAACACGGGCTTCAATTTCTGCCAGGTCACAGCCCTGCTGTGTTTTCCTCTTGGGAGGAATATCTGCCAGCGTGTTTCTATATTATTTGTGTGCATTTATGTTACAGCTCGGGTTCCTGGGATGCTCCTTTAGGAAAGAGCGCCTTTGGAAAAACATAGAAAATGGTTAGCAAAAGAACTCGTTAAAAAAAAAAAACAAACCCTTTTCTTTCTTACTTTTATCCCCCCCCCCTCTTTTTTTTAACGTTTATTTATTTTTGAGAGAGAGAGAGAGACAGAGAGAGAGACAGAGCACAAGTTGGGGAGGGGCAGAGAGAGAGGGCGACACAGAGTCAGAAGCAGGCTCCAGGCTCCGAGCTGTCGGCACAGAGCCCGACTCGAGGCTCGAACCTGTGAACACGAGGTCTAGACCTGAGCCAGAGTCGGACACTTAACGGATTGAGCCACCTAGGCCCCCTTTTCATCCCTTTCAAGTGCAGTTTAAAAGGACATCTGAGAGGAGCACTGATTCTCCATCCCTCCCTTGGAAATAATGGTCAAACACTTGGCTTGGCCTTTGCTGGCATTCACCTCCCTCCTGCCTGAATCATGCACCTACTGTGCGTCCGTCGGGTCCCTCCCGGCGCTCAGGACCCCGGGGGCACGTCTTTCCCGGCTGCTCCATCCTCGTGGGCACCTGGGCGGCTGCCGGTGCACTGCGGACTCGGCTGGCGTCCCCGCTGGACCAGTTTGAATTTTTTTTTTTTCAACGTTTTTTATTTATTTTTGGGACAGAGAGAGACAGAGCATGAACGGGGGAGGGGCAGAGAGAGAGGGAGACACAGAATCGGAAACAGGCTCCAGGCTCCGAGCCATCAGCCCAGAGCCCGACGCGGGGCTCGAACTCACGGACCGCGAGATCGTGACCTGGCTGAAGTCGGACGCTTAACCGACTGCGCCACCCAGGCGCCCCTGCCGCTGGACCAGTTTGAACTGAACGCCCCAACCAGAGCTGAGCTGCCAACCACTGCACACCTTCCAGAATTCCCGGGGAACCCCTCTGTGGGTTGGGCGGCGTGGAACGCCAGGGGACGCTTGGAAGTGTGGGAGTGCTGCCTCTGTGTTGAGAGGGGGCTCCGACCTGCCTTTGGGGGTCACGAGGGAGATGACGGGAAGGTCCCCGGAGAGTCGGCTGTCTCAGCTCCACTGGGGCAGCGCGGCCCGAGGAAGGTGCCCACGGGGTCCGCCGTCGCCCCGCCAGGCCGCGGGGTCGTCACCCCCGGAAGGGGCAGCCCCAGCTGGGCCGTGAGCACCCGGGATGCCTGCCGCCCGTTCTGCCCGCAAAGGGGGCGCCAGTGGAGACAGACCCCGAGTTACCGTAAACGCCAGGGGTGCTGTTTCCGTGTGGGAAATCTGTGGGCTCCGGGCCCGCCGGCTGGAAACAGCTTGGGCACAGCTTCTCTTTACCCTGGACTTTCTTTTTCTACGCCTAGTATTTGAAAGTGGGGAGATTTCCTGTGAAGACAAGGATTTATGGATTCTTTTTCAAAGTCAGAATTTCTGGGGCGCCCGGGTGGCTCAGTTAAGTGTCTGCCTCTTGATTTCAGCTCAGGTCATGATCTCAAGGTTCACAAGCCCCACATGGAGCCCTGTGCTGACAGCGTGGAACCTGCTTGGGATTCTCTCTCTCCTCTCTCTGCCCTCCCTGGTGCGTGCTCTCTCTCTCTCTCTCTCTCTCTCTAATAAATAAATAAACTTAAAAAAGGTCAGAGTTTCTGCCGATGCAGGGCTCCCCTCTGGCATCTGCAGTGATTGCCGAGAGCAGGGCCGGCAGACCACGACCGATGCCCCAAATCCAGTGCGGTTCCCGGTTCGGCCAATAGCTTTGTCTCATTTCACCCAAGCACCTGCCTGCCCTTTGCGGGGTCTCCTCTGCCACACCAGCACCACGGAGCAGCCGCCACAGAGGCCACGGGGCCCACAAAGCCCGGAGTGTTTGCCGTCACCGGCCCTTGACAGGAGACCTGGCCTTGGGGTGGGCAGCCCGCCGTCCGGCTGAGCACACGCTCCCGGAGACCGACAGCCACTTACTGCCGTGTCCGTGTGTGTTTCTATTGTTTTCTTTTCATGACGGCACTTTTGCTTTCCTTGTAAAAGAGACACGTTTCCCTTGGCTTTTTAGTTCTCAAAATCGCTAACAAAAGGCAAACCATTTTACCAAAACACATGGAGTGAGCGTATAAACATATTTGCTGGCAGAACTGAACAAAGATCCTAAACGTTAATGTGCAGGGGGTGTCTGTGCGCTAAGAGTTCTTGTCGAGAATGTTTCGGGACGGCTTCATCCGCGGCAGCTGTCTGATCCTGGAGGAAGTCAGGCTCCTTCTCTGACCGAATACTAACGTCTGCTGATCCCCGGGCCTTGAACCTCCCTAAACTGACCCTTATTTATAAAATTATCGGGGGGAGAGGGGGCTCGTGGGTGGCTCAGTCGGTTAAGCATCCGACTTCGGCTCAGGCCACGATCACACAGTTCACGACTTCAAGCCCCGCGTCGGGCTCTGTGCTGACACCTCGGAGCCTGGAGCCTGCTTCGGATTCTGCGTCTCCCTCTCTCTCTGCCCCTCCCCTGCTCGTGCTCTTTCTCTCTCTCAAAAATAAATAAACATTTGAAAAAAACCCCACAGGAAATGGCCGTGCAGGTGAGTACACAGAGAGGCAGGGACGGGGTGGGGGGGACCTCGTGCACCACTGGGGACCACATAACGTGGTGCAGCCACAGTAGCAAACGGAGTGGTGGGTCCTGGAAAACTGCACACGAGTTGCCATACGACCCAGCAGTCCCGCCTCCGAGTGTCCACACGCAAAGGTCGGGACTCGAGCAGACACGTGCACACCCACGTGCACAGCGGTGATACAGCAGCTGAAACGGGGAGCAGCGCAGGCGACCAGGTAAACAGGGGGAGGTCCATCCACGCACTGGGACGCGATTAACCCTAAAGAGAAAATTCTGGAGGCACTGTGAGGTCGTGATGCTGAGTGAAATGGGCCAGTCACGGAAGGACAGAGGTGCTGTGCGATCCCACTGCTGTGATGTTTCCGGAAGAGCCACATTCGTAGAGACAAAAGGAGGGTGGGCACCCGGGGCTGGGGGGCTTGGGGATTAGAGTTTACTGGGGGCAGAGTTCCAGTTTGGGGCAGGTGGAAGTTTCCGGAAGCTGCACCGGAATGTGAACACTTCGAAACCACACGTGTAAAACTAATTAAAGTGGCAAAACTTACGTATATTTGACCACAATGAAAATTCCTATTTGCAAACATGTTTTAAATGTCATGGGCTAATGACGATTTTGGAGAAATTCCATCACCCCGATTTCTTTGCCAGTTTCACCTCAAGTGCGTAAGGAGAGAACCTTCCTCACACACACACAGCAGCTGGTTAATTCACCGTTTCTCTGTGCAAGACCAAGAAACGAGGAGACAGGTGCACAGGGACACAGTGCTGAGGAGTGTGTGAGGTCAGCTCAGCAAGTGTGACAAAGCCTGGCAGCTCAGCCTCCAGCCGACAGAAGCAAGCAGGAGTGACGCGCGCCCTTGGGTCGTGCTCTTGCGTTCCCGCCGCGCACGGTGGGGAGAGAATCCCGGCTCATCCCAGACTGAGGCACAGGGAGCTGCTGAGCCCACAGCCTGAGCCCGGCGCTAAGCCCTGCACAGCCCCGCTGAGACCGGCCGACCCCCAATAACCTGCAGGCTCAGGAGCAAGAACACTGAGGTGTATTGAAGTAAAACTACAGAGACGCGGGGCTTGGTTGTTACGCAGCAAAAACGGACCGATACGCCCCCAGCAGCCCTTCCGGCAGAATCGTAACACTGCAGACGCCCTGAATGACGTGCTGTCCAAGCCTCCGCCTCCCTCGACGCTCCGACTGCTCCCGCTGCTGTCTGCTGTTCCAGCCCGCCAAACTCGTCCTGCTTCGGGATCTGTGCACCTGCTGCTCTGTCTTCCTGGGAAAGCTGTTCTCAGCAGATCCCGAGGCCGACTCCTCCTGACCATTCAGGCGCCTGTGTCTCAGGTGTCCCCTCTTCCACGGCTACTCTGCTGACGCCGTGGCCCTGGGTCCCCTCCCTCCCTGCGTCATGTCCCACACGGATCTCAACACTTCCCTCTTCTTGTCCGTGTGTTTATCCTCCACCATCCGCCTCCCGTCCAGACTATGAGCATTCACGAGAGGAGGGCGCGTACCTGTCCTCCCACTGCCGCCCTCTCGTAGTAGACGCTCAACAGAAGTTTCCTGAAACGCACCTAAATGAATTTCCATCTCAGACATGTGAGGGGAGGCCATGGCCAGATACCACACACCCACAGCGAGAAGACTGTAAGAAGAATTAAAACAAGGAGAACGCTGGTGGGGAGCGCCGCGAGGTAGGTCTCCAGGGGGCACCGGCCCCGTGAGGCGGGTTGGCGGGGAGCCCTGGGCGCCGGGCAGGTGGGGGCCTCCGGCCTGCCTTCATGCCAACTGCCAAGTGACTTGCGGCGAGCTTCTCGGGGCTCGCCGATCCCGTGGGCAGCCTTGATTGTTTGCGTCAGACAAGAGAAAGCCTTCCTAGGTGGGAACCTTCCTAGGGTTAATCATGTCCCAGTGCGTGGATGGACCTCCCCCTGTTTACCTGGTCACCTGCGCTGCCTTCCCCACCTCCCTGCCTCAGAGACGAGGCAGCCCGGAGATGGGACGTGTCGTTGCCCCTGCCCCGCCAGAGAGAGGCCTGAGAAAGAGTCTTGTCCTGGGAAGTAATGATCCAGATAATGACGTGCTTGTCTGATCCGGCTCCCTTCATCTGAGCACCTCGGAGCACTTAGAAGTGGTAAGGATTTAACGAGTGTCGCCGGACACGAAGGCATTCAAACGCAGCCCGTATCTCGGATTCCCCGCCTGGGAACTGGGCTGAACACAACCCATCATAATGACAGCCCGCGGGCAGGGTATCATTAGACAGTTTCGTTTGGGGGAGGGAGACACCAGGCGAGGCCAGTAACACCACCGCCTGCTCTCTGTGCCCGGGAATGCCTGCAGGCCAGCGAGGCGTCCCTGGAGGGGACCCAGGCGGCTGGGCCAAGCTGAAGGGACCGGGGATGCGGAGGCCACAGGCTGGAGCTCCGCGGGGAGCGCCCAGAAGGAGGTTGGTGTGGACGCACAGAACAGAGGCGGCCCCCTGGCTCGGCGAGAGCAGCCGAACGGAAAGACAGACAACCCCATTTACGAGTGGGCAAACGACTGGGGACAGACATTTCTCCGACCAGATAAACAGGTGTCCGACGTGCCAGTAGGTGGGAGGACCTTGGAAACTCGGTGCTCAGTGACAGAAGCCACACACAAGAGGCCCTACTGTGCGATCTCGTCTACACCATGGCCGCAGAACGGTGATCCACAGAGACCAGCAGCCTGGCGGTTGCCAGGGGGGAACGGGGGCAGGGGGGACTGCTAGCAGGGCGGGGGCTTCTTTTGGGGGTGACGTACTAAATGACACGGGATTGTTCACTTTAAGATGGTTAATTCTGTGTTAGGTGGTTCAAATCCTTCTATTTCTTTTTAAAAATTTTTTAAAATTTCTTTGAGAGAGAGAGAGAGCAAGAGTGGGAGAGGGGCAGAGAGAGAGGGAGGGAGAGCGAGGGAGAGCGAGTCTCAAGCAGGCCTCACGCTCGCGCAGACGGAGGAAACTCCCACCCCGGTGATCCACCAGTGACAGGCGGATGCCAGGATGACCCACGGGTGGTAGCACCTGACTGGGTCAGGTCAGCACCACGCCTGGCCCGAAGCCATGCTGGCCAGCCGTCTGTGAGGTGGGGCCAGCACACGGGCAGATGGCACGGCACGCACAAAGGTCCTGGGGTTGAACGGAGCTTGGTAAACTCAAGGAACCGAAGGGAAGAAAGACAGTGGGAGATAGGACTGCCAGCCTGCGGGGGGCATGGGGACAGCCAGGGGAGACTCAGGCAAGCCAACAGTGGGGACGGCAGAGGTCTTACTGGGGGCAGAAGGGCCAGTTCCCTTCAGAGAATGCTTCTCAGCGGCCTCCCCGCCTGGATGCTGAGTCTGCTCGAGCCGAAGGGGCATCTGACAGAGCACCCACGCCTCCAGATTTGAGCAGAGGGGCCCCCCCGAAATCGTCTCCAGTGTTGCCCAAGCCCAGCATGGTCAATGCCCTGCATCCCTCACTCCACCTTCGCCACCGCGAAAGCTGCCACCTGTTTTGAAAGGGGAAACTGAGGCAGAGAGGCGAGGACAGCTTGTCCCCGGGGGGCAGAGCTGCTCCGGGATGGGTCCAGGCCCCCCGGCCGCTGAGCCAGTGCCCACCCTCGTGCGTCTGTGCGCCCTGAGCTCCCTGGCCGTGGCCGCCCCGCGTTCACGCCCATGCGGGTTCTTCTGAGTCAGGCCCGCCCGTGTTCTCCGGGCCCTGCCGCCTGCCTCTGGCCTGCAGGTCAGTGTGCTCGGCAAGAAGGTGCCCGCCCAGCCCGGTGGCAAAGGCCGGGCCGGGGAGAGGACTTCCCCACCGGACCGGGTCCCACGGCGGGGCCTTGGCTGCCGCAGTGCCCCCAGCGGCCACCAGGGGGCGGCATCTGCGCGGTTACGTGCAGGCGACCAGCCGCAAGGGCCTGCCGTGCTGATCCCTGCGCTCCGTGCCGCTCCGCCACCCCCCCCCCCCCCCCCCCCCCGCCGCCGGCTCCTCCCGGCCTGTTTGGATCCTCGTGTCCCCATCCTCAGGGGTCTCTGCCCACCGAATTCCCTGCAGATCACTCGGCCGGTGAGCACCGCCAGGGAGCGGCTTGTCCCAGAAGCAAGACCCAGGCCTGCCACGGGGGGGGGGGGCGGGAAGGAACACTCCGGAAGCGTCGGCTCCGGGCCAAACCGGGCCCGAAAACAAGACGTGCAGGGCAGCGGCTGGGCATTCGGCAGACCATGCGCTCACACGCATGTGCCCTCAAGTACGCAGGTGCACACACATACACACACACGCACGTGCACGAGGCCCCCCCCAAACGGTGGCTGGAACCCGGTAGGGCTGAATTCCACGTCGACCAGCTGTGGCACGTGGGCCTGCAGGCCGCACCTGGCCCACAGATGTGTGCCGTTTGGCTCCCTGAGAGTCAGAGAAAATTTCTTGAGTGGCCAACATTTAAAAACCGGGTATTTTCAGACACACTCACGAAATCCCCGTGCCCTGGGGACAGCAGGGGCCTGGCCGGGAGGACTCCTGTTCCACGCCGCCAGGTGGGCCGAGGCTGAGTGGAGGCCGTCTCCCCCTGGGTGCCGAGCCCGTGTCCCTGGCCCCCGGACCGGGATCTTGCGGAGGGCGCGCACTTAGCACGAGCACGGCCATTGCGGGCCTCCTAGGATCGGAGAGTGGGGAGCCCCCGTGCCCCAGCCCACGTGTCCCAGGAGCTCTGAGAGTGTTCTGGCGGGAAGGCACCCACAGGATGATCGGGTCCTGTAATGCAAAACACCTGCGAAGCCCAAGGGCACAGCTTGATCTGCCAGAGAGATTGAAAGAGGTTCGGAGAACGCCCACCGCGGCCCCGGCCGTTCTGCTGTGATCCGCTCCCTCTGCTAGAGCCCCGGCCACACACACGCGTGCTTGCTTACCCACACGTGTGCACACTCGCAGTGCTGGCTCATCCAAGCACAAGTTCAGAGCCAGACGAGAGCCCAGACTTTCATTTCCCCCATGAAAATCATCCCTGCCCCCCCCCCCCCGCCCAGCAGGTGCCCCAGGGTTCTCTGCGCCCCTGGACCCCCAAGCCCCCCCCAAGTGCTGAGGCCGCCCCATCCCAGCCTGAACTCGTGTCGCCCCCAGAGATCATGGTTAAAGGGGAGTGTGTGGAAATGAGGGGTGGTTTCAGCTCACACCTGCGGGGGGCGGTGTGCACGGGGGCCTCTGGGGCTGCCGTGGCTGGAAGGGCCGCACCCGTGAGACCGCCGCGTCCGCGTTTCCGAGCAGCAGTGCTCCGCAGGAACCAGGCGTGCAAGGCTCCGTGTCCTGCCCTGCCGTGGCCTGAAGCCGGAGACGCGAGAAGGCGGAGGTTTCCAAGGCCGGGGTCCTGCAGCCTGTCCTGCTGCCTGGGAACTGAGCTCGAGGCTTCCAAGGACTTCCTGGAAAGGCAGGAGGCTGGAGATCCTTTTAATGAGTTTACTCAGCCTTTGGAATATCAAGTGTTTGTTTTCCTAAGACTGGAAGGAAAGGGGCAACAGCCGGCCCCCTCCTGGGCAGCCCAGCTGGTTTGTCCTCAATTTGCTGGGGCCTCTAAAGAGCTCGTGGTGTTCAAAGGCCTTTCGCACCTGAGGCCCCCTGGTTCCGAGCCTGCGACACAGGGCTTTGTAATCCCTGAGATCCCCAGGCCAAACACGGGCACCAAACAGCCCTTCCCCACGTCGCTTTGAACTTCAGTCCCGGGGGGCGTTTTGGTGTAAGCAGGATGGGCTTTGAAGAGGAAGTTGCTCTGTCCTGTGTGGGGATGGGGGGCGGGGTGGCAGAGGCCCGGGGGCGTGACCAAGCCCACCCTCTGTCTCGCACCCGTGGGGCCCCGGGGTCTCCACCTCCCCGGCTGGAAACCCGGGCAGGACCCGCTGACACAGCTCTCAGGGAAAAGACAACCAGGCCCGGCTTACCCCTTTAAGGATTTTTGCAGTGCGCATCTCTGACGTGCTTTCGGACCTGTGGGACGGTACTGAGAATAGCACGGGAATTCCTGGACAGCCCCAATTTCAGGAACCGCAAACGGTAACACCCTAACGCTTTACTATGTCAGCTTTGTCTCTTTATGTAATTTCCCTGTGAGCTTTTATTTATTTTTAAAAAAATTTTTTTAACATTTATTTATCATTGAGAGACAGAGAGGCACAGAGCATGAGCAGGGGAGGGGTGGAGAGAGGGGGAGACACAGAATTGGAAGCAGGCTCCAGGCTCCGAGCTGTCAGCGCAGAGCCCGACACGGGGCTCGAACCCACGAACTCTGAGATCATGACCTGAGCCAAAGTCGGACGCTCAACCGACTGAGCCACTGAGGTGCCACCCCTGCCCCTCCGCCCCGTGAGCTTTTAAAAGGTCAGTCTCTTACGACATAATTGTCACTGCAATTCCTTCTCCTTGCAAACACGAACACATTCCAGGCACAGACAGCATCCCTGGCCGTCCCCACGTCCCTGCGTGGCCCCCGCTCCTCCCTGGAGGACGCTGCCTTGCGGGCCGCGGGCGCGGTGCCCCAGCTGAGTCACTGCCCCTCGCTCTGCCTCCGTCCGTCCGCCTCGGGTTTTTCTGCAGCGCCACCGGATTCCATCTCTCAACAATTCTGTCTCCGAGATCTTGCCAAACTGGTCCATAAAGTCTGAAGCTTTCTTTTCCAGCCGGTGCCGTGTTTTGTTCTCATCGGACGGGCCCCAAACCAAAGTGTGATGTTCTCGAGCGTGAAGGCAGGCGTGGGGGGAACTTCTGGTGGGCAGGCGTGTAAACGAGGGGTGGGCACTTCCACGTTCCCCTCGAAACTCACAGCGCGTCTACCGTCCAGCCCTCCGGTGTGGTCTCCGGATCCAAAGGAGAGGCCGGGACGCGGGTCCGGGCTCGGGGGGGCGCACTGCCCGCCCACACGCACACACTGCTTGCACACGGTTGGAGGCTGAGCCACACTCCAGTGGGAATCACCGTGACGGGAGGGAGGGGGACTCTCGAGCCCAGCCGCACGCGAGAGCCTGGGAGTGCTCTGCAAACACCGTGCCCACGCCACACCCCCAAGGAGTCTGTTTCCCTCGGGGCTGTGTGAGACTCAGGCACCGATCACCAGTGGTGGTAGTATTTAGTGACCTCATCCGCGGCTTCCCCGCTGGCCGGCCGAGTGCAAGGGCCAGACCCCGTCCCTCGGCTGTGTCGTCGCCTAGAGCTGTGGCTGCACCCGGCACCGTTCGGGGGTCAGGGAACTTCACGGAGCTCCTCGATTTGGCACAAACCCCCGGTGACCACACACCAAGGCAGGGCCTCCTTGTGAGTCTTTCGCCCCGTCCCCCTGAGCAGGTTGCGTACTGCACAAAGGCCCCTGATGATCATGATGATGGTGGTGGTGATGGTGGGGCAGATGGTGATGACGATTATTCAGCACCTGCTATGGGCCAGGCCACCGCGGACACCTTTCAATGCGTGATTTCACCATTCCACCTCCGGATCCTACAAGATGGGTACCCGCATCCACTCCCCGTGGAGAGGAGGGAACCGAAGCAGCAAAGTGGTTAATCTGACTTTGTCCAGAGCTCGAGGCCAGTGGGTGCAGAGCCCAGACCCGAAGCTCTGAGAACTGTGGTTCCCAGAGTGCATTTGCGAGGCACCCTGGGGCCTCCCCAGCAAACACGAAAACGCCCTGTTTTCAAGGACAGCGGCTAACGTCTGTCAGGCACCACACAGACTGCTCCTGTGCAGCCATTTGGAACTCCTGAATAAATAGGAAGCTGGTAGGTGTTCCTCTGGGCCTCGGGTGGTGTGGAAATGCGACTAAGACTCTAAGGAAATCTGGGAACGTTGCTCTCAGATCTCCTCTTTATACCGTATGACAGCCTGGTGTCACCCCTGCTGGAGTGCCTTTCCGTGGCTCCCTACCCACTCAATGAAGCCCCAGCTCTGTAGCCTGGGGTTCCAGCGCCGAAGGTCGCCTCCGTCCGGACTTCCAGCCCTGCGGCCGGTGAACCGGGGAGCCCGGCAGCTCGCGGTGGTGACTGCAGCTCCCCGCGGCCCCCCAGCCCTCCTCTGCGGCAGCAGGGGAAGAAGCCTCCGCAGAGACATTCTGCTCTGTCTCCTTAATGAGCCCGGGGCCGCCCAGGATGAGTTTCCCTCTGAATTAGAAGCCGCGGTGCCTCGCAGACCGCGGGAGGCCGGGCTCCTCTGTTCTGTCGCCGGGTCTGTGCGGCTCCCCAGGCAGCCTCGAGGCCTCCCCACCCCCCCACCCCGCTAGGGGCCCGTGGATGACAACGCAGGGGCCCCGAGGAAAGCGGGCGTCTGGCTCTCGGCCAGGGGGCCCCCAGGGGGTGGGGTCGGGGATCCCTCGGGACGGGCCCCTTCTCTAGCTTGCTCCCCTTTCCGGAGCATCTCTTGGGCCGTGAAGTGGGCCCCTGCAGCCCCACGTGTGGGGCGTGCGTCCCGCCTCCCCCCGCCAGCATCCTTGGGAGGACGGGCCAGGGAACAAGTGTGGCCCCTCCTCACTCACTCTACCCACACCCACCGGGCTCCTGTCTGCCTCGGGCGTGCCCTGCCACAGAGTCACCTATAAAAACAGGACATCTGGTTAGATTTAATTTCAGATAAACAATGGGAAAAAACTGTAGCATAAGTATATCCCAAACATTGCACTAAACTAATTTTCAGTGACTCTGAAACTCGTATTTAACCGGGCATCCAATTTGCCCTGTTTATTTGCTGGCCACGACCAACCTGCATACCCACGAGAGCCCGTGCTTGGCACAGAGGCCCTGGGGACAGCTGCCTTGGTTTCAATCCCAGGTCGGCCTCTTGCAAGCTCTGTGACCTCGAGCGAGTTAACTAACCTCTCTGTGCCTAGATTTCTACACCTGCCTATTGAGGATAAGGGTGATGCGTCCTCGGAGTGCTCGAGGATGACGTGGCCGTCGGGGCGTGTACGAGCGCCCCCTGCACGGGCCAGCTCGGCACGACCTCAGAAGCCCCGACCAAGCCGCAGAATGGAATCGTTGCAACAGAGACCGTGCGGCAAAGCCCAAAATATTTATTTTCTTACCCATTGCACAGAATGCTTGCCAAGGCCCGATCTCGATGCTGGGAATACAGCGATTAGGCCAGACAATAACATCTCTGGTCTCGCAGAAGCACCACTCGGCGGGGGTACCTAAGTAGAGGGCGTCACGGCTCCGTGACGGGAAGCATTACACGGAAATGAGGCGGGGAGCCCGTGAGGAATGCCACACGGGTCTCTCCGTGTTAGACGCCTGGTCAGGAAGCAAGATGTCAGTACTGACGCTCTGGGGGCGAGGGGTCCTCATGAAGGCGCCCAGAGGGGAGAGTTCCAGCAAAGGAAAGAGAAAATGAGAGCTCGGCAGAGGGAGCACCCCGGCCCGTCTGAAGAGCCTGGAGCCCCCTGTTCCCCGGGGAGGGGACAGGCCCTCGCAGAGGTAGGGTCTGCGGGGCCTGGGCCAGGGCTGGCGAGCACAGTCAGGGCCTGGACTTTTCCCTGGAGATCGACGGGGAGCCACCGAGGGTTTGTGTTGAGATGAGATTCACAAGAGGCAAGTTTCCCATTTTAAAGTGAAGGACCCGGGGCGCCTGGGTGGCGCAGTCGGTTGAGCGTCCGACTTCAGCCAGGTCACGATCTCGCGGTCCGGTCCGTGAGTTCGAGCCCCGCGTCAGGCTCTGGGCTGATGGCTCGGAGCCTGGAGTCTGTTTCCGATTCTGTGTCTCCCTCTCTCTCTGCCCCTCCCCCGTTCATGCTCTGTCTCTCTCTGTCCCAAAAATAAATAAAAAACGTTGAAAAAAAATAAAAAAAAAATAAAAAAAATAAAGTGAAGGACCCACCGGTAGTACAGCCACGATGTGACCCAGATGCCACTTCATCTGGTCCCACATACTTCCAGCGTCTCAAAGGGTCTCTCCCGTCCACCCGCCCTGGACTCGGCCACACCACCTGCGGCCTCTCTGTGTGGCTTCACCTGCCTGGGTGTGTCGCATACGTGGAACCGCGTAGCCGTGATGCGCGTCTGGCCACTCTCGTTAGCCTCCCGTGCTTGAGGCTGAATAACGTTCCATCGCGTGCACGGACCGCTTGTCTGTCCTGGGACACCTTTGCTGTCCGGCTGCTGTGAACACGCGTGTGCGTGTGAGTGCTTGAGCAGAGGACTGACATTTTCTAAACTATACCCTGGCGGGAGCCCTGTGGCTGCTGGGTTGGGATAAGCGGACAGTGGAGGCCTGGACCCCAGTTAGGCCTCGGGGGGCTGGCAAGGGTGCCGGGCGGCGGGTGTGGCCTCCGGCCCCCGCGGAGTGGGAGCGGCAGGGAGGAGGAGGGGACCGCGAGACTCCAGAAGGACCAGGTTGAGTTGATCCAAGACGGGGACGAGGGTGGAGGGGCAGGTGCCAGGGAAGGCGGTGCATTTGCTTTGGGGACAGGTGATGTTTGGGAGGTCTCACGGGAGCAGGAGGCCGCTGGGTCCCCGAGCCTGAGAAATAGACTTGGACGGGTCTGTGCACACATGGGACTGGCCTCGGTCACCAGCACAGACAGAACATTCTTCCCTGAGTGCACAGGCTGAGCCAAGGGGCCCGGGAATACAGCCGGGTGGCCCTCTGGGCTTCTTGGGGTGCAGACCTCAGTTTGTAAGTGAGTCACAGCATGGAGCGCACTTCGGGGTTCGGTTCCAGCATGACCCGCAAAAGCTGTGGGGCCTTGGACAAATGACCCACCCTCTCTGTGCCTCACCTGCAAAGCAGGAGTCACGATGGCCTCAGAGGATGGACTGAGGGCTCACTAAGCACGTGTGTGGAATGTGCTGTGAGCGACATTGGACATCTAGTGAGCACTGTGTGCGCATGGTCCGGGCCGGGAATACTCTTTAATGTGACCCTGAGCCCCCTCATCCCTGCAGCCCCGGGGCCCAGCGCAGGGTCTGGCACTCGGGGCCCCAGAGTGCTAGCTTTAGCAGGGACTTCGACACAGACAGAGGCTGTCCCTGAGCGTGAAGCGGGAGGCGGTGCAGAGGTGGGAGGAGCCAGGCCGGGGGGGCAGTGTGGTCGGGAAAGAGGGGAGGGAGGGCAGCAGGGAGGAAAGAACGGAAGAGGCTGGAAGGATGTTGGAAGCGAGCAGAAGGGACGATGGTCCCCGACACGTGCTGAGAGAGGAGACCGCAGTAGGCTGAGGGGGGAGCGCAGACCAGCTTGCGGTCGACACGGGAGGTGAGCACAGGACAGGACAGGGCCGGACAGGGTGGGAGAGGGCAGCACAGAAGACACCATAGCGTCTAAGTGGTGACACATTCGTTCAGGGTGCGCATGCGGGCCGGGCATGAAGCGAATCCCCTCCTCGGCTGGGACAGAGCCCGGTGGGTGCGGGTGGAGTAAGTGAGGAGGGGCCACACATGTTCCCCGGCCCGTCCTCCCAAGGATGCTGGCGGGGGGAGGCGGGACGCACGCCCCACACGTGGGGCTGCAGGGGCCCACTTCACGGCCCAAGAGATGCTCCGGAAAGGGGAGCAAGCTAGAGAAGGGGCCCGTCCCGAGGGATCCCCGACCCCACCCCCTGGGGGCCCCCTGGCCGAGAGCCAGACGCCCGCTTTCCTCGGGGCCCCTGCGTTGTCATCCGCGGGCCCCTAGCGGGGTGGGAGGGGGGGAGGCCTCGAGGCTGCCTGGGGAGCCGCACAGACCCGGCGGCAGAACAGAGGAGCCCGGCCTCCCGCGGTCTGCGAGGCACCGCGGCTTCTAATTCAGAGGGAAACTCATCCTGGGCGGCCCCGGGCTCATTAAGGAGACAGAGCAGAATGTCTCCGCGGAGGCTTCTTCCCCTGCTGCCGCAGAGGAGGGCTGGGGGGCCGCGGGGAGCTGCAGTCACCACCGCGAGCTGCCGGGCTCCCCGGTTCACCGGCCACAGGGCTGGAAGTCCGGACGGAGGCGACCTTCGGCGCTGGCCCTGCCAGACGTAGCCGGCCACCTCTTCCTACAACACAGTGTCTGCCAATGAATGTATCATTGTACCTTCGTTATAAATCAGCATAAATCATACACTCCTCGCATCAGCCTATTCCATCCTGGCATCCTTAGTGATAATAAACACAAGTTTTGCCCAGGCCGATAACCACTGAACAGCTTTGGGGGAAGAGAGTCAGGGGCTGCCTGGGGAGGCCCTGAGCCATCGACTCCTGTGCTGTTTTCCGCACCCCGTGAGGACCCGGGGGCGAGTGTGGCCCCTGGGCGCTCTGGGGGCTGCTGGGAATAAGCCAACATTCATGTAGAGCCAAGTGGCTCAATCCTCGGAAGAGCCGGGAACCATGACCTGTGTCTGTTGGAGGCAGGCGGGCTCGTGGTTCGAGTGCGCCTGGCGTGGGACAATAGGGAGCAGTGGGGACCGGGGCAAACTGGAGTTGCCTGGCCCATGTAGAAGGGCAGCCGCTACTCGCCTCTGGCCACCGCCACTGTAGAAGTATGCCAGATCTCCCACTTTTCAAGGGAGGTTGAGATCTCGATTTACAAAAAAACCCATCTGAGTACAGCTGACACCCCAGTTACGTTAGTTACAGATGCCCGACATAGTGGTTCAGCTTCCCTAGAAGCATCGCTGTGCTCAGTACAGCGTAGGGACCCCCGACACGTGCAACGTGATTCCCGGGTGGTTCACTATGACCCCTGAGGTTGTGCCTTATCTTCCTGGAAGCCGGGACCTCCCCATCTCTTTCTCTGGGGCTTCTTAAAATCTAAATTGGGACCCCAGTTGTCAACTACATTTAACAAAGGGGGGAGTGGGGCGCCTGGGTGGCTCAGTCGGTTGAGCGTCCGACCGGCTCAAGTCATGATCTCACGGTTCGTGAGTTCGAGCCCCGCGTCGGGCTCTGTGCTGACGGCTCGGAGCCTGGAGCTCCCTTCAGATTCTGTGTCTCCCTCTCTCTCTGCCCCTCCCCCGCTCGTGCCTCGTCTCTCTCTCTCTCTCCAAATAAATAGACTTAAACAAATACTGAAGTGCCCTGCATTCTGTGTGCACAGCATCAGCAAGTGCCTGGCGTCCACCTCACGGGCACGCGGACAGACGTGGGATGGGGCAGACGTCCGCGCACACACGGGCACACACCGAGGAAGTTCGGCCGGGCAGACTGTAATCAAAATTGAACACTTAGGAAGTCTAGAAGGAAGGTGCTTCATTTCAGAGTCCAACGGCAGGCCAACCCGTCACGGGCACTGACTGTGTGCCTGGACCTCGGCGGGCTCACGTCCTCATGATGTTGTGGCGGGTGAGCCCTGACAGCCTCCTTTTGCGGACGGGGACGCTGATTTAGATTCTCGTGGCCCGGGCCTCTCCATCTGCCTCTTGCAGGCGGGAGGGAGGAGGCCGGGGAATCGCCGGGCGGAGGTTGGAAGCACGCTGCTGTCGCACAGGCGGGTCCTGACCCTGGCCGGTGGTGCACCGGGCCCTCCCACCGGCTCCCGGAAGCGGCCCGTGTCCATTCCTGAGCCTGTTCGTGCTAGCTGTATCTGCTGTCAGCGTGTGATTTAATGAAATATAATCTCAGCCAATGAAATACGAGCACGAAAATCGTTTCTGTGAGAAATACTTAGAATGCTTCGGAGAAATCTAATAAAAGCGGTTGCCAAAAAATTGCCTTCAAAGTAGATGTGGACCAGACACCTGAAATATTTGAGCGATAAATCACAAAGTGCATAAAAGAATCCTCAGCTTGGGGGGTTTCCCTGCGTGCTCACCGTGCTTTGAATACACAGGCTCGAGTCACAGAGGTGCCTTTTAGGCTGGTTTTTGCCACAAAGAGAATGAAACACCTATCAGAAGGCACACGCTCAAAACAAAGTATTGTCCCCATACTGAAGTGTTGGCAAATAAACGCGTGTCTCTGTGTTTGTAAGTTAAAACGAGACACGTCAGTCTTCGCTCAGAACCCATCGTGACATGAGATGATTGGGCTCGTAGACGTCTCATGTCAACGGTTACTTTCTAGAATTTCCGCGGCTGGGATTCGATGACGCTCACGCGGACAGCATCACTTATGTTTCAAATCCACAAAATCTACGTGTGAGCACAAACGAGGCTCTCCGAGTTCCTGGGAACGGTGTTCTGGGAGAACTTACTGCAAAGGTGGGTTTCCCTTTCCCCACCACCTGCTTGCTCCTGGCTCACCCACCAGCCAGCTCGTGCGAATGTGCCCTTCCCCCGCCGCCTGCACGGGCCACTGGGACGCTGAGCAGCCAGCTTGTAATCGGGACACAGGGCATGTTTAGTGACTGTGTACCGATTGGCAGAGCAGACACTCAGCTGCAAGGAGGTACCCCATGCCCCAAGTGAAGCACCTCCTTAAAATCGCAGACGGGGCTCCCGTGGGTAACGTTCTTCTCAGGGACACTCTGCACCACGGCCTGGGAGAGGCTCACACACAGGTCCTTCTGGGACAACATGTCTACAGCCAACCCCAAACATCAAAAACCCTCCCTGTGAATCTCGCCGTGGACTCCAATGGCACTTTGGACAATAGTAACCAGACGCTTGTAGAAAACAATAATATTTTCTAGGAAAGGCCGGGAGAGGTCCCTTTCCGTCTGTCCTGCTGACAGAGGTTTCGGTGACCTGATTTTTTCATCTGAACGAGCCCCAAGTGAATGTAGCTTAGCCGCCTCAGGCCAAAATAAAGACTATTTGTAAGGAAATTAGTAGACGAAAAGTTCATCACCCTCCACCCTGGACTTTACAGGAATGAGATTTGAGGGCATCTGAAGACAAAGGCTAATGAAAAGCAAGACGAGGGGGATAAGAGCCCATTATCTGGCTGGATACATGCAGAAAGTCAGACTTTCGTCTTGGCCGTGGGCCTGTGTAAGGTCATTGCTCTTGTGCCGGCTTAAAGAACGTCCCCCAAATTCATGTTCACCCAGGGCCTGGCAGCCTGGGCTTCCTCAGGAGTGGGGCCTCTGCAGATGGAAGTAAGGGTTTCTGGGTGAACTCACTCGGCTTCCGAGTGGGCACAAAATCCAAGGCCCGGTGTCTTCACAGGAGAAAGGGGAGGGAGGCTTGGAGGCAGGGAGGCGGGGGGAGGGGAGGGCCGCGGGGGGTCAGAGGCAAAGACTGCAGGGACATCCCCACAAACCAAGGGCACCCGGGCCCCGGGCTGGACGAGGCAGGAGGCTTGGAGGCAGGGAGGCGGGGGGAGGGGAGGGCCGCGGGGGGTCAGAGGCAAAGACTGCAGGGACATCCCCACAAACCAAGGGCACCCGGGCCCCGGGCTGGACGAAGCAGGAAGCTTCCTCCCCGGAGTCCCAACGTGGCCCTGCCCACACCCTGGTTTCAGACTTCTGGCTCCAGAGCTGTGAGAAAACACGCTGCTGTTTTTTTAACACCCCTCCCTGCCGCCCCCCCCCCCCACCGCCCCAGTTTGTGGTGGCTTATTACGGGGTGGATGGGGGTTGGGGGAAGCAACTATGAGTAGGCACCACCACCGGGAAAATGTTCGATAGCCCTAGGACCTCCTGTTTATCTGTTCCTCCTGCTTCTCTCCTACCTACTCTTGCAGATAAAATCCAGATCCACACTCTTCCGCGGGCAGGGGCACTGGGGTCAGACGGGGCCAAACCCTGATCTCACCACCCACGGGTGAGCTGCTCGGTCTTGCCCTGAACCCCAGATTTCTCACTTAGAAATTGGGCATAGAAACAGTGCCAACGCATGAGACGGTGGGTGCTGAGCGGACAGGCGCCCGGCGCTGGTCAGGAAGCTCTGACCGTGAGGGATGGGAGGGATGGGGGGCTCCCCTGCCCTGCCCCCTCCCGTCCGGGCGCACGGACCACGGCCACACGGCCCTGTTCCACGCCTCTTTCCTCGTGCTCCAGGTGGGTAAGGAAGGCAGAACCGGCCCGTTCCCCAACCCCCCACCGCAGGGAGGACCTTAAGCAGCAGAGTGGGGAGGGGGCTCCCGGCTCGATCCTCCCCGGACCCAGTGGAGAGAGGCCGGCCTCTGCGCCCTGAGGCCCGCCCACTCTGGGTCTCCAACTCAGCAGACCTGCCTTCCCCCAGAGCTCGGGGCCACTGCCAGCTGGGCGTGGAGGCTCCACCTGGCTGTCGGGACCTGCCCAGATTTCCCGGCAGAGGCAGAGTAAGTGCGAGGCACAGATAAGCATCTGTGTTTGCAAACAAACCGGTCTGCTCAGCCCGGCAGCCGCCTGGTGTTATCGCTGCCCCCCTAGGAGCTCAAAAGTTCTGCCAAGGCCTCCCGGAACCTGAGGGCTGAGTTGCCCTGCAGCACTGCGACAGCAGGGGAGGGGGGAGGGGGTTCGGCTCGGCTCCCCACATGCCTCAGACCAGCCCGGTGGCCTCACCCGGTGGGTGGACTGGGTGGATGGCAGAGGTGGCCGGGTGTGGAGGCAGGAACCTCCCTGCTGGACCGGAGGAGAGGAGAGGTCAGCAGGCCCAGCCCACAGCCAAGGAGACGATCCTGAACCGAATTACACCTGCAAAGACCCTGTTTCCAAAGAGAGTCGCTTTCACAGGGCCTGAGGGTTAGAACGTGGACCCGTTTTGGGGCCACGTCTCCCCCCGCCCCAGCCCCCATGAATGAGTTCCAGGGTCACGACGTCACGTGCCGGCGGTCTGCGGCTGTGACAGACCACTCCAGGTGCAGTGGTAGGAAACCGCAGCCAGCTTCTAGGTTCAGGGGTTCTGTGGGTCAGGAATTCAGAGGAGATACGACAGGACGGCTTTTCTCTGCTCCATGATGTCTGGTGGTGGTGGTGGGGGGGGTGGTCAATCAGCAAGGCCCGAAGACTGGGGACACCGGAGCAGCCAGCCAGGAGTGGGGAATCTTCTGGAGGCTTTTCCTCTTACACGTCCAGTCCTGGCTCCGCCAGGCCTGTCCCCAGCACCTCCGTGCACCTGCGCTTGTGGCTTGGCGGCCACATTCTAAGCAGCAGGCCCCGGGAGAGAGTGTCCGGAGAGCTGAGGCTCTAATACAGCCAGGTGGGATCTGTGCAGCCTCCGGCCTGGCCTTGGAATCGGGCAGAGTGCCCCCACCATGTTCCATCAGTTACGAGCAAATCGTCGCGGCCAGCCCGGATGCAAGGCGAGAGGAGGTTGGTCCGTGCCTTATTGGGAGGGTGACCAACTCACTCTGGGGGAAGCTTGTGGGACACATTGTGTGCGCCTCTTGGGCTGAGAAGCAGAGACATAAAAAGGCCACGACTGGTGAGTGGTGGGGCCAGGAGTCTATCTTCGGAGCCTGTGCTCTTGATGGGAGGGACGTCCTGCTTCCCCTAGGGCCATCCTGCCCTTGCCTGGCCCTCCCTGTGGTTCTGGGATGGACGTGAGGACCCGAGAGCCACCTGCTTAGATGCTGGGGTGCCTGGTCACCTGCCTTCCTCCGTTGAGGATGGGGACCACCCACATACCCAGGATTCACAGGTATAGGGGATGCCTGGTACCTAGAGGAGCCCGGGTAAGCAGACAGGGTCCTGATTGTTTAGGTGAAAGCCACTGTGAGTACTCAAAACCTATGCATCTTCTCCCGCCTCCTCAGATGGTGCCACGGTGCCATGACCCCTGCCAGGAAGCGTTCACCATATTTAGGCAAGGATGCATTCCCCACGTGCCCTGCCTGATTCACCAGCCAGGTCCCACCTCAAAGAGAGGAAGGAGAAGGGCTATGGGTCATTTCTGCAGGGCCTCTGTCAAGTTGGAAAAACCCTCCCCCTTGGGGCTGACTCAACCACCCTGGTGCACAGCAGTTTTGTGTGGATTAGAAAGAAGTGTTCTTTCCTCCAGCCTCCTTGCCTGGTGCCCTTATGCAGTGTACAACCTGCCCGACCGTACAGAGCAGCCCAGAGTAATAAGATTCTCAGCTCCCTCTCCCGGCTTACAGGGTTTTGCAAAACCAGGGTTAGCTGAAAGTCCTTCTGTAGCGGCTCCATACCCTCGCAGGCTCCTTACAAGGATGAGGGGCCCAGCCCAGACTGATCTGGTCAGGTTTCACATTGGGGCCAAGAAAAAACACTTATCAACTCGCCTTGGCTCTGAATTCCCTTGTCTTTTATTTTCAGGGGGAATGAAATACAGGTTCGATTCATAATTTTATTTTAATCACCAAATTATCGATGAGAATAAAAAAGTTTCGCACAAAATAAAATAGTTCGGCAGATGCTGTGTTCGCGGCCGGTCGGCCGAACGGAAAGTAAACAGACACAGAAGACTCGGGAGCGGCTCAGAATGAGTCACGCTGGCTCACAAGAGCTAAATGTCAGATTTGCAGGGACTTGTGAGCGGGAGGCCACAAGTGGCCACGGGGGCGGCGTTTATACCACAGAAATTGGCAAGTGCTGTGGACGCGGGTTTACTGTGTGTTCAGCCAGTTGTTAAACATTCTCTGCACGCCGCTGACGCGGGGGCAGAACGGACTGAGGGCCAGATACTGTCTTTTAACCTAAAAAGTGTATAGAAAAGAGGACAGAGGATGTGTTTTGAAAAAGCATCCCCAGAAGGTCTGAGCGTGAGTCCCCAGGCCCTGGGACAGCACGTGCCTCAAAACAAATCAGATTTCTGTGGCCCAGACGCAGCCTGGCTCCATCACCTCCTGGGACAGGGTGCTCCCCCCTGAGCCCTTGGGCACCTAAGCCCCTGGCCCTGAGGCGGTTGTCAGGGAGGAGCCCCGAGGAGAGTCGGGTGAGCAGGGCAAACTTTCCAGGCCTCAGAAGCAGAGCCCAGTGCTGTCAGGAGCCTGGGGGGCCCAGGAGGGGACGTGGCCTCGGGGGGCTTCTCGCGCGTGGGCTCCTGGGCACAGCTCAACCTCCTGACCTCTTTCCTTATCTTCCATCTTCCACACAGGGACAGGTGGCTCGTCATCAAGGGTGGGTGGGAAGGGGGTGTGCACGTCAGTCGCAGAACCGGGAGTCGGGACGGCCACGCACAGCAGAGACCCCAGGGTGGGCACGAGGGTTCGCGGCCCACAGGATCCCGAGGTGCACCCCGGCTTATGATTCTCGAGGTCCACGAAATCAGATGGCGTGTGCGCACCTGTACGGCCAGCAGCTGCCGCCCCGGCCAGAAAAGAAGTTCCATTTGAGGGGGCGTGTGGGTGTTTCCATGGCCACGGGGCTCCCGCTTCTGTCTCCATTTGTCCTCTTTTGTTCTTGACGATGGTGTCTGCGCTCCGGCCATGAAGACGTTTGGTTTAGGTCACAGGAAGCAGGACCCTCAAACGCGGGGACCCCCAGCTCACGAACCTGCGGGAGGGAAAAGAAAGAAAAGCGGGAAGGGAGGCGGCTTATGGATTGTTGCCGTTGAGCGAGACGGCCGGTCAGCGACCTCCTGTTCCTCTGGCCTTGCTGGAGGCAAAGCCAAAAGCAGGTGCCGTGAAAGCCCACGAAAACCCCGGGTCCCAGCCACAGAAGGAAGGAATGTTCGGGAAGGGCGAACGCAGAGCGGGTAGAGAAAAGATTGTTCCGAAAGGTCACTCGCGTGTGGTTGGCCAAGCCTCTAAAAATAGCCCGATGTTCTGGTCTGAAAGGTGATAGGAGCCGCGAGTGTCTGAGAGGCGGGAGGGCTGTGGCTGTCTGCCCCTTCTTACTACTTTTTAGTATCGAGGGGAAGCTGGCGTCCTGAACGTTATTGAGATCCGGGCAGCGTTAGCGCCAGATTTCACGCGACCGACGGTCGTCAGTATCTGCATCCCCCAGCGAGGAGCACACGGTGGAAAGAACACATCCGGTTGTGTCTGTGCTTTAAAAAACGTGAGTGTAGGGCAGTGAGGGTTCATGGGAGTGAAGCACATCTGCGGCCCCAAGCAGTCTTTGTGAGGCGAATTCACTGAATCCTCACGATAAGACCCCTGCCCCGTGCCACTGTCACGGGCACGTCACAGATGGGGACGCGGAGGCAAAGTGGGCACGGGAGCTTGGCCAGGGTGGTCTGGTCGGTGCTCGTTTGCGGGGGGGTGGGGGGGACCAGGGTTTGAACCCGCTGGCCTGGCTCCGGGCCCCCTCCTGACACTGTGTCGCAACGTGTCCCCCTGTGTTAACCTCGCCCCGTTTCATTACCTGCTTCTGCTTTCAATCGCAGTCAGAGTGCCACAGAGCTCACGTCACGTGGGCATCGGTCAGAAATCTGGTTTGCATTCGAAGTGGCAATTCCACGGAATGATTGGCCCGCGGGCACCAAACGGGCCACACGTGGGGCAGACGTTCAAACCCAGATCTGCAGCTCCCTGGCTCCTGAGAGAGCCACCCAAGCCCCCGTCCCTTGTTTTTCTTGTCTCTGAAATGAACGGGACCCCGACGTGTGCCCGCCAACCTCGGGGCGCGGCCATGAGAACCCAGCGTGACGGGCGGGGTCCACGGTCGCAGGCAAAGCTCAGACCCGCTTCCCGCGGCCGGCTGGGGTAGTGACGAGCACTGCCCTACTTTGCAGGCAGGAGCATTCAGACGCTGCCCCAGATACGCGCTCATTAGCGGGGCCGGCGCGGAGAGAGGGTGACCTGGTGGCACCCAGCTCTGCACCGGGAAAGGCACGAAGACCAGCCTCTGCGCTCCGTTAGGGGAGAGAAACTGAATTGTACTAAGCGGCCTGTTCCAACGCGATGGCCCGCGTGGCCGGGAGGAGAAAGGGAGGCTCGATTTTTACAAGGTAACTGCAACGGTGCCCGTTGGGTGTTCCGCTCAGCTACTGACCTTCCTCCCGAAGCTCCTTCTGTGTCCCCGGAGCACACGGGGCACCTGCACGTACACGGGGCACGGCCGGCAGGCGTCCACACTGGGGCTCACGTGTCTCGAATACCTGGGGAAGCCTTAGAGGGCACGGGAGGCGGCGACGTCCTTCCCGGAGGGGCCGTGGGGACCTGTGTCTGCCCCAGTCGGGCTGAAGGAGACGCGGGGCCCAGGAGACACAGGGGAGCCCGGGGGGAGATGCGGCCGGGCCCACGGTGGTGCAGAGCGCAACCCATCACCCCCCACGTGTCCCATCGGCAGCGACAGTGGCCACCAGCATGTTCCCGACGGCTCCCGAGCGCCCACTCCGTGGCCTGGTGCCACGAGCCCCGGGTGAGTGTTGCGGAAACTGTGTGTCCCCACAACCCCGTATGCATGGCCGTTACCCCTGTCGCGGGGGCAGAGCAGAGACGCGTGGTGAGCGGCACACCCAGGACAGAGTGTGCAGAGACAGCAGGCGATGGCTAACGTGGGCGGGGGGGTCCCGGGACACCCGCTGCCGGGTGACAATCGCCTCTGGTGCAACCAGCGTAGACGGCTTGTGTCCGTGGAGGAGAGGTTTGGGGCCGGCTCGGGGGCCCTCATGAGGGCGGCCAAGGCCAGCGGCAGTCCTGAAGGCGGGCAGGGGGCTCCGCTGGCTCGCCGGAGGGGCCACCGGCCGGAGGCCTCAGCTCCCCACCCCACCTGCGTGGCCCCGCGACGCGGCCTCTCTGTCCCCAGAGTCAGTGAGCCGGATGGCCGGCAGCACGTGCCGTGCCCCTGGTGACCCCGGCTTGGACGTGGCTTGCGTCCGCCTGCCAGCGTTCACCTCTCAAAGATGAGCCACGGAGCCTCGCCAACCCCGAAAGGGAGAGCAGTTAGTTTCCACCCCCAGCGAGCCCGCTCTCCGCGTCGTAGATCCACAGACGTGTTCCAAAGCCACTAGAGAACTTTCTAGCGAGCAGGGCTCCACACACAAGTGGCGGGAAGGGGCTGGGGAGACGCAGGTGGGTAGTGGGGGGGGTTCCGCGGGGATCCACATGCCAGCACGGGTCTCACCTGCGCCCCAGCGACCTCCTGCCTTGCCCTTTCTTCTCCGGGCCCTTGGAGAGCTTCTGACTCCTGCTTGGCACGGGGTTAATTCGGAGGCACAGACGGGGCTCCCGGAGGTGGAGGGAGGCAGCCCCATCAGGCATACACACTGGTCACACAGGACAGCCGGTGACAGGAGACAAGGCCCTGCCCTGCTGGAGGTGGGTGTGCCCCCTCGGTGCCCGAGCCCACGAAGCCACCGTCAGAGAGTTTGCTCCTCTGACAGTGCGTGGGGGCAACACCACGGCCTCAGGGGCTTGTAGGCAAGCAGACGTCCAGGGTGCCCCGGGGCTGCTGTTCCCCAGTCCCCATCAGCCCCCCGTTCAGCCCCGAAGCTGACAGTGGACCTGCGATGGGAACAAGAAGGAAGGGTGAGCACTGTGGAGCAGGGGCCACGTGCACCTGTTGTACAAGGTCAGGGGCCACAGGCCTGGGGCTGCTCGGGGGGCGGGGGTGGCCGGGGGGCCTCACCGTGGAGGTGCCGGGAAGCCCCGCGTGCAGGGAGCCTGGGGTAAAGACACCAGGAGCAGATGGGGCCCCGGGGTGACTGTGCACGTGGCAGGAAAGCACGGGGAGGGGGGAAGGAACGGAGGTTGAGGCAGGACCAAGGACGGAGGCCTTGGTCAGACGGAGACATTCTGCGATTATCCAGAGCCCCGGACGTGGAGGGAACCCTCTGGAAGGCAAGGTGTTTAAACGCGTGGACTTACGGCTCGTTCGCTCCTCCGCGGACCGCGTGCGTCGGTCCTGCTGTTGTGCCCATTTCGCAGAGGAGGACACTGAGGCTCGGAGAGGGAGGCGACTGCTCAAGGTGGCAGAGCAGGTGGCCGTGCGCGGGTGTCTCAGGGAACGACACACAGGGGCTTCAGGAAGTGTAAGGGTACGCTGACATTCTATTTATTAATCAACTTTCCTGCACATCATGCCGGGAAGGCGCTGCTCCTCCCCGATCTGCTGTGGGGTGAAGGCGGGCGTTTTCAAACAGCGCCTGCGGTCAGGCCAGCAAAGTGCGGGGCGGGGGCCGTTCGGAGGCTCCGCCCGGCCTTCTCAGAACGACCTTGGCCCCACTCCTAAGGCTCCCCCCGAGGAAAGCAGGGCTGCTATGAAAGTGCTCCCTCGCTTTTTGTCTGCCGGACATAAAGGAAGAACGCGATCGGCCTGGAAACCATAACAACTAGCATTTTAGTGTGTTTGCTTTTCACGTTTCCCCCGCATTGGCACGTGTGCACCTGACACTGTAATTCGGGCCAGTGAGAAGCACACGACACAGAAGTGGACCAGGGGCGCCCGGGGGGCTCAGTCCGTTGAGCGTCCGACTTCAGCTCAGGTCATGAT
This sequence comes from Neofelis nebulosa, assembly GCF_028018385.1. NCBI lineage: Eukaryota > Metazoa > Chordata > Mammalia > Carnivora > Felidae > Neofelis > Neofelis nebulosa. Next base: position 93,462,329 of record NC_080792.1, read on the forward strand.
CTCACGGTTCGTGAGTTTGAGCCCCGTGTCGGGCTCTGTGCTGACAGCTCAGAGCCTGGAGCCTGTTTCAGATTCTGTGTCTCCCTCTCTCTCTGCCCCTCCCCTGCTCACGCTCTGTCTCTCTCAAGAATACATTTTAAAAAACATTTAAAATGTTAAAAAGAAAGAAGTGGACGTTGTCTCGGTAAAACATGAGGAGATCCGAGGGGCCCGCTGGTGCCCGACAAAGGCCGCCCGGGGCCCTCTCAGGTCTTCCCGGAGCACGGTGACAATTTCCTCTGCCTTTGACCAGAGAGATTACATCACCGTCCCCTTGCTCTCTTTGTTTAGTTTTGTTTTAGGCTGTTTTTGAAAGTGTCCAGACTTCCTGCAGCCTTGTTTGCTTTCTAAACTCTTGTTATCCACTTGTCCTGTGCCTTGATTGCACTCTCAGCGGACCCCCCGCCTGCCGGCTTTATTCCGCGGGGAGCTGGGTCTCCGTGAGAGGCGGCGTGAGGACGTGCCGGCCGCGGTGCCGGTGATGGTGGGGACAGCAGGCATTGCTGCCACACGAGTCCGTGCCCCGTGCTGCGTCCCAGGGCCCCCGTGCTCTCAACGCTCCGAGATCTCCATTTGCCAGGTGCAGGCACCGGGGCCTGAATCATTTGCCGGCACGAGTCTCTTCAAAGCCGTGTCCCTAATCACTGACAAGTGTTGCCTCAGGAGGGGGCAAGAGGGAAAGAGATAAAGAAAGACACAGACGCGGAGATATCCAGACAGAGACACAGGTGGAGGATGTCTCTCGGGTGAGGCAATGAGATTCCGTCCATGCTCAAAAGCTGACGATGGTCATCGACGGTCAAGGAGACCCGGCTCAGCTACCCTGAGACCCCCCACACCCACCCCCCACGGTGGAGAAGCCACCCGTGGAGGCTCGGGGACAGTCCCAGCCAAGCCCAGTTCTGCTGAAGGTTTTGGAGAAGGAATGTTTTGGAATTCAGCAGCGTATTAACAAGCGCCCAGGCAAAAGCGTGCAAAGAACAAGACAGACATTTAAAAGTAATATTTTCAGATTATTTGTTCTCACGATCGGAGGTGGCTTAACTGAACGAATAGAAGAAGATTAAGTATCAGGACTAATTACTACGAGTTACCTTACTAAGGAGTTTATGCTTCTAGCGATAGGAGGATTCTGGAGGCAGGAACACCTTAGCCGCCCAAACAACCAGGTTCCCTCTCTCTTCTTGCCCCGCTGTGTTTGTATGCGACTTTTGTCCTCATGGCTGCAAACTTGCTCCAGAAGGTGAGGGTCAACAACGACAGGTGAGCCCTGCGTCCTCAGAGGAGCTGGGCTGGAAGCCCCACCCACTAACCCCTGCATCCATCTCATTGGTCAGGACCGGTCACGTGGCCGTCCCAGCCGCAAGGGAGTCTGGGAAATTGAGTGCTCCCAACTAATTGTGTTTCTGCTGGCGAGGAAGATCGCGAGACCCTCCAGCGCTGATGTGTCCCCTGCAATTATGCCACCAGATTATTCCAGACCCTCCGTAAAAGGAAGGGTCTCGTGCTCCCTGCTCTGCAGCCCAGTGAGGACCACGGTGCCTGGCACGTAGCTCCACCTTGTGTCAGGTGTAGCCACAGGAAGCTCTCGGTGGTCAGACCCGATGGCCAGGGGCTTAGGGAGGGTGGCACGAGGCTGGGGGGGTGGGTTGTCCGTTGGTTCAAGCTCCCAGCTCTGAACACCAGCCCAGAAAGGACGACCTTGGTGAGGCAGATGTTCTCACGGTGGGGAGTCAGGAGCAAGCTCAGGTCGAACATGCTGCAACGTATCTAGAGAAAGAAACACGCTTTGCTGGAAAAATTCATTGAAACAAATCAGGGGAACCGGGTGGGGAGACCCCGGGAGTCTCCACTGCATCCCGGGCTGGGGGGCTTGCCTGGCTCCCTCCGTCGGGCGTCCTTCACGGCCGGGTCGGAAGGATGTCACCCCCGAGGAGCAAGTCTTCAGAGGCTAACTGATTTCACTCTTGGGAAAATTATCCTGGCGACCAGCCCGAAGCTTCTTTCCCTTTCATCCCTTGCCTCTAATAGCGCCTCCTTGGATCAGCATGAAAAGCCGGCGGCACCCCCCCGCCCCTCCTTGATGTTTATCCTGCTTGGGCTTATCGCACTAGGCTTCGCCATCACCAGACAAGCTTTCACGTTTACGGAGTGGGGCACCGGCCTGCCCCACAGGCTGTGAAACTTCATGGGCGGGTGGGAGACGGGAGGGGGCTGGGAAGTGTCCAAAAGTCATTAAAACTAATTTGGTTCCAGGTAACAATTATGCCCCAGCTGTGTGGCTTTCTTCCCAACCACCCAGACGCTGTGGGTCCTTCCTCTGCGGCTCCAGGCGTGGGGTCCGGGAGGTCTGGGGGGAAGAAGCTGGTGGGACGGAAGATGACAGCAGAATCCTAGAAGGGGGATGAAGTGCTGACCGTGAGCTTGACAATGGTCCTGAGCGCAGGCAAGGGGTCCAAACCGAGGTAAGAAGGGACACAGCGGTGAGCCGTTCAGCTGGCATCTTGTCGACCTCAGTGGGTCCCTGCTCCTCATGGACTCAGCCATCATTTTAGCACCCGCCCCACAAAAACCCCACTCGGGGTCGCAAAGCTAAACGCCTCTTCGATGAACGCACAGGCTGGGCTGGGCACCAAGGGATGCCCTGTCTAAGGAGGGCGCGGTGACCCCGCCCCTGCCGAAAGTCACCCACCGCGAAGCCACGAAGGTGCAAAGTAGCAAAATCTGGGGTCTTACCCGACAAACGCTTGAAATTTCCTGTTCTTTTACAATTCTGGCAACGTAAAACGTTCGAGCACCTCACAGGTCAAACAAATACCTGGGGACAAAGTCGCTGCACGTGCCACCGGCAGACAGCCCCCACCCCCACTCCGTCCTGAGTTGGGAGATACGCACCCTGTGGCCGCCTTTCTACTTCCCGGCCGAAGCTCTCTGGGTTCGGGTTCAGTTTTGGTTTGCTCTTGCCGATTCGGCTCGACCCTTGTATTTGTTCCCTCCCGGTTTTACTTGAGAGCAAAACATTCTTGCACCTGTGCGACATTTGTGCTTTTTGAAATGCCCTGATATCTTCTCCCACGTTTGGTCCTCACAAGTGGGAGGTGGACTGGTCACGTTACTGCCGAATAAGACAGAAGCAACTTAAGGGCTCGCGTGACACCTTGAGGATTGCAAGACTGGCGTCTATCCCCAAGGATTCTGGATTCCCGAGAGCAGAATGCATTGATGTGCAGACACTGGGTGCCGGGTCCTTTCCAGCCAACGACCCCAAGCCTCTGTTTCTATGAGTTAGTCTCACGAAGCAGACAGGAGACTGGGGGCCACTTGAGAATGACACCCAGATGCGGCTGGACTTCCCCAGCCTCCTTTCCGTCGGCACGGCACGTTATCAAGGCGGGTTAACCCAGATGCCTCAGAGTTCAGCCCCCGTATTAGCGGGCATTAATTCCTTGTTCCCCGGAGCAACAGCTTCGTCTAATCAAAGCAAAGGATCATTTACGGGAGCTCCATGAGGAGCTTCCAGAACCAGTGGGAAGGCTGGAAGACCCGTCTTGAAAGTACCTCCAAACAGCTGGTGGCAGGAAGAGCTTGAAGGTCCCCTCAGTTGTCACTGAGATTAATCTCCTTCGTTTCATTTAAAAAAAAAAAAAAAAAAAAGTCTGTGCTAGGGACGCCTGGATGGCTCCATCAGTTAGGCATCCAGCTTCGGCTCGGGTCATGATCTCGCGGTTTGTGAGTTCGAGCCCCATGTTGGGCTCTGTGCTGACAGCTCGGAGCCTGGAGCCTGCTTCGGATTCTGTGTCTCCCTCTCCCTGTCTGCCCCACCCCTGCTCATTCTGTCTCTCTCTCTCTCTCTCTCTCTCAAAAATAAATAAACATTAAAAACAATTTTTTTTTTTAATTCTGTGCTAGCAAATGTCACTCAGGTTTCAAAGTCATGGGAAAAATAGTCCGGGTGGCCAAGTTAGGATCAGCTGCGTCTGCCTTGGTGGGAAGGGGCAGGCAACCTGATTTACAGACCCACCAAGTCCGTACGATGCGGGGGGACCCCCTCGGGAGATGGTGCTCCAAAATCCTTTCTCCCTCCTTCTTTCTGGCAGACAGCTGCCTCATTCTTCCCAGCCTCCTGTGCAGGTAGACGTGGGCACAATCCTCGGGTCCAGCCGCTGGAAGGTGGCAAAGTGATGGGACCCACCCACCAGACCTCTCTCCACTGCCAGCTGCTGGACCGGCAGGTGCCACGCCGCTCAAGACAGGGGGTCTCGCTTAGCCTGGGTCTCTGAACGACCACGGCGAGCAGAGCGCCCCCGCCCCCTCCTCCACCGCTTGTACGATCACATGAACAGACATGAGCTTTATCAAGTTTGTGAGGTACAGACCCTGTGGTCTACCGTTCAGAGCTTGGTCTGCCTTAACCAAAAACGCTTATTAACCAAACAGGGGTAAAGGGGTGGTTCTGTGGCCAGAAAGCAGCAAACGTCCGCGATACTCCAGAGACGGAATGAAAGTAAACCTTCCAACACGCAACAGCCTCCCTTTTCTTTTTTTAATTTCTTTTTTTAAATTTTTTAAACCTTTATTCATTTTCTGAGAGAGAGAGACAGAGCATGAGCAGGGGAGGGGCAGAGAGAGAGGGAGACACAGAATCGGAAGCGGGCTCCAGGCTCCGAGCCGTCCGCACGGAGCCCGACGCGGGGCTCGAACTCACGAACTGCACGATCATGACCTGAGCCGAAGTCGGACGCTCAACCCACTGAGCCACCCAGGCGCCCCCAACGGCCTTCCTTTTTGTGGTTCCACATGTTAGGGCAAGTTCAGCCCCATGTGGGGAATTAGAACACCCAGCTTCTCGAATGCTATCTGTACCAGCTCACGTGCCGCTTGGACGTTCCTCACAGACCCTAAAAGGAGCCGGATCCAGATTCCTCTGGGTCCTCCCCCTCCCCAGCTGGTCTGTGAATTCTAATAAATCCTGATTAGCAGGGCTGTTATCACTGCTCGGCGTTGATTTTCCTCTTCTGTTCCAGCACGTTCGTTTGCCCGACCCGGGGACTGCAGACGCGGAGAGATTTACACACCTTTTCTCTCACCCTCGAGGTTACCGAACCACATAACTCAGGAACCTGGCCCCGCCGGGGAGCTGACACTGAGACACAAGATCTTTTTGAACACTTGTGGGAAAATCAGAAAGAGAAACGGGCTGGCCCGTGCAAACATTCCAAGCCTAAACACAATAATGAATTTTGCACACATCAGTGGGTTCTCTGTTGCCAATTAAGCCCTCCGTGGGGGTCGTGCGGTTCACTTAATCCTTGCTGCCAAAGACACGACCCCCCCGAATACCACAGGGATGAAGGGCTGGAAACTCCATTACGGAGATGACCCAGAATCCTACCCTACTTTTCTGAAGTTTAAACAAGTATTTTTTCGGTCTCCTCATTTCTGACTCTGTCCAGCGGTAAAGAGTGACCAGAAAAATGGAGGGGAGCAAGCCCCCCACTGACCTCTGTTGTTAGAAGTAGGCGTCTGTGTATTTAACATGCCCAAAAATGAGTAGTCGAGGCCCCAAAGGGCGGCTGTCGCATGTAGCAGTCAGTCAAAGGGAGGCTTCTGGAACGATAACGAAGAGGATTGGGGGGAGTGTGTATGAAGTTTTGCGGATAACGTCATTCAGAAGCAAAAGGTGATGGAGTTTTATTTCCTTCTTTGTTTTATTAAAAATAAGAACAGCCAAAAAAAAAAAAAAAGAAAAAGAAAAGAGAAAGAAAGAACAACCAAGAGGTGATAAAGTCAAAATTACATTCAAAATAGTCTTTAAAATTAAACTCAGCTTAGAAAGAACCTGGCCCCAAGTCTAGTGACTGAGTAGAGGCAAACTGACTGGAAAGTAGAGGCACGCTTTGGAAACGGGGCCTCCCAGGTTCACGTGCAACCCTGCCCTGCCCGCGGCTCCTTATCGCGCAAACAGCCCAGGCTACCGGAGAGCCTCCAGGGTCCAGTCTATAGGATAAAGACAGTACTTTAAAGGTGCTGTAGAGTTTCAGGTATATAGTAGGAGCTTATTAAATGTTAGCTGTGGTTAAGAACAAGGGTGTTTAGGGGAACCTGGGTGGCTCAGTCGGTTGAGCGCCCGACCTCGGCTCAGGTCATGATCTTGCGGTTCGTGAGTTTGAGCCCCACGTCAGGCTCTGGGCTGACAGCTCAGAGCCTGGAGCCTGCTTCGGATTCTGTGTCTCCCTCTCTCTCTGCCCTTCCCCCACTCTCACTTTGTCTCACTCTTTCTCTCAAAAATAAATAAATGCAAAAAGAAATAAACAATAAAAAAAAATAAAAGAACTCTTAAAATACAGAAATCGGCTCCTGGGTGGCGCAGTCGGTTAAGCGTCCGACTTCAGCCAGGTCACGATCTCGCGGTCCGTGAGTTTGAGCCCCGCGTCGGGCTCTGGGCTGACGGCTCGGAGCCTGGAGCCTGCTTCCGATTCTGTGTCTCCCTCTCTCTCTGCCCCTCCCGTGCTCATGCTCTGTCTCTCTCTGTCTCAAAAATAAACTAAACATTAAAAAAAAAAAAAAACACAAAGAAGCGTGTTTAAACAGAGCTTCAATGGCATTTCCTATAAGGACGTCATGAGTTTCTTGGCCTAGGTTGGGCTGAAGTCTGGTAGGAAGGAAAGAAACGTTACCCAGCATGCATCCAATGTTGGTATAGACACAGGCATCAGAACTCTCACGCACGCTGCTGTTTTCTCGTGTCGGCTCTGTGAGCCTGGCAGCACAGACCCCTTCTCTAGTGTCTCTCTTTTTTACAGAGGAGAGAACCGATGAGATACGGTGTATTTCGTATATACGATTATATGTTCTATTTAATACCTGGCCGGTTTGCTCCTCCGTAAAATATATCGTATATGGGATACGTGTGTGTGTTTACGCACAAAGCCGTACGTGCGCGCACGTCCGCGCGTCCACGCGGACCGCGGCAGTTGGTGGGGAGCACGTACCCGGTCAGCAGGTGGGGCTGGCGCTGACCCGTGAAGAGTGAGCGGCGCTGGCATAAGGAGACGTGTTCGCGCGGGAGCGGGACGCGGCGGGTGTGAAGATGGATCCGGCCAGATGTAAGGAGCATGCTCTGGGGCGACAGCCAGTTCACTCGTAATCAGGCTCCCACCGGCCAGCAGTGCAGGAGCTCACAGAGTCCAAAGCCCTGTGCAGAGCCGGCCACCGGAGGACCACCGGCTCCGTGCTCCCCCAGCACCAGCGGACTCCCCCGAGCCTCCTTCCTCTGACTGCCCGCTTCTATCCACGCCAAAGTCCCGCCGGCACCCAGGGCTCCCCGGCCGGAGGACTCTGTGTCACCAGAGACCGCAGGGCCCCCCCGCCGCTGCTCTGCTCCGCTAAATGAGCGCGGCCGGGGGCCCCGGGCACATCAGGCTGTGTCGCGGAGGGCGTCCTGGCCGCTAGGCCTCGGGCATCCTTCCCTGGCCCCGCCCCCGCCCCCAGGCCAGTGGGGGGAAGCGGAGAAGGTCCTCGTCCCCCCCCCCCCCCCCCCCCGTCCCCACCCGCCCCAGCCCTGAACTTCCCATTGTTCTTGTCGCCCCCCCTCCCGCCGTGCTTCGGGACGAGAGTGAGTCCACTTCCTGCCACGACCGGGCCGCGCTTGCCTCCACCGCAATCAAAAGCCGAGGGCTCGCACATCTCCGTGTGAGGAAAGATAAAAAAGGAAAATCCTCGAGGAAGCTCCCTGGCCCCATGGCGCAGACCATTCCAGGAACCGCCCGCGTTCAAAGGCCGCGTGCGCCGGTGTCCGCGGCCTTCCCGCGCCCCTCACATCCTCCTGTCTTTGTCTTTCATGTCGGAACTGCGGAGATTCTCGGGACGGATGAGCACTTTCTTCCGAGGTGAGATCAAAGGGGCTGCGCGAGCCTGCTCGTCTGTTTCTGACAAAGCGAACTTCCCCACGTCTGTTCTGGCCGCCCGCCTGGCAGGGAGGCCGTCGGGAGCGGCCTCGACTTTCCGGGCCGGTCCCAGCTCCGCCCTAAGAGGCCCACGGCCCGCGGGGCTGCGTGCCCGAGACGAGCCCACAGAACAGGCAGGGGGCTTTCACACCCACCGAGCGGCACACCCGTTACCTCGAGATCGGGGCGTTCACGGAGGGAGCGAGAGCTTAGGGTCCCGCCAGGTACCGGCTGGGGGCAGGGCGGCTGCTTGCGAAAGTCTTGTCAAGTCTTTTCTCGGCCGACACGTCCGGATCCTAGCTTTCAGACCGTCTCCGGTCCCCTGGAAGCCGTCCCTGTGACCCTGCCTGTTTGCTGAGGGTTTCGGGGAAACACTCTCTGGTTTATGACCTCAGGGCCATGGGACTGTAATAAAAACCACTGCGGTTTGTTAATCTAGGGAGTGTGGGGTTCATCTCCAAGGTGAGCTGCAGAGGCCCTAGGAAGGAGTGTGGGGGCCCGTGCGCGTGTTTGCACGTGGGCCTGTGTGTCTGTATGTGCATGTGACTGTGTTTGCACATGTGCGTGCACACGTATGAGTGCGTGTTTGTGCCCGTGTGTGCGTGTGCGTCTGTGTGTGTTCAGGGAAGACCAAGAGTGCTGTCCCTCGCTCTGTTTTCGCGCTGGGGACACTCAGGCATCATAGAAGGCCGCTTGCCTTTTCAGTCACAAGCGAGCCCTCGCGTCCAGACCAGCGGTAACCGCGGCCGCCCTGGCTGTGTCCGCCCCATTAGCTCGCTCACCTACATCTGCGGGGCCTTTGATCTGGGCAGTGCCTCCGGTCACAGCCCGGAAGACAGCGGTGCCCCTGAGCTGGGCTCCTAAGGGCTCAGGTCCCCTGGGGTGGGGCCGGCCTCCCCCCGCTGCGGGCGGGCCCCGGCCCGGTGACCACATGCACAACCGCTGCACCCAGCCAGGCCCCTCCGGGTGCAACCCTTCAGAGATTCTCCAGATGTTCCAGGAAGAGAATTCCGAACCTGGCCGGGAACCAGCACCCATGGCTGGCATCGGCGAGGGCCGTCCTCTGTGCCCGACCTCGCCGGCCCTCGCCGCGACCGGCACAGAAGTGGTGAGGATCCGGCGGAAATGGTGGTGGGAATCTGGGGGCTGGGGGAGGCGGGGACAGTGGCCAAGGTGCACAGTGAGCACGTGTCCGGAAGCCACAAAGAGCCGCCGGCCACCAGGGAAAGGCCAGTGGACGCCATGGCGAGGCAGGCTCCCCAGGACTGCCCAAGTGAGAGCGCGCACGGGTGTGCCCGGCCTGTCCGTCCACATGGCGGGACACCGCTCAGCCACACTTCCCGTAACGTGGCTGAGCCTGGAAAGCAGGACGTGGAGGGAGGGGAGCCAGACTCACCAGGCCACACGCTGGGATTCCGTGCGCGGGGAATGTCCACAGAAGCGAAAGCGGAGATGGGGGGCCGACGGGTGGCAGCGGCGGGGGGGGCATGGCGGACGAGGGAGGACGACGTCCTGTGGGACGCTGAAGTGGCTTTGGAGCTAGATGGCCCAGCAGTGCGAGTGCCCCAACACCACTGAGCTGTGGGCACTTGAGTGATTGATTCTGTCTTATGAGCTTTTCCCCAAGCCCAAATAACGATGAACAAAGAAACAAACGCTGTGCTGAGATGGTCCTGCACACAGTAGGACGGCCGGGATGGAAAGACCCAGGGTAGGGTTGGAGCCTCTCGAGTCCTCGGCAAGACAGCAAAACGCTGTGGCCACCGAGTCAGGGCAGCTGTGACAAACTACCGGGGCCCCCCAGCTGCAGACCCTCAGTGTCTCCCAGCATGGAGGCCAGAAGCCCAAGGTCGGTGTCGGGCCCCGTGAGGCCACGAGGGAGGGATCTGTCTCCCTGAATCCTCACGTGGTCTCCCCCCTGAGCGTATCTGTGTCTACGTTCCCTCTTGTTGAGAGGACACAAGTCCTGCGGCATTGGAACCCACCCTGGTGACCTCGTTTCACCTTATTATCTTTGTAAAACCCTCTCCCCTGATACAGTCACATTCTGAGGTCCTGGAGGTTCAGATGTCAACGTATGACTTTTTGGGAGGCCCACGTCAGCCCCTAACTGCTCTGAGCGCTAACATATGGGTTGAACACATGCTTACCATCCAGTCTGCCGGTAAGACGGTCTGTATCGCATTGTGGTCTGAATGCCTCCTCCTCCAGGCAGCCTTCCTCTCTCTGGAGCACATCACTTGTTATTGAAAGGCCACCCAGGCACACAGGCAGCCCAGGGGCATTTCTGGCTCACAGATATGTCTCTTGGGTTCACATGTGATTTTAGTTTGAATCTGAACCTCTTGCCAACTTTTTTTAAAGTACCGGATTGCACATAAAAAGTCCAGATTTCCAGCTTCCGTTTAGAAATATGGAAGATTTGGCAAGAGCCGTTCACAGTTTATTGAACAAAGTCTTGTATGGGTCTCACCGTCACAACCCTCCTAAGAGCCCTATAACCAGGGACTGTTAGAGCCCCGTTCCGTGGCCGTGGCCACACAGTCAGGATCTTTCAATAGCCACACACGTGCTCACAACAGCGCCACCCACAGGTGCCAAGACGTACAAGCAACCCGAGTGCCCGTGGACGGACGATGGACACAGAAGATGTGCTCCGGGCATTCGGGCTTTAAAAGGAAAGGCATTCTGACACCCGGTACCACATGCATGAACTGGAGGGTGCTGCGGCCAGGGAAATGAGCCGGTCACGAAGGACAGAGGCGGTTCGAGCAGGAGTCCCAGAACCCGGGGTCCCTCCGAGGCATCGGGCTCGCTCACTACCCCTCCGCCAGTGCCCAGAGCACAGCAGATGGGCCAGAGGAACGATGGGGGCATGGCTGTGGTTTCCAGGTAGATGGGCAGGACGCTCTTCGCTATTCCTTTGACGGTTAGAGCTTCCTTAAGGAGCATGCACTTCTAACCCTCCCGAGGTCTGCAGATTTGACGCACACGTTTGCACTCGTGGTTCTCGGGAGGACCCGGCCAATTGTGCTGCTGGGCCCGCCTTCCCATACGGAGGGGGCCGGGGCGGCTGCCTCTTGGTCAGAGCATGCCCCCGGCCCTTTGCACCGGTCCTCACCGCCCCCAGCCGCCTCCCCCCGGCCTGCACAGCACCCTTATGTCCCCCGGCTGCACCCGGGGGGCATTTCAGTTCGCAGACGCTGCCTAAAAGATGAGTTAGCCGTCCCGTGAAATTGACCGCGAAGCCCCAAAGAAGATTGCCTCATTTTAGTTCAGATACTGCTTCCCACGGGGCACAACCGGCTTCCGTTTGGGGAGAACGGCGGGAGCCCCGGAACCACAGCCAAGGTCAGAGGTGAAGAGAAGCCCGAAATCCAAGTGTTCAGCCCGCTCTCTGCTGTGGGAAGCAGCCGTGTTGAGAGCCTCTGCGTGCTGCCTCCGAGACACCTGTCCTGCCTGGGGGTGACGTGACGGGCAGGGGGGCACTTGAGAAAACACAGATTCCGGGGCCAGGGGCTCCAAAACCAAGGGCGTGCTAAGCAGTGTCATCATACACATTAGCCGCACGCTCGACAGCGGTCGGCGGTAGGAGCTGGACGTGGGCAGAGATCAGCGACGAGGACATACGAAAGCCGAGGGACAGGCCCGTGCCATCAGACTTTTCTCAAGGGCTGGGTTACCTGGTGATTTACAAAGTAATGAAAGACTCCTGCAAGAGACTCCGATCGTCAGATTGAGTCAAGGTCTGTAATTGGCCTTAACTGGCCCAGAACTTTGGCACAGGCCACCGTGCATTTTATCTGGGATCTGATTCCCGCCGCCCTCCTTCTGCACCCCATAAAAAACCCACGTGCGTTCTGCCCCGGAGTTGCCCTGCCAACTGGATCTGAGAAGGCTTTGGAAGCAGCTCATGCACGCGCGCTGAGCGGAAACCCGCCTCTGCCCGGCTCGATGGCCTCACACAAGTGAAGAGACTTTGCTGAGCACATCTCCCCGTCTGCTAAGCAGGATAATTACTCCTCACGAGGGTGTTACGGGCATCGCGTAAAATACAAGGAGGCTAGCGGCCAGGAGTGACTGGTCCCGGGCAGTGCTGGCGGGGTGCTGGTCAGGGACGGGGAGAAGGCGGCCCGGTCTCGAAAGTCAGCAGCTCGAGCCCCACCCCCAACACCCCCAAGCCCGGTGGCTTTGTCTCCCAGTCCACGATGTGGCTCTAACTAGCCGCGCCTGCTTTCCTGTGGGCAGTGCGAATCACGTGGGGGTGCTGGGCTCATGATCATTCTGTCCCCGACGGGCAGGAGCCTGAAGGTCCCCAGCAGCCAATGATCATTCTGGCCCCAACAGACAGGAGCCTGACGGTCCTCAACAACCAGTCACGAGAGCAGCTGCCTTAGCGATATAAGGCAGTCAGATTTGGGAAAGACGGAATGAGAATTCCTAATTCCTGGACACCCGCCGGGCTCCCTGCCCTGTGCAGGCCTCCTCAGGACCCTCTGGAGGGCAGGTGATCTTACACCTTGGGTGGAGGCTGACCCATGGAGAGGCCAAGTGGCCTGCAGAAAGCCTTCCAGCTAGATGGGGACACCAGGATTCAAACCAGCTACGTCCACTGCAGGATAGTTACGGGAGATCCCCGGTGAAGGGAGACAGCGACAGCACCGTGGGCCAGAACATCCAGGAAAGGCTTTGCAGGAATCCAGAGGCCCCGATTGTGTGGCGTGGGGTTATTCATGACACCTTCCTCCCCGGGAATCTATCTCTGCGGCCGGAAAACAAACGGGCGGTTTCGCCCCAGACCTGTTTGTGTCTGGGCACCGCTGTCGCCACAGACACGAAGAAGAGTTACCTTCAAAAGGAAATGTGTAGTACGAGGATAATTCACCTACCTCACTAGGATTTTGCCCACTCACCACGGAGATCTTTCCCACGTCACCTCCAAGCCAATAGTTCAGGTCCAAACAGCTACTGGGGGCTCCCATTCCTTTCGTTCCTCCCCACATCCAACCCGCCCCTCTCAAACGCACACGTCCCTCAAAACCCCTTCCCAGACCATCTTGCCCGCCACGATATAGCCCTGCCGGCCTTCACGACTCTCAGGCACGCAACCAAACACTGTGCCCATAGCAACGGCCCGCAAGGGTGAGCTTTTAATTACACCACATCCAAATGGAGAGCTCTTTGAGTCAGATCTGGCGCTTTCCTTTAGCGTGCGTTGTGATTCCGGGTTCCATGGGCGGTCTTGATTTCTAGAAACTCCAGATGTTCAAAGGCAGACGACCATCATGCTTTATCTCTAAGCGCCTTAACGGAAGTTCGCAGCTACCATGTTTCAAACTCCCCCAAAGAGAACCTTTCATATTCAAGAGCAAAGTCACTCAATTCAAAACTTTTATTAATAATGTAAAAGGCTTGTGTGACACACAGAAGCCAGAAAAAAAAAATATGGGGAAAACCAGAGGAGGCTTTGCTTTATCAAAGAGCAGCCAAAATAAAGGTTGGTCTTAATTGGGGGGTGGGGGGAGCCTCTGCATGGAGGGGGCCACTGCCTGTTTCTTCGAGGGTCCCCGAGTCACTGCCCGCCCCGCCGCGAACTGAGCTCCTACCGGCCGCGCGCTAAGACTCACCACAGTCACACCCCCTGGTGCAAATAAGTTTGCCTCCCATACCCACCCCCTGCCCCCACGGGGCCTACAGCTTGTCCAACAGACCAAAAGTGATATGTTCATATCATCTGCACTTTGGCTTTTAGATTATGAGTAAAGCTGAGGCTTTTCTTTCTTGTGTTTATTGGCTTTTTCCTGGGCACGCTGGTAATGTTGTTACAATTGGCAGAATCACAAAACCAGCTGGTGCACCTGCCGGGACCCGGAGAAATAAAGGACAGGAACATGCTGAAGTACATGGCCTGCAGACAGTTAAAAACAAGGAGGACCAGACAAGTTGCTCTAGAAAAACACCTCCCAGATAGAGAGTAAATGAGGAAGGCAAGAAACCGAAAGCATGTATGGTAGGGGTCAGCCTTGGTTTTTAAAAAAAAAAAAAAAAGACCCGTTTATGTGCCACAGAATTCTGGAAGAATATTCTAGAATGTTCCAGGGAGGGTGGCGGAGGATTTTTACCCTTAATTTTGTTTTGACTAACCTTTTTATGGAGAAATTTTGATTTACGGTAAACCTGACAAGGCCGTGCAGAGAAGCTAGGAACGGAAAACGGCTCCAAAAACCAAAGTGCATTCATTGTTTTCAAAGATGTTCCCTGTGTCCCTCACCCATTTCAACCTCCCCAAATCGGCCACCCGCCATCACCACGGGACACTTGTCACAGCACGATGGGGCGTCACCATGATCTCCACCCCAGGCTCTCTCCAGAAGCCACCAGCCTTCCGCCAACGCCCCATCTGTCCCCGCAAGCACACGGCGTCACGTCTGTGTCCTTGGGCGCCTCCGGTCTGTGGGCCTCTCCACTTTCCATTTTCCGGGACCTCTGCTGACGGTGTTGAACGGTGCTGGTCAGGGATGCTGGGAAGAGTCCCACAGTTGGGGTCTGTCTGATGGCTTTTCTCGAGACCCGACTGGGCTTGGGGGAGGGACTACCGCAGCCGCGGCTTCCCTTTGTGTCCTTCAAAGGTCCCCAACGCCCACCCGGTCACCGCGATCACCAGGCCAAGGTGGTCCCTGAAGGTGCCTTGGCTTCAAGGCCCTGCTGGTCCCTTTCCTCCTCTGTCCTTAGAAGTGACCTCCGTACCGCATCCCCACCTCGAGTGTAGGGAGGGGGCCTGGGAAGACCCTCCCGGCGGGGAAGAGCCGCGTGCTGTATTTGGCACTTTTCTTTTACCTTTAAGCCCTTCTGTGGCTTTTCGTCTGCAACCTGTGCACGGATGATTTCTGAAATTTAAAACTATTTCGTTCCCTGAACAAACGTGAGATGCTGAGCAAAAATCAGGCGGGCGGGGGTACAGTTCCTGTGACATTCAGCCCCGAGCGAGGCTTTCTGTCCTACAGCAGAGAACGTACCCGCAGCCCACTTCCAGATCCAGGGGCAGGCGAGGTGACGATGACTCCACTGGTCTATTTTGATGAGCGGCCGTGTCCCTGATCGTGTCCCCGATGGAGGCCGGGAGGGGAGCTGCCGCTGGCATTCCGGCCAGACGGGCGGGGCCCCGCGGTGACCCGGGAGGGGACCAGGGGGCCCCGGGCGTCCTCAGGAGCACAGGAGAAACCAGAAACTCATTAGCTGCAACCCCCGCTGTGACCTTTGCCCCCCGCGTGACCTTGAGAAAGCCTCTTAGCTTCCGAGGCCCCTTCCGTGGGGGTCAAGTGAGCTGTGAATGGAGTCCTGCCTGCCTGCGTGGAAAATATCTTTTGATGATTGATTAGCTAATGCTTGGAAACAGCTCCACTGCTAGAAGCCAGTTCCCCAGAAAGTGCTAAGCAGTGTTATTAAGGGATCAAACAGGAGGACTTTTGTGTCTGATGCCAAGATGGTTTTGTTAAATTATGAAACTTGCTTTGATAAACTGCCTGGGGGTACCATCTGTCACATGCTCAATGTTTTTTTTTTTTCCCCACTTCCCCGAGCTTATTGAATTATTTGTACACAATTTATTTTACTTTCATGGGGCATTAAATTACTCGGAGACCTTGAAATATTTTTTAGCCAATTCCAGGGCCCCGGATGCCGTCAGGAGAGTCTGCGATGGGCTTTCGTCTTTGGGAGATGAACTGGGGGGCGTGTTCTCCCGTCTGGGGGTGGGGGGTGGGGGCCAGCACCTGCAAAAGAGCTTCTAGTTCAGGTGCACGAGGCCCTTTACATCCTCAGCTGCCCCTGCAACACATTTTTAAAACAGGCAAACAGATCGGGGTCTGTGTAACCATCTCCGTGTTTTAGGCAGAACCATTATGGAAACCTCTAATGACGGGAAGTTTGGAAGGTACTCCAAAGTGGAGACAAGCCTGTGATGAATCCGTGTACCCATCGCACAGACCCAGCGGTCGTCGGGTCAGGGCCGACCTTGTGTTGCCCCCACACCCGCCCACGCCATCGATCCCTTCGGGTTGCTTTGAGACCAATCCCAGATCTCGTAGCATTTCATCTGTAAATAGGAAACATACTTCTTACTAGGATAAAAGGGTTGTGGCCACTTCCCGCGGACACGTCAGCTGTGACGCTGGAGAAGTTAGTTCCTTTCCGTCCCCACCAGGTAGAGCTGCTATTACCACCGATATTGCTTGGGCAGCTCCGAAGGTGGCTCGGTCGCCGGACCCGGCCGGGCCCTCCCGGGACGTCTAGTCCCGGACGCTCACCTTGGAGGGAGGGATGTCCTGACCGGCAGCAAATCCCCGGGCACCCACGTCACTCCCGCAGCCCAGCCCCGGCCCCGGGAAAGGCAGCAGCCGGCAGAGAGGTTCCTCTTGGTTGATCGTATGTGACAGGGTACAGCCAGCTGGACCGTGCTGCTCCTTGACCCCTCCTCCTTCCACGGCTGCAGGGGCCGCCTTCAGGAGGAGGCCGCTCCAGGAATTCGGACGCCAGAGAGTAGCACTTGGCTCAGGGGTCCTGGCTCTCGGGCATGGGTGCGTCTGAGTCTCCTGGGCGGCGAGTTGAGGGTCTCACCTTCCCTCGCACGTTACTGATCTCTGGTGACAGCTATAGGGACGATCACAGTTTTAAACTGCACATGCCATTTGACCCCGAAAGGAGACCCTGTCTCAGACAGACTTGCCTTTGTGCACATGACGTCCATGTGGCATCACTTATCGTGGCCAAAGACCGGCCAGGGATATAGTAGCATCCACGAGGGCCCATCCATGCAATGCAATATGCTTCGGGCACGAAAAGAATAAGGAACGTTCTCCAAAACGTGTGGGTAAGTGGAAAGCAAGGTGAGGGGCTGCGGAAATAGACGTTATCATTTGAGGAGGGAGTGCGGTATATGCATATGCGTTTATATATGTGTAGATACGAGGGCAAGGAAACTCATCTATCTACTTTCGTTCAGGAGGCTGGATCCATGTACACACATAGACTAACTGTGCACACCTGTACATACATGTAAACAGTAGAGGCTCCGTCTTGTACACGCACCCGGCCACGTGTATTTAAACAGACACCTGGGGCGCCTGGGTGGCTCGGTCGGTTAAGCATCAAACTCTTGATTTCGGCTCAGCTCATGATCTCACGGTGCGTGAGATCGAGCCTCGCGTCAGGCTCTGGGCTGACAGTGTGGAGCCCCCTTGGGATTCTCTGTCTCTCTGCCCCTCCCCTGCTCTCTCGCTCTGTCTCTCTCTCTCAAAACAAATGAAGATAAACTGTTAAACGTATGCTTGTCTGTGCCTGAACCATCTCTGTAAACATACCCGAGAAGTGGAAACAATGTCCATTTCCTGCTGAGGACGGGGCTCGGCGGCTGGAGTCAGAGGTGGGAAAGAGGAAATCCTCCTGTGTATTCTTCGGTCCTGATGGATTTTGCCCCTGATGTGCATATGACCTTTTCAAAAAGATAAATCAAATAACTTGTTCGATTCAGTTACCTAGACCCCTCTCCAGATCTACCAAGGAATCCGTGTTTGTAACAGACCCGCTCTGGTTACCCTGGCGCACTCCGGCGCTGAGAATCTCTGCCCTCGGGCTCCGCACTTTTGATCTGGATTAATCTGCACTTACGGCGTGCGCAACGAAAGATCTCTTCAAGTGGCTTTGCTTTGTCTCCCCAATTACCTAAACTTCTGAGGGCAAGCAGTGATTTTTTACATGCGTGCTCGGAAGGCGGGAGGGTTTTGAAATGCACGGACTTGAACAAGGACCCAAAACACAGCAATGTTGCTGCCCTGCTACTCAAATCCTTCCCTCGACCCCACGTGGCAGATAGGAACCGACTGCAGATTCTTCACGACCCCTCCCTTTGACAGGGGGAGCGACGCTGCCTTTGCCCCGACCATTTGCTTGATCAACAGCACAAGGTAGAAGCAATGATGTGAGACGCTGCGATGAGAAGCCTTGCGGCTTTTCCTCGGGCGTCCTGGAACACTCGCTCCGGAAGAAGCCAGTGCCCACGTCACGGCAGATCCCTCCCGAGACCACCATGCCCCGAGGAAGCCCAAGAAGCCCTCCGGCGCACGTGGAAGGAGCAGATAGCCAACCGATAGCCAACACGAGCTTGCTGCCCACGTGAGGGCGAGCGAGCCCCTCTCCCCGACCAACATCGCACGGAGCCCGCGGAACCAGCCCCCAGCACCTGCCACCCAAGCTGCAGACCCGTGAACAGAGCAGACAAGGGCTGCTGTTTTAACCCCCAGGCTCGGACGGGAGCCTGTTACCCAGTCGTGGATTCCCAGAATGCTCTGTGCACGCGGGGCGACTGTCCCCAAGCCCTCTGTTGTGCTACTGGGGACACGGGTTCTCTCCTTTCTCACTGATGAATAATGACTGCCATTTCTGAGCCGGTCTCTGTGCCAAGGGCGCTCGCGAAAACCTGTAATTATCTTATTTTACAGATTTTACAGACGGTATAAATGCAGTGAGTGCTACCAACAGGGATGTCTATTGGGCTCTCCCCTTTTCTCTAAGTGGCCGCAATAGCGCATCACCAATAGCCGTGTCGACCCACAGCGGAGTGGGCCCAGAAGGGACACTGTCCCCAAGCTGGGACCCCGGCTCCCTTCCCCGGGCGTCAGGCGGGGGCCCTGAGGTCACCAGCTCCGTCGGGCTTGACCCGAGGACGGGAGGACAGGAGGGATGGGAGGGGCTCTGCCGCCACGAGCACTGGGCAGGGATGAGGGGCAGGTCTGCACGCCCTGAGTACGGCTGAGACACGGTGCAGCGTCCCCTCCGGGGCCCCGGGCAGGGCCAGCTCCAGGGAGCCGTCCTCTCGGGCTTCCCAAGTATGGGTTTCTGTTCCCGGCGTGTGCCGGCTCTCACTGGTTTCTACTGGTTCGGATGAAAACGAGTGTGTGAGATGCAGGGGGGCCATTGCACTAGGGTCCCCCCGCCAACCAGGGCAGGGGAGCACCGAGCCCCGTGCTGTGGGGCTGGCTGGCAGACCTCTCTCCGCTCTTTGCGAGATGTAATGACATATCGGCAAAACCACAGCACCCACAACCTCCAGCACTAGAGCCTGGGCCCTCCCGCCGCCCTGCCAGGTAATTTCTGGATACATTTTAGGGTAAGTTGCAGACATCAGTACCCTCCTCCCCTCAACTGCCCTTCACAGACCTTCTGTGATCTTATCTCAAAGCGGACAGTGCGAATCCCCGAGACTTGAGTTCGCAAAGCCTGCTGGTCCAACGAACCGTGTAGGGGGAAGCGTTTGCAACCAGCCCCGAAGGGACAGGACCTGTGTGGCTGCATAGAACCTTCCATACAGCACGCCGTTAGAAACACTTTAAACGTCCACAGACGTTGGAAGAATTGCCCAGCAAATGCCCACGTACCCACTACCTACTTTCTACTATTAACATTTTCCTCGTTTTATTCCATCAGATTTCTCTCCGTCTGTCCAGCTACCAGGGCCTCTTTTCTTAAGATACGTTTTTGACAGGCGCCTGGCTGTCTCGGTCGGTAGAGAGGAAGACTCTCAACCTCGGGGTCTTGAGTTCAAGATCCATGTTGGGCGTAGAGCCTACTTTTTTTTTTTTAATTTTTTTTTCAACGTTTTTTATTTATTTTTGGGACAGAGAGAGACAGAGCATGAACGGGGAAGGGGCAGAGAGAGAGGGAGACACAGAATCGGAAACAGGCTCCAGGCTCCGAGCCATCAACCCAGAGCCTGACGCGGGGCTCGAACTCACGGACCGCGAGATCGTGACCTGGTTGAAGTCGGACGCTTAACCGACTGCGCCACCCAGGCGCCCCGAGCCTACTTTTTTAAAGAAATACGTGTGGGGGACACCTGAGCGCGAGTCAGGCAGTTAAGTGTCCGAGTCTTGCTTTCGGCTCAGGTCGTGATCTCGCACTTTGTAAGTTCGAGCCCTGCGTTGGGCTCTGTGATGACAGCATGAAGCCTACTGGGGATTCTCTCTCTCTCCCTCTCAAAATAAATAAATACATTTTTTTGAGTAGCCGCAGAGGTCCGTGTCCTCCGCCCCCGGTGGGTCAGCACACGGACCTCTCTCTATGTTCTGTAACTGCGGCGTTCGACATGTCTCTCTACTGTCTCCTCCACCACCAGTGATTAAAAAGGAGAAGATAAAGCCAACTTTGGGGCAGAAATTTAGGGTAACCTGGGATGTTTACCCTCAGGGCAAGCAGGATCGCAGTCTGGATCTGTTTCCCAGTTAGATTTCCTCCGTCTCAACAACCCCGATACGATGGGGACAGTGAAAGGAAACATCACATTGTCTCTCATGATGGACGACATATCAGTTAGCCCTCTGTGGGGGACCAGGCCGACCAAGCCAGCGGAGGTGAACTCGAACACAGAACGTGTTTCTGTTGGATGCACAAAAGCTTAATAAAAACGAACTCTCGGGCGCCTGGGTGGCTCAGTCGCTTGGGCGTCCGACTCTTGATTCCGGCTCAGGCCACGATCTCACGGTTCATGGGTTCAAGCCCCGCGTCAGGCTCCTGCCGACAGCACGGAGCCAGCTCAGGTCTCTCTCTCTCTCTCTCTCTCTCTCTCTCTCTCGCTGCCCCTCCCCCACTCTCACTGTCCCTGTTGCTCTCAAATAAATAAATAAACTTAAAAAAAATCACAAGGAATACCACGTAGGGTTATCAACATAATAAGACTGTGTGTACAATAAATACTCAGGATGAGCGAGACATGAAGGAAGCGTTGACAACATTTGCCACGGTTATCGTCAACTTTCTCTCACCTCTTTCCTCTTCCTGGACTGGCTTGCTCTCCGCATTCAAATGCAGCGGGCTTTACAGAGGCTGCAGGTGCCAGGGACTACCCCGTCCCTGTTTGCCTTCCCGTGATGTCCTGTCAGAGGTAGGAAGCTGAGGCCCAGAGACGTTCTGTCACCGCTTCAGGGTCACGCAGCTAGCAGGGGCCACAGCAGGTCCGTCTGGCCACACGCCTGAGCTATTTGTGCACACCCCTGTTTTCTCAGCGCTGGATGCATGCTGCCATTTTGCACAAAGCAGATGCACGTAAACATTATTGCATAAAAACTACTGTATTTATTTATAATATTAATAAGGAGGGGCGCTTGGGTGGCTCAGTCGGTGAAGCGTCCGAGTTCGGCTCGGGTCACGATCTCGCGGTCCGTGGGTTCAAGCCCCGCGTCGGGCTCTGTGTGGACAGCTGGGAGCCCAGAGCCCGCTTCGGATTCTGTGTCTCCCTCTCCGCCCCTCCCCCACTCGTGCTCTGTCTCGTTCTGTCTCTCAAAAAATAAATAAAGGTGAAAACATTTTATAATATTAATAAGGAAAATATTTACATATGCCACCAAGTGGGTACCTCACAGATATTTTTGCATACGGTGAGGCCAACATAGCAACTAAGTCTAATTTTTTTAAGTGTTACTATTGAGTACGATTGTAGGTAGTTAAGTGCTCCCCCTAAATTCTGAGCGTGTTTTTGCCCCTTTTCCCATAAACTGACATCGCAGTGTGGGTCCCAAGTTTCTGTCTGGGAGGGTTTCCTGCATCACAGCAGATGTCACGCACGTAGCACACGACTCTGTTCTGAAACATCCAGCAATCACGTGAAAGGCCAGAAGGAAATACATCCAGGGAAAGAAAGAAGGCTGACACTTCCCTCCCAAACTTGAACCAGAGCAGATGCGACACCCTTCGCGCCTCGCCTGACGGTTTTGAAACTCAGACACAGAAACGCTTTGAAAAGGCTCAGCCTCCTGCGTTTCATCGGAAATGAGCCCTTTCGGCCAGCTCCCCGTTCTCCATCATCGCCTGATGCTTCTCCAGCCCCAGCTGGGACGGTCCGCCTGCTTCCAGAACGTTCTGGCTCTCTCCCTCCTGTCCTTCCTCCAGGCCCCGCCCCCAGCCCTCCCCTTCGCCTGGCAGAGGTCGTTCTCCCAATCTCACACCTGTCCGGGAGCGGGAGTTGAAGTCGCCCCAGGGTGTGTCCCAGGTCGCCCGCCCCCCAGAGCACATTCTGATGACCACCCTGCAGGCCCAGGTTTCACGAGACGCCCTCTGTGCGGGGAGATGAGGGGACTGTCTCCGAGAGGACCTCAAGCTTCTTGTGGAGACTCTGCCGAAGTCTTCCTGTTCCACAAATGCCCCTTAAACGCCATCCGGCCACGAAGCCGCCAGCTGCTGCTATCGTTAGTACGGACCATGTGTCCAATCCTGCGCCGGGCACGAAGCGAGCCTTTTCCGGCACTCTCTCCGTCATCCTGACGCCCGTCCCAGGAGGCGGGAAGGAGGGAGATCCCACTGAAGGCTCGCAGGGGTGATCTCCAGCTCATGCACCTGGGTGACTGGAGCCCACGCAGGAAGGGCCCCAAGGACGGGCTGGGTGGCCTGGCCCGAGCCAGCACGGACCTCGGGGAGTAAACGAATGACCGGCACCGAATGGAGAACAGTAAAAGGATTCAGGGGGTGGGGCCTGGCTCGGGGCTTCGCGGGGTCCCCGCGGGCGTGGGTGCGGGGGCTGCGTTTCAGGCAGGGACCGCCACCCAGCACAGCCCCCCAGCCCCTGACCTGCCCCTCGAGGAGGGCACCCGCCCCTTCTCCCATATGGGAGGGCGGCCAGCCCCGTGCGGGTGACACCATCCGGTTGGCGCCTTTCTTGTGAGCAGAGGGGGGGAGCTGGTACTGAGATGCTCCTGCCTTTAAAGAGCAGGCCGACGGGCGGGCGGGCTGCCCTTTCAGCCCTCCGCCTCCCCCCACCCCCTGCAGGGCCGCCCTCGTCCTCCCAGGGCCGACCCGAAGCCCCGCGCCCCGGCCAGCGGGGGCAGCAGCCCTGGGGTCCCACCCAGGACGGAGGTCCCCCCCGGGGGGGTCAGGTCCCTTGCTTTGTGTGAAGTTCGGTGAGTCTATGAAGAAATGAAGCACCCCAAGAGTGTCACAATTCAAGTAATTGCGTCCAGTCCGGAACACTAGGACTGCTGCGGGAGAATAATGGCATCTTCTCACGAAAATGGGACGCGGGGCCTGATGACAGCTGTTTGCTCCTTGCAACGCGGAGACTTAACTCTGTCTCCAGGCCACCTACACTAACCGCGTGTAGTGCCCGGATGTGACTGTGTGGCTGGAGAGATAGCAGTCAGCCGGGGAAGCCTGGGCTCCCGGGAGGCAGGGCGGCCTGGCGGGATGGGGAGACACCGGCCACGTGGACCCCCGAGGTCTCGTCTGGGCCAGACGCCGGGATGGGAGACAGGAAGAGGCTGACGCAGAGGACAAAGGGGTGGGGTGCTCCGAGACCCCAGTCGCCAGGCCACCGTGGCCTCTGTGACTACAGAGAACATTCCAGAAGGGCAAGAGGGATGTTCACCTCCGGGGCAGGAGGCCTGGCAAAGAGCCTCTCGTGTGTCGGGTTCAAGGTGAGCAAGACTGGACACTCTCAGGAGCCCCTCTGGGCCCTGAGACCCCCGGCGCGGAGGGAGGGCCAGGGCTGGGGCATCCTGCCGAGCTGGTCCCGCCTGCCCCTGCGCCTGCTGGGGTTCGTGGGCTTGTATTTTCTTTTATCGTCAACAAAACCGCTGTTTTCCAGGCAGCTTCGATTAAAGCCGCCCCCCCCCCCCACCTCTAGTAGTCACATTGCTTACATTTCAAAGGCCTGATCCTGACCTTGCTTCTTGCGTGATCCTTGATGAAAAGCATTTGTTCGGGATTATTCCTGAACGGCAGATGAGATTCCCCCAAGACAGCCGGTCTCTGCAAGATCCGCCTCACGGCTCCAGTGGGGGCTGGGGGTCTCTGCAGGAGGGGTCAGGCCGACCCACTCTCCTCTGCTGCCCCTCAGCCTCGGCGCCCAGGGCCGGCCCGAGCCCCGGACGCATCACCACTGGCACGAAGGGAGCAGGTGAGGAGAGGCGGGGAAACTGACGGGCTGTTTTGGCTTTGGTTTTGAGGCCGTGGTCCACGTCCTAATAATGCCCAGGGCCCGGGGGTCAGGGAGAGGAGACGCGGCTGGCAAGGTTCGGGAAGGGACTGGAGGCTGCCTGGATCGTGTCACCACAGGGCCCGAGGGAGGCAAGAGGCTCCAAACAGGAAGTAGATGTGACGAGGGAAGCGGGGGAAGGGGTCGGGAGCCAGGGGACGCGGGCAGCCTCCCCGACGGGAGACACCTACCTGCCTCGTGACAGCCTTCTGGGGGACCGCAGCCCTGCTCCCCCTTGGATTCAGCCAGACTCGTGTTAGCAGCCGGGCCTCCAGGGCTTTGCTGTTGGGAGCACTGCGTCTGAGGGCGCCTGTTCCCACAGCCGCGGTCCCCTGCTGCAGACACGCCTCTCCGCCTGGCCGGGACCCCCTGGGGGACCACGTGGCCCGCAGGCCCTGCCCGCCGTCGCCGAGGGTCCCGCTGGAAAGCAGCGTCCAGACACCGAGGCCGCCCAAGCAGGGATTCGCCGTCTGTCTCAGGGCCACCCCACACAAAAACCTGGACCCCAAGAAAACAAAACCCGGGGTCCAGGTGGCCTTCAGCAGGACACCCAAACTTTCCTCTGCACCCCCCCCCATCCCGCTCCAGTGGGCGCCTCTCGACCTGCAGCCCTCCAGCGGAACTAATCAAGAAGATTACAGGGCGGGCGGGAGAGACAAGTCGGTGGCTCGAGGGAGAAACCCGAGGAAAATCCCCTGGCCCCGTTTCCCCAAACTTTCCTTTGATTTCTTTTATTTTTATGTTTTTATTTTTTCAAAATTTCTTCATCACAGATTTCCGGATGCGTCGTCCCTGGTGGCTCACACAACAAGTTTTGGCAAAAGTCAGCGTCTTCCTTCTCGTCCCCCGGCCCGGCTAAGGAGCAGGAGGGGAAGAGAGAAATTCCAGCCTGTCCACAAACCCGATTTCTCGTCTCCACGGAGAAGTCACAAGACGAGACTTGCCGCCTGGCTGGCTTGGGGGGCCTGGGGTTGGGGTGGGAGGCTCTCGAGGAGGCCAGAGGTGCAGTGTCACCGTGGGGGCCCTGTGTCTCAGGCTCCCCTTCCCCACCGTGGGGGCCCTGGGCAGGTGAAGGGGGCTCGCCCGCAGAGCCCGTGGGGTCGCACAGCCCTCAAAGGGGTGGCAAGGACCACCCTGCACAGGGGAGCCCGGGCCCAGGTGTGAGTGGGCATGGACGGGACAGGGTGGCTGTCACATTCTCCCTGCCGGCATGGGCTGCGCCACTCACACACACTCGTGCACGCACACTTGCACGCACACTCACACAGGCACACCCACGCCAAGCCTTCCAGGAGCGGCTGCACTCTGGCCCCGGCCCGGGGAGGGGGGCCGGCCGGGCCCAGCCGGCTGCAGGGTGCCCCTCGAGGCAGAGGCCTGGGAGGGACGCCCCGCCGTCCTCCCGGACAGGCTGCCTGACTCGGTGCCTCTGACGCTGCCCTCGGGCCGGGACTCCCCCCTCGCCGGCGGGGGCCGCAGACCCAGCTGCCGGGTGGGGAGCTGTCCCTGGACATCTGACACCTGGGTCTGGAAAGCCAGCAGTGGCTCCACGGGCCTTTCACACCCAGGTCAGCCGGGTCCCTGGTGCCCTTGAAGCACCATGGGGCAGGCGGGAGGTCGAGGTCAAGCACCAGCCCGGAGCCCAAATCTGGATTCTTGCAGGTGCCCACGGGGCAAGGTCCCGCCTTCTCCACGCCAACTCCAGGGTGGTGTCGAGGGTGAGCTGGGAGGCGGCGTGCCCAGCCCTGGTTAGCCCGGGCGCCCACGGAGGCTGAACACGAGTGAACCCTGGGGCCTCGGGGTGAGCCCTCACTCACGGGTGGGGCCGCGTCTGCAGCCGCTCCGGAGGCCAGGAGCTCTCCCCAGGGAGGGGGCGGCCAGCCCGGCTCACACACCGCAGATGCCCTCCCTGCAACCTCGCCTGAGTCCACCGTTGGCTCCAGAGGGTGTGGACCCGTTCTCTCTCCAACCCGACGGGAGCTCCACAATCCTTGGGGTGGCTGGGGGCGCTGGAGGGGGCAGTGAGAGGCAAGTGCTCCCACAGTGCTCCCCGAGCCCAGAGCCATTTCTGCTCCCTCCTTAAAAGGGATCTCAAGGCGCCTGGGGGGCCCAGTCCGTGAAGCGTCTGACTTCGGCTCAGGTCACATCTCACAGTTTGTGGGTTCGAGTCCCGCGTCGGGCTCTGCGCTGACAGCTCGGAGCCTGCGGTCTCCTTCGGAGTCTGTGTCTCCCTCTCTCTCTGCTCCTCCCCTGCTCACATACTCTGTCTCTCAAAAATAAATAAGCATTAAAACAAAATTTTAAAGGGATCTCCGTCCGTGCAAACAGCACCAATGCCGTGTGTCCTCCACGCAACGGAAGGCGTCACCCGGCATCGCAGGGAATGGAGTCCTCGCACCCGCTACAACGTGGTTGAGCCCCAGGACGTCATACGAAGCAGAGGAAGCCAGACACAGAAGGCCGCGCGTGCTGTGCGCACCGACGTGCGCGGGACCGAGCGCTGGGGCTCCCCGCGCGGCTCCTGGCAGGGCCGAGGGGTTCGCGGGGGCTGATCGCCGTTCGCGATTCTGCGCGCTGTGCCGCACCAACTCACTGCCTTTACTAACCCCGAGACACGGGTCCCCCACATTTTGACATCTTTGAAGCTGGGATGGGATGTCACAGGTTAGCACTGGAGGTCACGAAATAACGCAACCAGTGAGGTCTTCGTGTGAAAAGCGAGAGAGAGCCAAGTTCCCAGCACCCATGCTTCCTGTTTACGGCAGACACGGACTTGGGTGTTGCTGCCTTTGCCCGAAAGGTTTTAAGAAAGCAACATGCGCATATGAAACCTAGCATTCAGACGACCTATTAGTGTGTAATAAATGATCCCAAAACTTAGTAGCTTACAAAAGCCATTTTTTTTTCCATCTTGCGATTCGGGGGGCCTGGGATCCAGCAGGATTCAGCAGGGCGATTCCTCCCCCCCCCCCCCCGCCCACGTGGCACGGACAGCGTGTGCTCAGAGGGATTCGGCCGTGGGAAGGGTTCCCTCACGTCCAAATGCCTTCACTAGCATCTCGAAGGGATGGCTGGGAGGCCGGGCCCCGTAGGAGCCGCGAGCAGAGAGCCTCACGTGCGGCCTCTCCAGCAGGCTGGCCTCACGTACAAGGACTTCTTCCACGGCGGCTAAAAGCCCGGGAAGCTTGTGTCTCCAGACTCCAAGGCCGAGCTGCAAGGCCCCCGGCGGACCGCCCGATTACCCGTGGCCGGGACCCCACAAGGGCACGACCGTCAGGAGGCGGGGGTTGGGAGCCACGTCGGAGGCTGGCCTCCACGCCAGGAATGACCATGGCCTCCTTCACCTTGCGTCCCGGCTTCACGAAATGGATGCCTGCCATCTGTCAAGCACTGTCCTCAGCGACAAGTAACCAGTCACACACGGTCCTGTGCTCACGGCGGGTTACACTCAGTGGGAGGGGCTGGAGGGAGGCAGGCAGATAGCAAGAGAACATCAATGGGGCAGCTGGGAGAGTGACCATCGTTGCCAAGAAGGACCTCGGTGGGGGTCGGAAGTGCTGGAAGGGAACAGCACATGTGCGGGCTGCAGGGCGGAATGGGGCTGAAGTTCTCGCGAGACAGACGACAGGCATGTGTGAGAAGGGCGAGTGGT
This sequence comes from Neofelis nebulosa, assembly GCF_028018385.1. Lineage (NCBI taxonomy): Eukaryota > Metazoa > Chordata > Mammalia > Carnivora > Felidae > Neofelis > Neofelis nebulosa. The sequence continues at coordinate 93,489,978 of NC_080792.1, forward strand.
GGGAGGAGTCTGGGACGGGGCCAGACCACAGGTGTCGGGGACCTGGTAAACGGCGTGGGTTTTCTCCCCAGAGCACTGGGACTGATTGAGCCAAAGCCTTGCCCCAAGGCGGGGTCACTGGGTAGTTGGGTTGTGGGTGGCTTGTGGTCGGCTGGGCGCATCCAGAGGTGAGCTGGTTCGGCAGGACCAGCTTGTGTAGCCCAGCCACGGCAGGGGGGAGGCGTCTGCAGCACCCCACGTCTCAGACGACTCCCTCCTGAGGCTTGTCGCTCCCACCTACACGTGGCCCGTGCGTCTCTCATGCCAGTAACACCAGGAAACCACACGCCTTTGCGGGGAGGACACAAGGGCCCGGCCACAGGTCAGGGAGGGCAAGGGCTGGGGTGTTGCCGTGCTACCGATCTTTCTTGACTTTATTCTTGTTCGTAACCCCTTTAGCCACCCCCAAAGAGGGTAGCATACAATAGGTGCATAATAAATGCTTGCTAATCGTGTGACAGCGGCAGACAGAATGATGCCCTCCCCTGTGGTATGCAATCTGTGACTGTGTTACCTTCCATGGCATAAGGGACTTCGCAGATGCAGTTCAGAGTAAAGACCTGGGGATGGGGACACTGCCCTGGAAGGTCCAGGTGGGCCCGGTCTAGCCACTGAGGATTTCATACTGGAGAGCCTTTCCCAGCTGGGGTCACAAGGGGACACAATGACAAGGGTCAGGGAGGGGCTGTCTCAGGAGAAGGAGGGAGGCGCCCTGAGCCCAGGGGGGCGGGAACTTGAAGGAGCTGGAGAGTCAGGGAACAGATTCTCCCGAGAGCCTCCAGAAGGAACGCAGCCCCGCAGACACCTTGACTTCAGGCCGGTGAGACCCGATTTGGATATATGCATAGGGGAACGGGTGTTACGGCAGCCTCAACCCCTCCTACAGTAATGCTAACTCACGCCGCTCCCTTCTGTTCCGTGGTGAGGTGCACATTCTCTTACAGGATACATACTGCTGTGTTTGGGGTGGGGTGGTGTTAGCTGGGACTTTCTCACCGGCAGTTCCTAAGACCCAACTCAACGTGGCTTAAGAAACAAACAGAAGGAATGTTCTGACTCACGGGGATGGGATTGGTTAGATTCACATGCTGTCATCAAAGCCAGCTCTGGGTCCTGCTCTCTCCCGAGAGCCCCCACTCCCACACGTGGTCCCCCCACAGCGTCCCTCCTTGGGCCCCAGCCGACACCCTGTCTGTTCGGACCCAGGAGACACGAACATTCTCTCCCTCACCTGTGTGAGCAGACGCTTGCGGCCAGATGCTTATTGGCCAGGACCGGGTCACCTCAGTCGAGCGGCCAAAGACGCCCGGTGTTGTGGAGGGTCAGGTCTGGTTCAGGGTCAGTGATGCAGCGTGAGAATAAGGGGAGAAGGGAAGTGGATGCTGAGTGCCCAAACAAATGTCTGCTCCAGGAATACTGGAAATTCGCTGGTTTGCTGGAGGGCCACCACGTGGACCCTGTGATTGGGCGGTGGGGGGGGGGGGGGTCTGTGGGTGTTGGGGCAGCAGGTATAGAAACGATATTCCCAGCGAACGCTCGGCTCGACCCGCAAGGTCACTCCAGCATGAGAAGTGGACACGGTGGCCGCCCCTTTGTTCCCACGTGAAAGTCTCCCTCTGGGTCCGGGCCTGGGCACTAGGTCCTGGGGTCCTTTTCAACCCTGGTTCCTCTGCAAACAGCCTCCCATCCCCACAGCTGCCCTCTTGGAAAGCCTCCTGATTGTTTTCTGTCTGTCATGCTGGGACTGGAACATTCACTCCTGGGTTTGTTTTCACAGAGTGTGCAAGCCTGAGTCTTGGCCTTAAACCAGGGAAATGATCGACTTTTTCCATCCGCCTGCTGCCATCCCCAACTGGCCTCCAGAAGGGCCCTGGGAACACTGTGGGCAGGACTCCTGAAGGGCCGGGCTTGCTGGCCGCCGCTTAGCTCCCGTCCGCCACCGCCGGGCTCCGGGACGGACACCTGGGCTGTGCCCTTGTTCCCCGGGCGTGGGGACGGACCGTCTCCCACCTTGTGCAGATGCTCAGCCGTGGCTCCGAGGGAGGACGCGCTGACCAGGTCCGTCTTCTTTCTCGTACGCCTCTGTGACACCACCTGCCCTCAAGCTCGGATACCACCAGCCCGGAGGCTGGAACGCGTTCGCCCCAGGATGTCAGCCCTTCGTGCAGCAGGGGAGTGAGTCACTGCTCACCCGGCTGAGGCTGCACTCAACTGGCACCACCAGACGAAAATACTTTGGGCTAATTCCTTTGGCAACAGCATCAAAGCCCAGAGAGGACCAAGGCCAAGTTTTCTCCTCTTTTAAAAATAAAATAAAATAGAAACAAAAACAAATCCTGGCACGAAGAGAAGGAAAACTCTGATTAGCTCTCATCGCCTGTGTTTGCTAGAGCGGGAGGTGTGGGAGGTGCGACCTGGGTCTGGTCTTTCTCACCATCCTGTCCCTGCACCTAACGTGGCACCTGACACACTGTAGGTGCTCAAGAGGTGTTTGCTAGACGGTGTTCCGGTTTCTCCAGATGAGGCTTCACGACCGTCTCATTAGGCTCATGGGTTCTGCGGGTCGAGAAGCTGGAGAGGGCGTAGCAGGGGTGGCTTTGCTCTGCTCTGCAGCACCTGAGAGCTAGGGGCCGGACGGTGGAGTCACCCGGAGGTGTCTTCATGCACCTGTCTGGCATTCGAGGCTGGCTTGCTGTCCGCTGGGGCCTCGACTGGGATGTTGGCCACACGCCTCCGCAGGACCAGTCCGTGTGCCCCTCCCGCTTGGGGTACCTCGGGCGTCCTCACGGTACGACACCGGGGTCCCGGGACGGGCACCTTCCAGAGAGCCAGAGGAAGCTCGTCACCATTCGTGACTTCTCAGAAGTTAAGTGGCGTTGCCTCGATGCAGTCTGTAGCCCCCTCAGATCCAAGGGAGGGGAACACAGGTCTCTCCGCTCGATGGGAGGTTGGGGGGCAAAGTCGTGTTTCGATTCAGTGACGGACAATCTGCGTTGACTCTCGATTTCGGCTCAGGTCATGATCTCACAGTTTGTGAGTTCGAGCCCCACGTCGGGCTCGATGCTGACAGCTCAGAGCCTGCTTGGGATTCTCTCTCTCTCTCTCTCTCTCTCTCTGCTCCTCTGCTGTTCACAGTCTATGCCTCTCCCTCAAAATAAACAAATGTTTTTCATAAAATAAAAAAAGAAAGCAACTTGGTTGAGGAAACAGCGTATCAACGGGTGTGGTGACCCCGCAGCTGATTAAAAGTGAAGCCTGGGGCGCCTGGGTGGCTCAGTCGGTTAAGCGTCTGACTTCGGCTCAGGTCACGATCTCACGGTCTGTGAGTTCGAGCCCCGCGTCGGGCTCTGGGCTGATGGCTCAGAGCCTGGAGCCTGCTTCCGATTCTGTGTCTCCCTCGCTCTCTGCCCCTCCCCCATTCATGCTCTGTGTCTCTCTGTCTCAAAACTAAATAATAAAAAAATAAAAAAAATTAAAAAAATAAAAGTGAAGCCAGATCAGTGTCCGCAGCTTGCTTATGCCGTGGTGCCACGGTTTTGCAAGACGCCAAGATGCGGGAACGGGGCGAGGACGCCCGGAACATCTCCGTCCGGTTTTTGACGACCCTCTAGCTACTTCAGTTAAAACTTCGGTTAGGAGAATGTGAAGCCAGGCTCCTGGGGTTCGAACCTTGATTCTGTGCCCAGCAAACCGGGTCAACACAGACCAACAAGTTTCTCGGCGCCCGGCTTCCCCCGTGTCAGGTGGGGCCGCCAACGGCACGGGCTCCGTGAAGCCGTTGACGAGGACAAAGCCAGAGCACGTGAAGGGGTAGGAGAAAGCGCTCGCGCTGACGTGGCATCACGGGCTTTCGCCGCCCTCCTCGTGACGGGACCAAACGCCCTTCCCTCGGGCCCACGGGCATTCAACGGGACTCCCGTTCCGGACAATCAGGAGGAGAAAGCCGGAGTCCGCCCCGGGGAGATTCCCGCGCCCGGGGCCCGCTTGCCGGAGAGATGCACCGGAGACCTGTCCGCCAGCCAAAGCGCTCTCTGGCTGCAGGGGAGCCCCGTGACACGGGCGAAAGGAGCCGAGGTGGAAGCACACGGCCGGGGTGTAAAGCATCTGCTGGGCGGCCCGGGAGCGCAGACACACGGGGCCCCCAGGTCCACCCGACCGACCGCGTGGGCGCCGACCCCTCTTCCGGGCGCTGGAACGTCCGCGCGTGGAAAACAGAACGCGCGGACCCGTGACTGGGAGGCCGGCGCCTAAGACACCGTCATGATTTTCCTCGCGCGAAGGGTTAGCTCTCGGAGGCTCGAGGAGGCTGCCATCTGCCTAAGGCCACGCAGCTCGGACCGCGGCAGAGCCCGGTTTGCAGCCCGCCGGCTGGCGTGCAAGTCTGTTTTCTGCCCCCGCTCCTCCCCGCTTCCAGGAGCAGAATCGACCCCTCGAGTCCGCCCGGAGACGCGCCCAGGTGGGAGCCGCTCGGCCCGCTGGGTGCACGGATGGCAACAGCCGGGCCTCCGGTGTCGCGGGTGTTGTGACTGACGGTCGTGACGGCCCTGCCCCTTGGAGCTCCGCTGGGGACAATTGTGCCCGACGGCTGTCACAAACGTGTTGGTGGGGGGCAACCCTGGAGACAGACGAAGACGGGGGCTCTTCATCTAGACCATGTGAGTTTAGGTCTCACTGGGATGACCTTGGCCTCAGTCTCTTCGTCTGTAAAGTGGGCATCGCAAGAACGCCAACATCGTGGCGGGGTGGGGGCGGGGGAGGGCTCTTTCGAGGCTCAAACCAGCTGGTACAAGCAAAGAGCTTTGGGCTCCCCAGAGAGAAATCTAGATGAAGTTTGCAAACGAAAGGAACGTGACACCTGGTGACCAAAAATCAGAAGTCAATGGCACTTCCTTCCTGCGCCTTAGGGGGGCGTCCCCTCCCTCAGGAAGCCTGCCATCCGTTTCATGAATGCTGTGTGTGCCCACACTGCAACCCTGTCCATCTTACTCGTGGCGGGGGGTGGGGGGGTGCGTTCAGGACCCTCCCAAACAAATCCAAGCGGCATGCTTCTTCCCCTTCTCCGCCCTTCTGGGCATCAAAGGGAACGTGAGTCTTGGGGCTCCCTTGCCATCTGGTCTGGGGAAGGTTCTAGCAGAGGGGCCCCTGGCAGGCAAGAGGTCTGGAAGGCGGAGCAGGGGGAGGCGCGGCTCTCTCTCCCTCTCTCTCTGCTCGGGCAGAGGCAACCTTGCTGCTGTGGTTCGGGCTCCAACCTCGCGGGCCCCGCTCCTGTCCGGGAGGCCCGGCCCCGGGGGACTCCTGCTGATCTCCCAGGGAGGCCGCACCACCGCCCGCAGCCCGCAGGGGTGGCGGCCCCCTCCCTGCGCGTGCTCACCTCCGACGCTGCCCCGTGCCTCCCGTCCATCCTGCCGTGGCCTACGGGGTGGGGTGGCGTTCATGGGAAGCCACGGCCTACAAGTCCTGGAACGGAGCCCCCCCGACCCACTGAGCTCCTTCCCACAAATCCAGGTGCTCCTGGCAGTGGGCTGAATAGCCTCCCCCCAGCACACATGTTCAGCCCAGAACGCGACCTCCTCTGGAATGAGGGTCTTTGCAGATGGAATTCAGGTAAGGATCGCTCGAGGTCGCGCTGGACGAGGGTGAGCCCTAAATCCGATGACTGGTGTCCTTACAAGACTAGGAGGGGATGGAGACACACACAGAAGGGACCGTGTGACGAGGAACCCCGGGGGAGAGAGGAGGAACGGACTCCCCCCGGCACCTGCACAGCAACCGGCCCTGTGATGCCTCAAATTCGGCCTCCAGCCTGGTTCATGAAACACTCCCCCCACCCCCGTTTCGGCCAGACGTCACAGCGCCCCAGGACAGTCACACGCTCTTCTCCCCCCGCCCCCGCAAAGCCTGACATCAGCAACCCCGGGGCCAGGATGGCGCCCGTGGCAAAGGGGTCCTGACCAGGCCCACGTGGGAAGGGCCTTTAAGATGCAGTAAAAGAGATGCTGTGAAGAGTAAAAAAGAAACCTGATGAACAAGATAAGAATTCAAGTTGGTGAAAGATGGGGGAAAACACAGCGGTCCCAGCTCTGCTCCGTCCGCCCAGCACCGGGGGCCGCCAGGCGCCCCTGCTGCCGCGGGAGAACGGGGTGGGGGGCTGGCCGGGGACGCGTGGGCCCTCGCCACTCCTCACCCTGCGTCCCCGAGCCCGGCCAGCAGGGACCTCTGTCAGCGACGTGCTTCTGTGTCAAAGGTCTCTGCCTAGCAGAGGCTGGATGACAGCGGAGTGGCCCTCGCACACACAGCTCCTCGCGGGGCGGAAAGCCAGGCTGCAGGTGCGCGTCCGGGTTTCTCCCCTGGGCTGGAGCCCTGAGGCAGCTGCGCTGGGACTTTCCCACGCAGCGCCCTTCCCCCACTCCGCGTCCACACCGTCTGCCTTTTCCAGTCTCACCGAGGAGCCCCCCCACCCACCGTTTCACGGAATTAAGCGTGGCTTAGTGTTGTGGGGCGAACCTTGTCCCCCAAAAAGACGATGCAAAAGCCCTAATTTGGAAAGAAGGTCATGACAGCTGTTATTAATTACAATAAGGCCATAGCAGGGTAGGCGAGGCCCTAGTCCCACATGACAGGAGTCACACGGGGAAAAGGCCACGTGAGAATGGGGGCGGAGCTTGGAGAGACACAGCCCGAAGCCAGGGACGCCGGGATGGCCGGCATCCGACAGAGCAGGGGGAGGCGGGGAGGGACCGGCCCTGGAGCCTTCTGGGACAGCGTGCGGGGCCGACACCCTGATTCCTGACTCCTGGCCTCCAGAATTGTGCAAGAAGGAGTGTCTGTTGTTTCAAGCCACCCGTCGGTGGCACCTCGTTTGGGCAGCTCTGAGAGACGAACACGTTGGCAAAAACAATTAGAGAGGTCCCTGCAGTCGGGCGGGTATGACAGGTAGACGTGAAGGGCGAAGACCGTGTGTGTCCAAGTCTGTCCCACTTAAAGCCCTCGGACCGGCTCTCCTAAGGCGGCCGCACTCAAACTCTTGTTGGCACAAAATTACGGCAGCTCGGCTGCGGCAGGAGCCCCGCGCCAGCCCGGCCGCGTGCAGCGGTGTGCGGGGGGCCAGGGGGGGCACACGGTGACACGGCCCCGTCCCCGGGGACCGGCCGCGCCCGCAGACAGCCTGCTGGGTCACCGTGGCTGGGTTCGACCTCCCCACGCCTGACTCAAGGGGTGACGACAGATCAACTAGACAGACAGGCAGACCCGGCATTCCCAAAGCAACGCGGTGAGTTTGCTCCCCTGGCCTGGCCTGGCCTGGGGGCACAGGGGCCGTCTCTAAAAGCTTGTTGGCCAACCCGCCCAGAGACGCAGCTCGCGCTGGCCCGTCGCCAGTCCCGGGGCGTTGCAGAAAAGTTGGGGTGGGAAGGTGCCTCCGAGGGTGGTTCAGACGCTCCAGGGGCCCCGGCAGCTACCGTATGAAGTGCAGGGAGTGAGCAAGCCCGCTGGGGATTAGACACCGGCAGCTGCCTGGGTAAGGGCGCTCGCAGGCCGGGGCAGGTGCGCCCCTGCGCAGGGGGGTGGACCGAGGCGGGAAAGGCCCTTGGCTTCGGGGTCAAGGAGAAAGCCCCGCTGGGCGCGGCCTGGCTTGGGAGGGGGCAGGAGGTCACGGCGGGGACAACACCCAGGACATGCCCGGTGGTGACGCCGCAGGACTGTGAGCGAGAGCATTAGCGCGTGCTCGTGCCGCGTCTTCCGAAATCCCGCCGCTGCGGGCCTTAATTTCCGAATCCAGGGCGATCGGCAGAGGCAGAGAGCCAGGCTTCGCTCCACGTCCACACTGTCACCACGGCCGTGGCGTCCCAATGACAGGGACCTCGCTCCGTGGACTCCTTCCTTCCCCGAGCTCCCCCATCCCCTGATGTCCAAACATTCCCGGAAAATGATTCTGGTCGTGCTGTTTGTGCCAAGCTCACTCCCTGCCTGTCCGTCTGTCTTGAATCGCCAGATGTGTTGCCTTCTCCCACCTGGAAGGCGTCGCGTGAAGGTGCCGCGAGCGGTAGCGTGTCCTGCGGGTGAGCTGAGCCGGGACAGGGCCTGGGAAAGCGCGGCCCCAGGCAGAGGCGATCCGGAGGTGACTGTTCGACATGCATCAAGCCCCAGGGGTGCCTGAGTCACCGACTGGGGGAATGAACGTGGCCCCGCCCGGTCTTCTTTATCACTGTGATTTACCAAAGTCCCACTGGGCCTGCGCACAGTCCTAGGTGCTCACGGAATCCTGACCGCCAACTCTGTGCATCAGCCGGGGTCCTCCAGAGAAACAGAACCAACAGGAGACAGACGGATGGAGGGAGGGAGGGATAGACAGATGGATAGAGAGATTGCTAGATAGACAGGATGGAGGGAGGGAGGGATGGATGGATGGATAGACAGATAGATGATACATAGACACGATAGATAGATAGATAGATAGATAGATAGATAGACAAGATGGAGGGAGAGAGGGAGGGAGGGATGGATAGACAGACAGATAGATGATACATAGACAGATGATAGATAGATAGATAGATAGATAGACAGATAGACAGGATGGAGGGAGGGAGGGAAGGAGGGATGGATGGATGGATGCATAGACAGACAGACAGATAGACAGACAGGATGGAGGGAGGGAGGGGTGGGGGGGATGGATGGATGGATGGATGGATAGACAGACAGATAGATAGACAGACAGGATGGAGGGAGGGAGGGGTGGGAGGGATGGATGGATGGATGGATGGATAGACAGACAGACAGATAGATAGGTAGATAGATGATAGATAGATTGATTGATAGATAGCCAGGATAGATGGATAGATAGACCGATAGATAGGATGGATGGAGGGAGGGATGGCTGGATGGGTAGACAGACAGATACATAAATAGACAGATGGTAGATAGACAGAGATTTATTTTAAAGACCTGGCCCACGCCACCGGGGCAATGCCAAGTCCGAAATGCACAGGGCGGAGGCCCAGGCAGGCTTTCTACGTCACCGTCTTCAGGCAGAACTTCTCTTCAGGAAACCTCCGTGTTTGCTCCTACGGCTTCAACTAATCAGAGAAGGACCACCCACATTACGGAGGATAACTTCCTTCGCTTAAAGCCAACCGATCGCAGATGCTAATAACGTCCACAACATGCCTTCACAGCAGCACCGAGTTAGGGTTTGACGAAATCACCGGGAAGGGTCACCAAATCAACACGTAAAACTAACCACCACACGCTGTGTGTCCCAGATGAGAAGTTAATTAGAGGCTCGGAGAGGTCACCCGCCTCGCCCGAGATCACAGAGCCAGTAATGGGTGGGAGGAGACAGAGTGTGGCACAGGGGTCCCCGTCAACCTCCTCAGCTGCCGTTGACCTGAGTCGTGGCGCCGGGCACGGGGGTGACCCCAATGCTGAGTGGGACACGGGAAGGGACAACGTCCCCCAGCAATCACACCTGTTGTCCAGAGCCCTGTCTTCCTTCCTGAGAAGTTCCTCCACGTGAGGGGATGGGTGGGCCGCAGCCCCTAGCACGTCCCGGTGGCCCCTGAGCTGGTCTTAGCTTTGCAGACCCCCCCCGGAAGGTGCCCTGCCCTGCCCTGAACCCCCCCGCGCACACCTGACCCAGCCCGCTGACAGCTACGGCTACCCTACCCGCAGGAATTGGGGTTTCCCACAGAACACCGTCGCATGATCCTTTCAAGAGGGTCCTTGAAAACGTAGGCCCGCGGGAGCGCTGTTTCTCCGCAGACCCTCCAGGGGCCCCCGAGGGCCATCGCATTGTTTCCGGTTGCGTTCATGGTAAACTCAAGACCGTGAAACACCTCTGTCTTCAAAAAAGATAGAAGGCATCTTGGAGATGCCTGAGAGACAAATTTTCATCCTAAATCTTTTAGGTGCACTTTCCAGGTGGTAGAAAAAGCAGAGAGACACCTGAGGGGAGACCTCGGCTCAGGTCACGACCTCACGGATCCTGGGTTCGAGCCCCGCGTCGGGCTCTGGGCTGACAACTAGGAGCCCGGAGCCTGCTTTGGATTCTGTGTCTCCCTCTCTCTCTGCCTCTCCCCTGCTAGTGCTCTGTCTGTCTCTCTTTCAAAAAGAAACAAACATTAAAAAAATGTAAAAAATAAATAAATGAAAAAGTGCCAAGTGGCTGAGCACAGAACTGTTCTGCCCTCCTAGCCAAAGATCAAAAACTGAAAAGCATCAGGTCAAGATGGAAAGGACAGGAGATCGTCTGCAAACGCACAGCTCGCAAAGAACGGCTGGTGGTTTAGCCCAGGGATGCTGAGCTATCTCCAGGCGTGCCCCTCGGGACGGAGGGCTGATGAGCAGGCCACGGGCTGCAGAGAACAGGACGCGGACGTGGCTTCGGACTGTCAAGGGACGTGGGGGTGTCTGTCACAGGCGAGGCCTCGGGGGTGCAGACCGCAGCTGGGGGGAGCGGCGGGAAGGGCAGGCCTCACGGTTCTGCTTCCTCCCTGGGCACGACTTTGCTGTGTGTCTGCGGGCCACTGTCTCAACCACCCTTGTCCCGCCCATCTCACCTCTGGAAACCTGTCCGTCCAGACACTGGTGTGTGGCCTCCCCCACACCACATTCTCTGCCCAACCTGAAAACCGGGTGAGCCGCCGGCTTGCACTCTGCCCTGGGCCCCGAAACCAGGACTGGGTAAGCCACGGGCCACAACCAAAGTCGACCTCTCGCTGCACGGCCGGGAGCCCCAGGCGCCAAGGCGTTTCAGGGAGAACGAAGCCAAAGCTAGGGCACTCTTCTAAAATGTTAGAGGGGCACCTGGGTGGCTCAGTCAGTTAAGCATCTGACTTCGGCTCAGGTCATGATCTTGCGGTCCGTGAGTTGAAGCCCCGCGTCGGGCTCTGTGCTGACGGCTCGGAGCCTGGAGCCTGCTTCGGATTCTGGGTCTCCCTCTCTCTCTGGCCCTTCCCCTCTCGAGCCTCTCTCCCTCTCTCTGAAAAATAAATAAACATTAAAAATAATAATAAAAGTAAAATTTTAGAGATGTGATACTGCTGATAAAAAATTATACTGAGAATAAAATACTGGAAATTATCTAAATGTCCCATTAAGGGGGGGGGGCGGGGATTCCTTCAAAGCTTTTGACGCAGTGGGATGTGATCATAGCCATCACGATGATCTTTTCAGGGAACGTTCCGTGATCGGGGAAGATTCTCACGATGGTGAATTAAGTGAAATCCAGAGCGGGTTACGGAAAGGTCTCTACAGCAAGGTTCCCCGTACAGAATCGTGCATTCCTGGAGATACAGCCTCCCAGAAGAACCAAAGACAGGAAGGCTGTGCATCGAGCAGTGAGAGCATGGGGATCTCTGGGTGGGGGATTCCTGACGACCTTTGCTTGGATCTCTTTGCTTGTATTGTGTGTTATGTATGAACAGGTATTAATTCTACAATCATAGATCATCCGTTGTGTTTTATTTTTAAGGCAACATGGTAGGAGGCATTTCTGGAAAGGGTCACTTCTCTCAGACTCCCCAGAACTTCAGGGGGCTGCCTGCGAAGTTTGCCCAGGCACCACAGAGAAAGGCCAAAGACAGAGGAAACAACGAAAAAACCTCAAACCCAAGGGAGAGAGTTCTTGTCTGCAAAGAGGCGGCGTCTTCAGAGGTCAAACAGAACACGACAGGTCAGGCCACCCTCAACGGCGCGACCTAGATGACAGGGACAGCAGAAGTTGGGAGGAAAGTTGGGGAGGGGGCAGTGAGCCAAAGATGACTCCAGAGGGAGGGCAGGGTCGGGCGCTCAGCTGGGAGTCTCACTCAAGTCCCGCAGGGTCTCCTCCCTGCGGGGTCGCGGGATGGACTTTGAAATCCAATGTGATAACGTTCGTGCCACCGTCCTGTGCTCCCCGTGCCCTGACGGGTGCCTGAGTGAGTACCCCGTCTTATAAGCCACTCTGATAGTGCCAACCTGTGGCCGGGCTCCTGGCTTCTCCTTTCTGGCCTTAGCCTTGGCCCAGGGACCAGCAGAGCACTGCCTGCGGGTCCCGAGGACCAGCAGTGAGGCAGGACCACCAACGGCTCGGCCACGGCCCTCCCTCCCTCCATCTGTGGCACCCCCGTCCCCGGTCCCCGGCGGACCCCTCCTTGCCCGGCCCCCTGCAGCCCAGCCCCGGAACCCCTGCCAACGGTCGGCTTCGTGGCCCGGAAAGCAGGCTGTGCCCACAGAGAGCCCGCCTTCTGCCTTCAGCCCAAGTTCGCGCTCAGGTGGGAGTGTCCCCCGTCATCCTCCAAAGGGAACAGGATCCGAGGGCTGGACGGCGAATCCGACCGGCCCGTGTCTCCTGTACCTGGAGGTCCGATGTGGTCTGAGGCGGCCACGCAGAGCCCCCCGTCTGTGCTGGCTGACCGGCCGCACGCAGGAGCCAGGTGGCTCACCTTCCCTTAGCTTGGCATGAGAACCGGCGCCCAAACCCCGATGAGAACCCTTTGCACGGCTCGTGAGCCAGTCTCGCCGTGGGGCTTCCCAAATAGTAATCACACGTCCCCACTCCTGCTCTGCGCCGGGGATCACGCTGACTTCACACACAGGGAAACTGAGGCAGGGACCTTCCCGGCCTCAACTGTGTGACGGGCTGTCACCCGAGTGACCTTGGCTCACGGTCGAACCCAGAAGCGGGGTCATCCCGGATGCAGGAGGTGGGATGTCCTCCCTAAGCCTGGGAGCTGGGTCGGACACGGCCCAGACACAGCCCCATGAAGGTGACAGCAGCGAGGGGGGCTCCGCAGAGAACCGGGCTGCAGGGGGCCGGGGCCACTCAAGATCTCTTGAGAAGCTGAAGCTCCATTTTTGTATGTGAACATATTACAATGGCTGCAAATTCCCTAATCGGTTCAAAAAGCTTGAAAGCACAGGACAGGCCAAACGACACTCGTGTCGCCGGGGCGGGGGGTTCGGCTCTTAAGAAACAAGCGTGGCCCATTTACCCAGATCGGCACAGTCCGGTGGAAATCTAACACGCACCACCTAGGTGTTTTAAGTGTCCTAGTAGCCGCTTGTAAAAAGTAAAGGGAAACAGGCACAGTTGGTTGTGATAACACACTTTAGTCAACCATACTCCAAAATAGGTCACTTCAGCGTGATCGACATAGAGGTTATTTAAAACAATTTTTAAAACTTATTTATTTATTTTGAGAAAGAGAGAGAGAGAGAGAGAGAGAGAGAGAGAGAGAGAGAGAGACGGGGCACGTGAGCAGGGGAGGGGCAGAGAGAGAGAGGGAGAAAGAGAATCCCCAGCAGGCTCCAGGCTCCGAGCCGTCAGCACAGAGCCCGACGCGGGGCTCGAACTCACGGACCGCGAGATCCTGACCCGAGCCGAACTTGGACGCTCTGCTTGGACGCTTGGATGTAGAGGTTATTCACGGGAGGGGAGGCGGCACCTGCGACACGTGTCCGGCTCCTTCTCTCCCCCGTCCCTTCCCACGAGGAAGCCAGCATCTGACCTGTCACAACACACGTCCCTAGGGACTGCGCTACGCTCCCCACACTGCTGTGACGCTTCGAGACGCCATGCCTGGGTGTGAGCTCTTCCCTTCCCTCGCTTGTCCTTGCTCCTTGCTTAGTCTGGGAGCTCCTGCCCACCTTTCGAAGGCCCTTTAAACGGTGCCTCTTCTGGAAATCCCTCCCACGCACCCCTGTCCCTTCGTATCAGGCGCCGCCATTAGCCCTCACGTCTTGCCACCGCCCCCTGAGTCCTACTAGGATCAGCCCCATTTGGCAGTGAAGAAAACCCAGACTCAGAGAGGTTAAGCAACTTGCCCAAGGTCACACAGCACGTGGGTGGCAGGGCCCGGGATCCCAACCCGGAAGTCTGGCCCAACTGTTACATTAGGCCACTTGTGGACTCCTGAATGGTGACAGGGACCATGACTTAGTAATATTCTAGCTCGTGACTGGCAGCCAGAATGGGTCACGTGCTTACTGGAACCGCATCAACAAGGAACAATTGCGGGAAGGTGCACTCTGAGCCCCAGCGCCCAGGCACTTGCCTGGGTCTCCGTGCACCTGGGGGGCCACGGCTGAGCACCCCTCAATGCAGGCAGTGACCGTCCTGTCTCCATCCGGGTTCCCTCGTTTACCATCCTCACGGCACACAGAAGGCTCTGAGCGTATCTTGATATCTTCTCTGTCTATCGCGTGTGCCCCACTACAGTATCTGTCCCATGGGGAGCAGGGGCCTTCTCTCCCTCGTCCGTGGCTGAGTCCACATCCCTGACTCGGTGCCCGGCACAGAGGCGGCGCTCCGTGTGTACCTGCTGAGGCACCGAAGGAACGGTGACTGAGTCTGTGGCCCCTGCTCGGACGCTGCGTTCTGCACCAGCTCCTGGCCCCCCGCCAATCAGCCTGGACAGAGGCAGGTCACGCGGGACACGGGGTGGCGTCCAGAGGGCCCCAGCGTGTCACGGTGCGATGACCGTAAGTCACGCAAGGCTGCAGATCTGCTCCCAAAACGCGGGCAGGTCAAATCACACACCGCCCGGTGTGGGCCACACCGACATGAGTCGAGTCTGTTTCGCCCTCTAAGAGCGGGACGGGAAGGAATCAGAGACTTCCGGGGGGGGGAGGGGGGCGGGGGGCGGCCCTTTCTGCTCAGGAGGCAGGTGGATTTTTCTCTCTGCCAATGGTTTGTGCGTCCCTGTGTTTTACAGTAACTGCTCGTGTCGGATGGCACAGACCTGGTCTTACCAGGAGCAGGAGGAAGGAGCAGAAAGTACTCCCCACGTCCCTGCGAAGCTAGGATCGGGGTCTGAAATGCCCTGCTCTACAGAGCGTTGGTCTAAGCACCTACACTTCACAAGGCATAGTGACCACGTGGCCTCATACACCACATCAAAAGCGTTTGTCGAGATGCCTTTTCCTCCATGAGGCCTGAGGCCATAAGCTGCTCCCTGGGCCCCCCAGATAAGCGTCCGAGCTGCCCAAAGAGGAAGAAGCCAGTGTCTTCCTCGGTGGGATCTCAGTGGCCAGGCGTCTGTCCCGGCAGCTCTGTGTTTACACAGGGGAAGGAGCTACCTGTGTGCCCTCCCGGGGGGCGTCACCAAGTCAAAAGCAGACTCCTCTGGTGTCAGCCCCACCCTCCAGCAGCCACCGGACCCCAGCGAGCGGCTCACCATCTAGCCGTGCGGTGACCAGACGCTGGTTTCTGGGCACTGTCCCCGAGGAAAGTGCATTGGCTGCTAACCTGTCGTCACCCTGAGTTTACTGCCTTGACCAGCCACTGGGGGACAGAGGCCAAAGCAGACCCTATGGACGCCTGTCCCCCACCCTTTCTCCTCCTCCCTCGCTGGCCAACACCCAGCTCCCCCGGAAGTCCGCCCTCCTCCCTGGGGCCCAAAGGGCACATCCTAGCTGGTCTGCACCAATCACAGCCTCCGCCCTGAGCTCCATCCTTTCTATCCCAGACAGAGGAACCTTCTTTGCTTGAAGCCCGTTGGAGCTGGGTTTTGTCACTTCCTTACAAGACTCTTAACCTTTGCAGTGATTAGCAAATGCAGTCTTCCGACACATTCCACCGTGGAGGGTGCCATGAGCCGTTCCCATGCATCATGTCACATAAATCCTTTCGACGACCTTTTGAGGACACAACGCTCCGCATCCAAGGCCGTCCACGAGGTGGCCGCTGGCCCTTGGGAAAGGGGTCCTCCCAAGGGCACACAATTCGGGGGACCAGGTTTGGGGGTCTGTGAGCAACCTGGAAGAGGGAGCCCTCGCTTCCACAGAGGCCGGCGCCGGGACGTGTGGTTTTGGGGGGGGGGGGGGGGAGGCTGTCCCGTGCGGGACCCGAGTCCGCACACCTGGAGGGGCCCTGATTACCCCACTCACACCTCGTACGACCGAGCCTGGAGCGCCGTCCTTCTGGCCCCAGGGCCTCATAGGAGCCTGGCATGAAGCCAGAACGTACAGTAGCAAACCTGTAAATACATAAAGAGATTCATTCCAAGGAATTGGCTTACACGACGGCGGGGGCTGAGTGTCCTTCCCCGCTGGAACCTCACATCGTTCACCCTGCCACCCCGCCCCGGACCAGGCTGACCGCACTGCTGAGGGCGGTGACCTCCTGACCGCAGCTGTCGGTCACCTGCGCACACACCTTCCCCGGGACGCCTGGGTGCTGTGACTGTTGCCCGGCCCAGTGACACACAGCGGGCGGCACGGCCACAGAGATCGCTGCCACTTGTCACTGCGTTGTCACAGAAGAGTCCCCGGGCACTCACAACCCCCCGCCTGCCTCACAACCCTCGCCCAGTGGCTCCTGCGGCCACTCCCCACGACGTCGCGGCCGGGTCATAAGTCACAGGGCGCATCCATGGGGCACAAGCTGAGCCCTGCCTGCTTTCCCCCTGCAGAGTCTACACCACCCGCCCTTCTCTTTCCGTGCCACCTCCCTGCTCCGGCATCCCCGGGCTCTTCTGTCAACACGGGGAGAAGGGGGCCGAGGGGTGGGGAGCGGGGCCCGCGGACCCCAGGATGCTTGCACGGCTTGCTCAGGTTACTCAACTCTGGGGCACCCTGGGGCTCAGCCAGTTGGGTGCCCGACTCTTGATTTCGGCTCAGTTTGTGATCTCAGGGTCGTGGGAGGGAGCCCCACGGCGGGCTCTGTGCTGACAGTGTGGAGCCTGCTTGGGATTCTCTCTCATTCTCTCTCTCTCTCTCTCTCTCTCTCTCTCTCTTTCTGCCCCTGCCCCTTCCCTGATCGTACTCTTTTTCTCAAAAAAAAAAAATGTATTCAACCCCCTTTACACTTCAGTCACTTGGGGGGACGGAGACAGCAGCCCCGACTTTATGAGGTTGTAGAAGGATGGAAGGAGTTAAATGGAGTTTCCTAAAAGACTGGCACACCTGTTGAGTAAGCAGGAGGCAGCCGTATGCTCTGGTCTCTCCCGCGTCCCCACGGCCTGAGGGCAGGGGACGGCTAAGGCTCCTCTTTTGGCTGGGACCTTGGGGCCAATCTAGCCTCACATGTCCATCCTCGGTGCGTAAGTGGGTCAGTAGCACATCCCGTGGCTCCCGGCCACGGAGAGAGCACAACCTTCCACGTAGGACGGCAGCATAGGAAAAAGTCATTTGGGGCGCCTGGGTGGCTCAGTCGATTAAGCGTCTGACTTCGGCTCAGGTCACTATCTCGCGGTCCGTGGGTTCGAGCCCCGCGTCGGGCTCTGTGCTGACAGCTCAGAGCCTGGAGCCTGTTTCGGATTCTGTGTCTCCCTCTCTCTGGCCTTTCCTCTCTCTCTCTCTCTCTCTCTCTCAAAAGTAAATAAGCATTAAAAAAATTTTTTTTTTTTTTTAAAAAGTCATTTGTTCGATTGCTGAGAAAACATGAACTGGGCCCAGTTCTCGGTCCTGGGGACGCACACAAGGTCAAGCTCAGAAAGGCAGCTTCACAATTAGAGTATTTATATGACTAGATTTTATAAGTAATACATACGTGTTAGGGAGAAGGAGGGAAGGAAGGAAAAGGAGAGGGAGAGAGAGAGAGAGAGAGAGGGAGAGAGCCTGACCGTCATCGAAGGAGGGAGAGTGTCCGTCCCCGAGGTCTGTGGCCTCAGCTACCAGAGCAGGAACAAAGACCTTCCCGAGTCTTACTTCGTGGCAAACAGTGAAATGCAGGCAGGAACAGCAAAACCGTCTGTCCTGCCCTCTTCCGGACCCTAGACAAAAACGTGCTCACTCCTGTGAACCACCGTTTACGACGAGGGATGCAAACGGACGGCTTGAACGTGACTTTCTTTCCTGCAGTGAAATATGAGGCCAAAGCTTGACCTCTGTCCGCAAGGCCGCAGGTGTCTGTCTTCGCGGGACAGGGGGGGAGAGGCCCACGGAGGACCCGGAGCCCCTGCCGGGAGCTCAGTGGCAGTCGTGGCTGGACATGCCCGTGGGAGCGCAGAGGGTCTGCGCCCAGGATGCGGCCACCGCTTCAGGAGGCCCCCAAGGCGGCAGAGAGCCCCCCAGCTTGCCGGCTGCCTGTTCCTGGTTTCGTTGGAGGAAGACGAGGGAAGCCACGAGGGTAGCGGTTCTGCGCAAAGAAAAAGGCTCGCGGCTGATGCTCTTAGGAAACCGTCGGCCGTCTAGCGGGCCAAGACACGTCGAAGAGCTGACCGGACAGAGCGGACGGACCTCAGCGTCGCGGCTAAAACCCCGGTGCCAGACACACCTGTAAGTGCTTTCTGAGTTGTCTCGCTGGCTCCTACCCCAGACCTGATAAAGGAGGACTTGGCATTATCCTCATTTTATGGCGAAGCTCAGAGAGGTTAAGCAACTTGCCTGAGGCCACACAGCCCAGGACAGGAATAAACCAGTACGGGCCAGTACCTCCCACATGGTGTTTCCTCCACGTTTTCCTCACTGGTGACCCTAACGGATCCCTTCAAAGGCGAGAAAGCACGTGAACAAGAAAGCGATAAGGAAACACTTGTCAAGATGGTAAGACAGTGGCCGACGCGTCTCAGTCCAGAGGAAAGGGAAAAGGCCACCATCCGGGCCTTTATCTTTCTCCTGGCTGCCGACATGACACCAGAAGAGGGTCCCCAGCCGAGCAGAAAGCTCAGGCTGACCCACAGAGCCTACTGGGGAGAGGCCGTGGTGGAGGGAACCCGGAGCCCCCCGCCCACTGCTGACAGCCGTGGGGCCTTGGCCAGGCTCCTTGGATGCCCAAAGGCTCCCGTTCCTCATCTCTAAAATGGGCATCTCCCCTGGACAGGCTGCTTGGGGTGCCTGTAAGTGAGTCACCCCCCAGGAGAGGCTCAGCCAGTGCTGGCCACTCGTCAGATGCCCTGTTGGCTCCTGCTCCTTCTAGCATTTTCTAGCATTTTCATTATTCACTTACAGGAACATCCGCTCGTATTACCTCAGTCCTAACACTGTGCTTTCCCCGGACGCTCGCTCCCAAGTGTCACACCCTGGGCAGCCTCTGGATTTCGCTCCCTCCTTCCGTGGACGCTGGAGCGCTGCACCGTGAACCAAATGCTTGCTGCACGGTGGCCTGGTTCTCTACGTGCTCCCTGTGCGTTGTGACATAATCCTCCCCCTGCCCTGGGAGCCTGGAGCCCTGCCGGAGCCCATTTTTCTGCTGAGAAAACTGAGGCACGAGACCAAAGGGACCGCTCCCTGGGTCACCTGGGAGAAGGTGGTGGAGGGGATTCGGACCCAGAGCCCACGCAGCTCAGCACCGTGGCCTCGGGCCGCCGTGCGTTTGGCCATGTGGTTTCAGACTCAGCCAACCAAAGTCCAAAGTGGGAGTGTGGCTCGTTCTTGCTTCTTTTTGAGGCAGAACCAGGCTTTGAGGGTGTCCTCGCTCCGCCCCTCAAGGGACGGTTTCTCTGTTTAATCTCCCTCTGTCACCTGTGCGGGGGCAGCGGCCCTGGGGGGCGGGGAGGGGCTGACCTCTTTCTGGGCCTCCATGTGGTGGCCCAGCTCCCCAGGACAGGCAGTGAAAATGCTCTGGGGTTGGGGGGGCGGTGAATCAGAAAGCAAACAGATGGGAACGTGGGTAATTAAATCAATATATCCCAAACAGATGAGGCAAGGGGGGGAGGGGGGGAGGGGGAGGGGAGGGGAGGGAGGGGGGTGGGCCTGGAAGGAGGGGGGAAGCAAAACAATTAGGTCAAAAACTGAAGTTTGAACTCATCACACGCATTCATTTCCAACAGACTGTCCCTTAAAGCAGAATAAAAACGCAGAACAGAACAAAACACGCACACGCACATTCTAGAATCTCTTTTGTTCCGTTTTTCTGGAATTCTGTGATTTCTTTTTTTCATATAATTCTTTAGGAAAAAAAGAAAAGAAAAGAAAAGAAAAAAGAAAAAGGCAGTCCCATATAGAATAATGGGTTTAAGTCCTTCTTATAGGGGCCGGTTCTGTCACAGGTTAAGGGTCAATTTGGTTGTGTTTTAGAGCAGGCATGTGCTAAGCCTTTCCTATATTTTAAACAGATAATGTCCTTGTAATTTGGGAACACTTACACGAAGGCTGGCTTTGTCCCTTTTTTCCAGTATGTTTGTGGCTGCTGCTGTTGTGTTGAGAAAGAAATACTGTACCTTTAAATTAGGAGGCTCTGAATAATCAACCTTGGGCAGTGAAAAGACTAATGTGCTGTGGAGAACAAGGAGTTTAATCTAATTTAGTTGGAGGGTGTCTGTCTGCGGTGTTGTTTTTTGGAGTGTGGGAATAGGAGACTGAGCTGGCTCCTTGAATGGTCCCTCCTGTGCCAGAAGCGGTGGGGAGCCCCGTAGACGCCCGGGATCCAAAGCCGGCCCTTGAAAGGGAGATTAGAAGCATGCTCTGATTTGCAATTCACACTGGTGCACCCCGTGGAACCTTTGGTAAGATTTCAAACCACATTTCAGGAGAAGTGGCCTTAAAATAGCTGCCTAAATTGTATCGGAGTAACCCAGTGCATGCCAGTCATCTGCTTCCCGACGTGCGTGCTTTGGGGGAGCCCTGCCCTCCGCACCCCCACCGGCATCTTACAAGGAGCGTCTTTAGGTGTAGTGCAAACTTTCGTGCCTGTTGAATTTGCCGCATTGCTTCCGGAGGCACAGACAGTGTGTTTTTCCCTAGTAAGTTCCACATCAGAGGACGAAAAGTATTTTCCTTGCAGAAAAATGGGGGGCCAGGGTGCCTGTTGGGTTAGAAAATAGAATTTTCCCTGACTGCCTTTTTTTTTTGTTTTTTGTTTTTTGTTTTTTTAAGTCTGGTAATAAGTTTCTGCAGAAATGTACCACAGGATGAGGTCAGGGAAATAGTGCCTACTGGGATCAGAGACCTCTCTGCACGTCAGGCAATGATCAGCAAAGAGACCACGTTTTCCCCTTGCTGGGAAGCAGCCTTGGAAAAGTTCCTGGTGAAATTACACACATTGAGGACACTGGAAGTTGAAAGACCACAATCCTCGTTTCACGGGATCGCCAAGCCTGAACGTGCCGGGAGAGACCGTCCACGCGAGAGCCGGGAACAGGCAGTGAGAGGCAACCTGAGCCACGTTTTACCTGAAACTTCCCCAACGCTCTCCTCTTTCTTTGCACGAGCTCGGCTGACACGCTACAACTCTACTCTCGCAATTAGCCTGTACCGTGCAAAGCCTATGCTTTAATTTTTCTCTTGCTGAAAGTGTCAGTATTTTTGTCTTAAAGAGATTATATGGGTTTTCTCTAATCTCATTTCAGAGAGCCGAGCACAGCGTTTATAAGTTCCACTGACTATAACATACTAATAAGAGATGCAACTTTGATTTCTAGCAACATCCGTGTCAAAGTATTTTATACTTTGGCCTTTGCTAGGATGGAATGTCACTGCCTCGCTTTCAATTCCCTTCCATCCGAAAATATTTAGGTATCGTTCAAGATACTGCCTGACTTCAGAAATAGTCCCTTTCAAAAACCTTCTACTTTTCTGGGGGCACATTTTTGCAAGAGCTCGAAGGTAGCCCGTGTGTGAAGAGTAGTTCTTGGATATCTTTTTTTAGGTGGTTGGGGTAAAAAAAAAAAATTATATTCCTTGTCCCTGCATGTTATTTGAAATCATGTTTAATTATAAAGTTTCATTAAAAACCTTTGCTCAAAATTTTAGAGGCCTAATAAGATTTCCATTAATTTAAACATATCACTATTCCCACGACAGCCCCAAATGCTTTCTTTCACCGCTTTCATCCATGGTTAAATATGTAAATAAAATGTCTAAAGTCATTCTTCAAAGAAGACAAAAGAAAAAAGAGCTGAGGGGAAAGACAGCCATAAAATTCCTCCCAATTCTCCATAACATTTGCCAGAGGGGGGCCGGTTGCCAGCCAGGGCCGAGCAGCAGGGGACCTCCCTGCTCCTAACGATCACACATCTCAAATCCCACACACAGGAAAAAAAATAAAATAAAATATCTTTTCAGCTGGAGCCATCGAAAGGCCCTTTTCATTTATTAGTTACAGAGTTATCTCACAGCTGTTCATTTCTCATCTATAATAACGTCTATTTGTTGGTTTCCGTCTCAGCTGGGCAGAGCGGAGCACTGGTGCAGACATTTTTATAAAAACGAGGGAAGAAAGCCATCTGAAGTGGTTATAGCTAAAATAATGGGTCTGAACATGGCTGAATTAAAATGGCACATAAAAGATCAATTAGGACGCACTTTCTCAAATAGCTCACGCCCACTCCTGGCGTTTGGGGCTCTCCCTTGCGTCCAGAGTTTCTGTGGGAGAGAAGCAAACAAGGAAAGGAGAGAAAATGGGACCGATGAAGGACCTCGGCAAGGAAGATTCTGGAGAGGCCAAGGGATGCCCGCTGAATTTTTTTTTTTTTAACTTAAAGGTTTTAAAACAAGTCACTAAACAAACAACAACAAACACAAAATCATAAGAAGGATGGCAGCCTTTAAAACAGCAGGGGTTTTGTTTTGTTTTGTTTTGTTTTTTAACTTGGGAAATAATGACACGGTTGAAGGTGTCCTTTCCACTATCTCCCTCCCTCCAGCCTCCTCCAACACCCCCACAGCGAGAGTCAGGGTAGCGATTCAGGGCCGGCTGCACAAATCTGCCTGTTAGTTCTAGGGTCCTGGGCAAGCCTCAGCCTCAGTCTTCTGGGTGTTTACTGGACGGATGGCTGGGTGGATAGGCAGGTGGATGGATGGAGGGTTGGTGGGTGGGAGGACGCTGGGTAGGTGGTGAATGGGTGCATGGATGATGGGTGCGTGGATGGATGGATGAATGTTTGGACGGGTGGATAGATGGATAGGCTGCTGGATGGGTAGGTGGACTGGTGGATGGTTAAGTGGATATGTGACAGCTCCCAAGTTTCTTACAGCTGTAAAAGAGTACCACTTGTCTTAAATAAAAGCCAGTATTCCGAAGAGCCTTCTCAGAGGAAGGGCCCCCCTTCTGCCACAGCTTACCAAAAGCTTCCCGGGGGAGGAGGAGTGCCTGCAGTCGCCTCTCCCGCGGGAGCACTTCCTAGAGATAGCCGGCAAACCCGCAGCGCCTTCCCCTGGAGGGATGCATCCAGCTCCCCCGATGCCCAGTGCAGGGCAGGGAGACTGAGGGGGCCGCAGCGATCCACACCGCACACCTCTCCACTGTTAAACCTCAGAAAGGAAGGCGGAGGAAGAAGGCCCGCTCCTGCGACCTCCCCTCTGGCCGCAGTCATCCAACTGCCCCTCTATACGAGATCCTGGGAGTCTCAGAGGAACTTAAAAAAGATCCTGACCTAGAGGGCGTCTAAGAGGAGAGAGACCCGCCCGG
Source organism: Neofelis nebulosa (assembly GCF_028018385.1). Taxonomy (NCBI): domain Eukaryota; kingdom Metazoa; phylum Chordata; class Mammalia; order Carnivora; family Felidae; genus Neofelis; species Neofelis nebulosa. Next base: position 93,513,283 of record NC_080792.1, read on the forward strand.
CCACCTCCTAGGGGAGCTGTTTATTTAAGGGTCACTACGGGCTTTGCAAGTTCTTCTGGAGGCCAGGAGTGGTGTGGGTGCCCCCCCCCCCGCCCCCGCACGCCCAGGGCGGCAGACCCTGTGTCCCAAGTCACAAACTGGCTCCTGTATGAGGGGGTGAGACAGGGGGACGCTTCTTCTCCACTTTCATCGAAATTGAGTGGCGTGCGCGCCGCCCCCCCCAACCCCGCCTCCCGCGGGAGTTGGGGACCCTCCGCGCGCGAGCTGACGCCGCGCGACCTCCCACCCCCAATTCCGCATCGTCTTACGGGTCTGCGGCCCAGGAGGGCGCAGGCCGGGCAGATCAGTCGCCAAATAATATAAATACCCGACGAGCGAATGACTTCCTATAATAAATAAACTCAGCCGCCTAGAAGAACTCAGCAGCCCTGCCTGGCGCGAGGCCCCTACACTGCGCGGCTCCGTCGGGGGCGACGGGGGGGGGTCATCGCACAAGCCAAGCCCCCGCTTCCCGGGGTGGGGGGGGGGGGGCCCGCAAGCGCCCCGGGAGGCTGCCGCCCCTCCCCCTCCCCGCCCGGCCCGCGGAGCCCTCGCAGGAGCGGCCCTAAAATCCGGATTCCCCCGGCCCCTCCCCCTGCCCCGAGCTCTTCCCTTTGAAATTTCAAAGGCAGCCCCTCCCCGGAGCCGCGGCCCGGAGCGCAGGCCTGGTGACTCCCGGGCCTCGGGAGGATGCGGGCAGGTTTACAAGCCGAGGGGCCACTTTATGGCCAGGGCTGTAAAACGCAAATCCCACCTCGCTTTGAAAGCGCCCCCCGCCCGGGGCCCACCGTCAGGGCGAGGGAAGATGCGCCCCCCGGCCCCCCGCCGCGGACCACCCGCCCGCTCCGCCGGCCCCGTCTCCGAACTTCGGCGAGCCGGGCCCCCCGGCGGCGCAGGGGGGCGGGGGAGGGGGGGAGGGGACACCCGGGGCTTCCCCGGGCGGGGGCGGGGCGCGCGCGGGGAGGGGGGTGGGGGGCGGCGGGCGGGCCGGCGGGGGGTCCGGCCGGCGGGGCGGCGGGAGCGGGCGCCGGGCCGGCTTTCTCATGCAAAGCGGCGGCGGGGGCGGGGCGCGCGCCCGGGGGGCGGGGCCTGTCGCCGCCCGGCCGCGCTCCCCCCGCCCCCCCTCGCCTTTTGCGCGTCTTCTCCGCCCGGGACGCGCGGCGCCGAGCAGCTGCGGCCGGGCCCGGCGAGGCCGGCGCGGGAGGGAGGAGGCGCCGCCAGCCGGCCGGCCACCGTGCGCCCCGCGCCGCCGGCCTCCCGGACGCGCTCGCGGAAGAGCCCAAAGTTTGCCGCGGCCGGGAGCCGCCGCCCGCCGGGAGCCCGGGGCCCGTCGCGCTTCCCGGTACTGTTGGCCAACTTTGCCCGTCTCTCCCCCGTCCCCTCCCCGTCGCCTCCCCACCCCTCCCCACCCCTCCCCTCCCTCCGCGGCCCCCCCCCCCCCCACCTCGGCCGAGGCCGGGGGCGCGGAGCGCAGCGCTCGGGCCGGCCGAGCGGGCATGGGCGGGGGCCCGAGCGGGGACGGGGAGCCGGGGCCCGCGGCCCGAGCCGGGCAGCGGCGGCGCTGAGGGGAGCCGACCTCCCCGCCGGGGCACCTCCGACGCCAGCATGCCGCGGCCGGGCCCCCGCCTGTGGCTGGTCCTGCAGGTGATGGGTTCGTGCGCCGCCATCAGCTCCATGGACACGGAGCGCCCGGGCGACGGCAAGTGCCAGGCCATCGAGATCCCGATGTGCAAGGACATCGGCTACAACATGACCCGCATGCCCAACCTGATGGGCCACGAGAACCAGCGCGAGGCCGCCATCCAGCTGCACGAGTTCGCGCCGCTGGTGGAGTACGGCTGCCACGGCCACCTCCGCTTCTTCCTGTGCTCGCTGTACGCGCCCATGTGCACCGAGCAAGTCTCCACCCCCATCCCCGCCTGCCGGGTCATGTGCGAGCAGGCCCGGCTGAAGTGCTCCCCGATCATGGAGCAGTTCAACTTCAAGTGGCCCGACTCGCTGGACTGCAGCAGGCTCCCCAACAAGAACGACCCCAACTACCTGTGCATGGAGGCGCCCAACAACGGCTCGGACGAGCCCTCCCGGGGCTCCGGCCTCTTCCCGCCGCTCTTCCGGCCGCAGCGGCCGCACAGCGCGCAGGAGCACCCGCTCCGGGACGCGGGCCCGGGGCGCGCCAGCTGTGACAACCCGGGCAAGTTCCACCACGTGGAGAAGAGCGCCGCGTGCGCGCCGCTGTGCGCGCCCGGCGTGGACGTGTACTGGAGCCGCGGCGACAAGCGCTTCGCCGTGGTCTGGCTGGCCGTGTGGGCCGTGCTGTGCTTCTCCTCCAGCGCCTTCACCGTGCTCACGTTCCTCGTCGACCCGGCGCGCTTCCGGTACCCCGAGCGCCCCATCATCTTCCTCTCCATGTGCTACTGCGTCTACTCCGTGGGCTACCTCATCCGCCTCTTCGCCGGCGCCGAGAGCATCGCCTGCGACCGCGACAGTGGACAGCTCTACGTCATCCAGGAGGGGCTGGAGAGCACCGGCTGCACCCTCGTCTTCCTGGTCCTCTACTACTTCGGGATGGCCAGCTCGCTGTGGTGGGTGATTCTCACGCTCACCTGGTTCCTGGCGGCGGGCAAGAAGTGGGGCCACGAGGCCATCGAAGCCAACAGCAGCTACTTCCACCTGGCGGCCTGGGCCATCCCGGCGGTGAAGACCATCCTGATCCTGGTGATGCGCCGGGTGGCGGGGGACGAGCTCACCGGCGTGTGCTATGTGGGCAGCATGGACGTGAACGCCCTCACCGGCTTCGTGCTCATCCCGCTGGCCTGCTACCTCGTGGTGGGCACTTCCTTCCTTCTGTCCGGCTTCGTGGCGCTCTTCCACATCAGGAGGGTGATGAAGACCGGCGGGGAGAACACGGACAAACTGGAGAAGCTCATGGTGAGAATCGGGGTCTTCTCGGTGCTCTACACGGTGCCGGCCACCTGTGTGATCGCCTGTTACTTCTACGAGCGCCTCAACATGGAGTACTGGAAGGTCCTGGCCACCCAGCACACGTGCAAAACGAACAACCAGACCAAGAGTCTGGACTGTCTGATGGCCGCCTCCATCCCCGCCGTGGAGATCTTCATGGTGAAGATTTTCATGCTGCTGGTGGTGGGTATCACCAGCGGCATGTGGATCTGGACGTCCAAGACCCTGCAGTCCTGGCAGAACGTTTGCAGCCGCAGGTTCAAGACAAAGAGCAGGAGGAAACCGGCCAGCGTGATCACCAACAGTGGGATTTACAAAAAAGGCCAGCATCCCCAAAAGACGCATCTGGGGAAATACGAAATCCCTGACCAGCCTCCCACCTGTGTGTGAACTGGCTCTTTGGGGGGGGGGGGGGGGCGGGGGTTGGGGAGGCTGGAGTGGAAAACTTTTCCCAGACAGGATACAGTGGCAGTCAGAGCCACGGGTCGGTCGGTTGGTTTTTTAAATAAAAGTGAAAGAAAAAAGTTTTTGCCCTGAAAGTCAGGATGCTGTGATAACACTGAAAGTAAATATGAGCTTACAGGTTTGTTGTTGTTGTTGTTGTTCTGTTTTCTTTGCGGAAGGAGAGCCCCTCGGGGTTAAGTAACCCCTGGTGTAACTAATTTGTGGTAAAGTGGTTGGTTCAGCTTCCAGGAGAAAACTTTTGTTTAGAACCTTCCGTAAATGCATGGTGCTATGTTGACGTTGGCTTTGCTACCCATTTGCAAATCAGAAGGGATGACTTCTCTGTCAGTTAAAGAACTTCTTTCTGCTGGGTGGCTTGGAGGGGGACAGGGAGGGAGGGAGGGAAGAAGGCGAAGCGGGGGTCCAGGAAGGAGCCATCCCCGGGGGCCCACCCCCAGGAGGGCTGTGTATGGGACAGCAGTTTCTGTGCAGACAGGAAGAAAGGGGAGCCCTGACAATTCAGTACACTCCAGTGGATTCGGAGTCACTTAAAATAGACTCCAGCCTTCACAAACGGTCTTTCTCCAAGACAGAAACTGTCACCAAACCCCACATTTGCAAATGCAAACAATGTGCGATACATTTCTTCCCTCTTTCCTTGAAAACGAAAAGACAAACAAGTATTTTGCTGTTCCAGAGAGACGACAAAAGAAATCTCAACAAAAGCACGGGGAGGCCCAGCCCTCAGAAACCCTCTAGTGTTAACATTTTGTGGCTTTTTAATGGAAACCAAGCCAATGTTATACACGTTTGGACTGATTTGTGGAAAGGGGGGGGGGGAGGGGAGGGGAGAAAGATCATTCAAAAGTACCCAAAGGGTTTATTGACTCTTTCTATTGTTAAACAAATGGTTTCCATGAATAGATCCAGAAGCACTAGACAAGTCTGGTGTAACCTCTCTACCACACCCGGAAAGAGTGGTGCTGCTTGTGTATATTTGTAATACAGGGTATTTTTCACGCTCCACTATTTTTATTAAAAATAAAATCTGTTCTCTAGTTCGGTGCCCGTCCCTTGTGCATCATGACGTTTCCCTCTCCCGAGTGTGGAGAGACTAGAGAAAACTTCCCCTCTGTTGGCTTTTCGGGCAAATCCTGAGTGTGCGTCTCTTCCTAGAGATTACGGTGCTCCGTACGGAATGGCAGATGGGCGGACGCTAAGGTAGGCAGAATGATTTAATCTCGAGTTTCTGTGGAATTAACGCAGGAAATGCGGAAGGCTGGATGTGAGGGCCTGGTTGGAGACGCTTCCTCAGGGAGTGACTTGGCTGCAGAGTGGGGGTACCCTGGTGAGCCCCGGACCAGCCTCCGGTAATATCTCTGGGGAGCGGGGCCAGCCCAAGTAAGAGGACCAGATCGGAGTAGTGTTCAGTTTCTTGCTGGGATCAGGTTGTACCTAGACGGTTCTGTACACCCATCCAAAGCGTGCTGGCTTTGTGGCAAGTCTCGGCCATGTTTACGAAACAGATTATAGACCTGGACAGGAAGAAAATAGCTGCTAAGGGTGGGCAAGTCGTTAAGGAGAAGTTAATCAGCTTTGTATGTCTGTGAACTTGGTTCTTCTCCTGTGTTGGCTGCGGGAGGGACGTAGGTAATACCTGAAGGGAGCCCAGGTTCAGCGGTCAGAGGCACAGCTACACTCAGGTCCTAACCCGGAGTTTCCAAGGTCACGGTCCAGACCCACTGCCGTGGGAAACCGGCAGAATAAACCACGCTATCCGTGGGGTCGTGGTGAAGTCAAGCTCTCGGTTGAACAAAGAGCCAGTAAGAATTTTGAACGTGTGTTAAGGGCTTACTAAAGACGGACAGAAGCCTGGAGTCAGGACAGCCTGTTTCTTGAAGAGGGTGTTTAGGAATTGAGCCTGGTGACGGTAAGGCCACCCTCGCATCGATACCAGAGCTGGGCAAAGGTACGGGTTGGTTTGGGGGCACCACCTCCCGTGGACGTGTATGGCTGCGGCCTTCCCGAACAGGGACCCCGGGGGGTTTGGGATGACACCACCTGAGTAGGCAAATTAGTTCAGAATAAAATCCAAAATAGCCTTCAGCGCATTGAAAAAGAAAGACAAAAGTTTTTTTTAAATGCCCGCAAATAAAAACCTATTTGTGGACCGTTCCCGCCCAGCCCCCCCCCCCCCCCGCCCCGAAAAGACCATCTAGAGATACTCGTGTATGGGTGTATGTATGTACGTCATGTTCCCTTAAAGTGACTCTTAGGAAAAATAGAAATGACGTGCTGACAGAGCTTTGGAAAGTCTGGAAAGGTAACACTACAGAGAGCTGCTGTGAGCATCAGAGCTGAGTGTGACCCCCAGATTCCTCCGTGGTGAACTCCGCGGACATCTGCCCGCGTTCGGCTGTGTCGGCCGCAGACCTCAGTCCCCCGGGAAAACTAAGTTCCGCGGCAGTGGCATGCGTTTCGGCGTGGATACAGACCGCAGGAGTCGTGTTCGCAGATGTCAGGGGCTCTTACCACACGGTCGGGGCAGGGGCACGGGGCGGGGCCGAGTCGGCCGGAGATGCCGGCCCCAAATTGCCCCAAACTGCTTCTTGGGGCGCTTTCCTGCGGAGCCCCCATCTGACCTGGGTCACGCGCAGATAATTTGTGAATTTTAGGAGAAGCATCGAGGCTCCAAAGCGCAAACGCCACCACTAGGCCCTCAGGTCCTCTCGAGCCGGACTCGGGACTTCCGCAGGAATTGTCGCCTGCCTTAACGTGGTGATTTCCCAGCCTCCCGGCCCTCGCCTTCGCTCCGGGGAGACGGAAGCCCGCTTTGGGGGACGGATCCCAGCCGCGAGGTCGTGGTGAGAAGCCCAGAGCAGGGGACTGTCCAGAGTCACGCTGCAGCGCGTCCCCGTGTGTTCCGTCATTCTTTCCCTCTGCCGCCCAGCTCCTCGCCACCTCCTCCGTGCCAGCGCCCGGGAAACGGGACACCGTGGCTCCGAGATCACGGCCCGGCGCGGGAGACCAGCATGCCGTGAAAGGGGCTCGTGAGTGACGCGTCTTCTGTGTACTTCTGTTTTGAGTGGGGGAGGCCGACCAAGGGTGGCCCCAAGTGCACCAGACAGCAGATCCGACACAAATCGTCTCACAGCAAGGCGATGCTGCGGGGACACGGCAATGGCCAGGGCAGAAGCCGTGAGCCGCACAGAAGCTTCCGCGCGGCCCTCGCGGTGCCCGACGCCCGGCGGAAGTTCCCGGCGTGGTAACAGTAACTCCAGCAGCAGCGGAGACAGCAGTCGTTGCTGCTGGGCCGAGTGCTTTCCGGGAGTCTCCTTTCATGGTCGCCCAGAGAGGTGCCGCTGTCAGCCCTGCTTTCCCTTGGGGCCCAGAGAGGTTCAGTACATTCCCAGGGTCACCCAGCAAGTAAGAATTAGAGCCGGACAGGACAGGCAGTCTGGTCACAGGTCCTGGACCACCGACTGCCTCGGTTCTTGTTGAGCGAATGAACGATCGCTGAGCACCGGATGCCACGTGCTTGCTCGATCCGCTGACCCTTTCTGGCAGGACCGTTTTCATCCCCGTGCCGCAGATGAGGACAGGGGACCACAGAGAAGTCGAGACACGAGACACGTGCCCAAGGCCACGCGGGGAGCCAGCAGGAGCCCGATCGTGGACCTGGCTGTGTGGCTCCAAACCCACAACCGTGAGCACCGGCCCTCCCACCTCTCTCCATGGTCCTAAGGACTCCAGTGTGTTGAGTTCCTTGGCTTTCACAGCAGCCCCCCCATGCCTGTGCCGTGAGCCGGGGGGGGCAAGGGCATGCTGGCACGGAGCACAGGTCGCCTCGCCGGCTTGGGAGACGACAGGAGGGGGTGGCAGCCGCTTGCTGCGCTGGCTGGAGAGTGAGCCCAAAGGTGGGCGCTCAGGGGGCGGGGGCAGCAGGGCTGGGCCCAGATGGGCCGGAGGGGCCGGGTGGTCAGGGACGGCCACGGTTTTGACTGGGGTGGCCAGGGGGCGCTCGCCAAGACAGAAGAGGACAGGTGGCCGCAGGCCGGAGGAGAACGGAAGGGGAAAGTGGCAGGAGACGGGGCCTCTGATGTGCCGGGTGGAGGTCAGCACGCAGGCTGTGCCTGGGCTGTGGGACTTGGGAGGGAGCCTGGGGCCAAGGGTGGGTGTCCCAAAGCGGTCAGGGTTGGAGGGGGGTTTAATTGGGAGCAGAGGAAGGAGGAGGAAGAGAGGGATGAAGGAAGGAGTGGGGAGAGGGAGGAAGGAGGGAAGAAGGAGGGAGGGAGAAGAGGAGAGAGGGGGAGGAGGGCAGAGGAAAGAAGGAGGGGGGAGGGTGGGGAGAAGGAGGAGGGAAGGGAGGAGGGAGGGGGAGGGAGGAGAAGAGAAGGAGGGAAGGAAAGAGAGCAGAGGAGGGAGGGAGGAAGGAAGAGAGAGGGGAGGAGGAGGGAGGGAGGATGGAGGAGAGAGAAAAGGAGGAGGGAAGGGGACAAGCCGAGGAAGAGCAGCCACTAAATTTCTCAGGGTCACAGTGGGAGTGTTGCGGGAGATCACGTGACAGTCTCATCTGGAAGCAGATATGTGGTCCAGATAGAGGTAAGGGGAGCTAGGAGGGTGGGCGCCTACAAATCCCTCCCCACCACCCTCCGGAGCCTGGGGCATTCGCCTCTCTCTCTAACTTACCCCTTGGGCCACCCAAGCAAAATTAAAATGATGTCCACGGGCTGGTATTCTTTAATCCTCTACCGGCGCCCGCGGGAATGCTGCTTCAAGACCGAAAACAGAAAACAAAAGTCAAGAAGTGACGCCAAGCAGTGGATGTCCTCCGATTTCCCACACCGCCTTCTCGGGGCTGCAGACAAGAGACCGGGGTCCAAGCTGGCGCCTGACACTTGCAGGGCGCGGGGCCGCCGTCTGATCTGGGACCGAGCACCGTCTCGCCCCCACTCTGCCCCTGTTTCCAGTCTGCCTCGACCGCCGGGGCGGGCTGCTGGACTTGTCTGCCTCCGTTTCTCTGTTTGTAAAATGGGGGTGCTGTCGGTGCCTGCCTCGCTGGGGGCTCAGCGTCCCCTAAGTGGTCCAACGTGTTCACCTGTCTGCTCCCCACGACTGTCCGGAGCCTGGAGAAACTCCCGTGTGCACAGTACCCAGAAGACGATCTGGCGGAGGACAGAGGAGGGCTGGCGTTGTGTTTACGGCCTCTCCCTCCCCCAGAAAGTAAGCCCCGCAGGCTAATGAGGAGTGATCTTTAAAGAGAATGAGGGTTTTTTTTAGAGAAACACTTTCCCAATGCCGTGTTCGGTTACACAGGATACCCACTGGTCTTTCAAGTTGAAAAGGCAGGTGCAGTGTCTCTGCCACGGTGGAGAATGTGCTCGGCCTTCCTCTTTGAACACAATCACATCACACTCACTTCCCAGGGACTCAGACCTCATGCATGGACATTTCTGTACGCAAATGGATGGAGGTGGCTGTAATGGGCCGACGGAGAAAAACGGCCAGACTTCAGGGAAGCTCGCTGAACACGCTCAGGCAACATAGCGTGGCGTATTTTTTAATGTTTTATTAAGAGTGTGAAGGCCAAGCTGGAGGGAGGAGGGAAGGAGGCGTTTGAAATCCGTGCGGGTGAAGTTTCTGCCGCTGCCGAGGTGAGCCTTCGTAATTGGGGACTCCCGACAGTCCCGCCCCTGGGAAGGTGATGTCCCGGACCCCGCACGCTATCCGCAGCCGAGGGGCACTTCTCGAAAGTCCCTGAGTTTCGCTTTGTTGTTCTAAGACACATCTTTTGTGCAGGGAGGAGGGCGGATACCAAGCCCGCATCCAGAGGGCTTCAGTTTGTAGGAGAGAGTTCTTAACATCCATCCTTGAAACACATGCTTCCGTCCCACACGGAGGGACTCTTCTGGAATCGGTGGCTTCCGGGAGCACAGTAATGATGGATGGGATGCTCTCGGGCGGTCTCTGACGACCCGGGGTCTCTCCCAACAGATGTCCTCAAAGGGAGCACTCCGTGGCGTTTGGGGGAATATTTGCACTAGAAGAAAGAAAGGGGAAAAAAAACCCTCTTAAAAACCTACCTTAACAATGTTTTTGTAACTCAGGCAGGACTACAAAGTTATCAAAACCCTGACAGGTGATCTATCCCGGCCTGCTTTGAAAGGTGGGCGCCCGTTATTATGGGGGGCAGGTGCCGGTGCCGACTTTGATCAGCAGAGACAAGCTCTGGGGTCGGGGCTGCGTCCTCCCTCGCTCGCCCCTGGGGCACGGCAGCACCTGTTTACCTCCGGGCCGCCCTCTCATAAAACACTTGGGCTCTGCTGGCTCCCAGTAAGATTTTTCATTTGCAAAAGGCTTTTTTTCCCACAGCTCATCTGGAGTGATGTTAACCAACCTGTGTCCATGTTGGCTAACTGTCCTTGCATTTCAGGCCGCAGCTTAAATTCAGGAACCTTGTAAGCCAGCTGACACTTTTTTTTTTTCCTTAAAGGGAAGACATACTTTCTTAAGTACTGGGAGAATAAAAGTCAACTTGCCCTTCTGTGCGTGGCATAGCAGACAGAGGATGTGAGAGATGTATAAAGAATTTGTGGTTCTACTTTGCTCTAATGCTAATACAGGCCTGCGCAGACAAAAAGAAACACAATCAGAATGAAAGGGAAAGGTCAATTACAAAATGTAACCATTCGTCTAAGGGTTTTTTCCACCAATGAAGCCCGATACCGCAGCAATGTTCACAGTATTGCGTGACATCTTTTGGGTAATAGAGGGCATTAGAGAGAGAAAAGAGAGACGGGGCATTAGAGAGAGAAAAGTGTAAGAGAGGAAGGGGCATCAAACAAAGTTGGAAATGTGTTTTAATTTCCAGCCCACCTCTGTCTTCTCAAGGTTTTATTCTTGTAAATAAGATGATCCCACTGGGCTAGGGGTGTTCAAATCACTCAGTCTGGCCAAGCAGGTGGGACAGAAGAGTGGGTGTGTGTAGGTGAAAGTCAGGGAAGCTTCTAGGAAAGATTGTGCTTCGTGGTAAAAAGACAGATGATGAGGAAGCCTGTCCTTTTCCTGCACAGAAGTAGCGTGTGAAAGTCGTACGTGGAGCTGTTGCAACCGTTTTGTGACCATGAGGCAATAAACTCAGTATTAAAGCCATCGCTCTGAGGATGGCAGGTGCAAAACGAGAACGCCAACCTCACGATGACTTCATCAAGCTCCTACACCTCCAGGCTTCTTGATATTTGAGGTAATTAACTGCCTGGGTCCTCCGAGAGTCCTTGAGTTGGGGGTCTTATGACTGATAAGAAAACATATTTGATGTGGTCAACTAGTCCAGTGCTTCTGAAATCCTAATGTGCATACAAATCACCTGGAGCTCTTGATAACCTATCAGATCCTAATTCTGTAGGTCTGGGCGGGACCCGAGAGTAATAAACTGTAATAAAGAGGAATAAAGTTTGTAACAGACTCCCGGGCGGTGCTGAGGATGCTGGCCCCCTGACCTAGTCTGAGTAACCATCCACCACCACCTGCACTGTAAAGTTCTTGCACGTTGTTCCTGGCCACAATTAAATGGCCTTCTCTTGGGCACCACCACTTGGGTGTCCCAGCTTGGATTATTAGCTCTCCGTTTTTAAAAACGTCTTACATTGAAGTAAACTCTGCTTCCTTATGACTTTTGCCTCTTGGCTCTCCTTCTGACACATGGTCTGCTATCCTTCGTCTAATTCACTTTCCCCACGAAGCCCCCGTGTCTTTAAAGTTGAGCGTTATGTGTTCCCTGCCTCTGGTTGGATTCTTAAAACTGTGGCCCAGACAGCTTGGCATCACTTTGCTGACTGTCCTCCGAGTACGCTCACCTGGGTCTAAATTCTTGTTCAGGAGCGGTGCCCACAGGCGGCTTCGACTCTCCAGGAATTGCCGAATGAGGACCCGAGGATCACTGGACACCTACAGCACGCAATGTCCGTAACAGTGGGACACTAGAGGCATTTTTATGAAAGCGGGAACCGAACAAGGCTCTCGACGATTGTCCAACGTTACCCCAGACGTGCCGGACCCACCATGCCGTGAAGTAAGGCACGCGGAGGAGACACAAGGGAGACCGGCGGAAGCTGTCAGTATTTGCAGACGATGTGATCGAAAAGATAATTAGCTTAAAACAGAATCTATGAGAACGGAATAGAATTGATAAGGAGACGAAGAGAAAACAAATCTGCAGAATTATCAGCTTCCTTAGGACCCAGCAGTAACCAGTTGAAAATATAAAGGACATAAAGACCACCTTTGCAGAACCTATGAAAAGCGTAAGTAAACCTCCAAGAAACAAGGTCTGCAAGCCCTTTGGAAGAAAACGCCACTTGTTCCCGGAAAGAGAAAATAATTGGGTCAAATACTTGCCAAATGATACCATGTACCTGGCCAACACGTCAGTTGTCCCCAAATCAATCCCTAAATATAATGCAATTCCTATGTAAAAGCCTGTATTCTTTGGAACTCTACAAAATGATATTAAGCCATCAAATCTGAGCAAAGACCCAAAGGAGGGGAAGAAACTGAGACAATGGTAAGAAAGAGTGTAATTTTCACAACAGTCGGGTGCCCTTTGAAGCTACAGTAATGAAAACAGTATGGGAAGACAGCATTAAAACAAACAAAATATAAGGCCCAGAAAGAGCCTCAAATGCTTTTGGGACTTTATTTCAAATGAATAAGAAAGAATGCCTTATTCAATCAATAGTGTTGAGGCTTGTTTTAGATTTGGGGACATATTTATACCAGAGCTCTCATACATTTATCAAAATCTATTTTGGACTGTTCAAAAACGTAAATGTAAAAATAATACTACCATCAGGGGGAAAAAGCTATTTGAAATTGTCATTCCGTGCCAAGTAAATTCTGGTAAATACTACCTATCACTTACCAGGAAGGAATCTTCCTAGTATGACACCACAGCCAAAACCAGCAACAAAAATGATTTGACTCCATCGAACTTACACATTCTGTATGGCCAAAAAATAAAATAAAATAAAATAAATAAAATAAAATAAATAGAAAATTTTAAATGCGAAATCCCCAGGAACAAAATTAAAAAGCAAAAACTATAGTTTCCTGCATGGGTCTATAAAGAGGCGATTCAAATGGGAAGAAATACAACCATCCGTAAACCTGTAGAAATAAAGTTCATCTCCCCCAATGTAATCAAAGCGTGCGTGTGCGAAAACATGATTATTTTTGCCTAAGACGTCGGCACTCTCGTTTTAAGGCTCCTAATACCTAGAGTTGGCTTGGGCGTGGAGAAACGGGTTCCCTGTGTCATGCCAGTGGGGATCTAACGTGGATTGTCCTCACTGTAGCGAATGCAACGTGTATCCAACACCTTTTCAGATGGGTGGACCCTGTGAGGCAGGAATTCTACTAACATTAAATGTATTGAAAGATGGAAACAATCTAGGTGTATACCAGCAGGTTGACTGTTCAATTCAACCGTGGTAAATCCTTAGAATATCATGTAGTCATTGCAGTAATTATGTAGAAACATGTTATTAACATGGGCAGATGGCCAACCGTGTTACTAAGCAGGTGGACACCAGCCAGGGAAGACCAGGGCAGCCCTCTGGCTGTTTATGATTGGCATGTTTTCTGATTGGTTCATACCTAGGCCACATCAGTTGTTAGGCATTTTGAATATTAATCTGCTGTTAATTGAACAAGGCAGGGCATGCGATGCATTCTGTGGACCCTAACATCTCGTTTTTCGTCAAATGTGTGTATATTCCTGGGAAGACATGAAATGTTTACAGTGGTTATCTGTGCTTGGCAGGATTTATGGACAATCTTTGCATTCTTCTTTATACTTTCTCAATTTCAGTGTTTAGTGATAAAGATGTATTATGTAGAAAGAAAGAAAGAAAAAAGAGAGAGAGAAAGAAAGAAAGAAAGAAAGAAAGAAAGAAAGAAAGAAAGAGGAGGGAGGAAGGAAGGATGGAAAGAAAGATGGATGAGTAGGTGGATGGATGGATGGATGGATGGGAGGATGGATGGATGGGCAGACAGATGGACACATGCACAGGTGGACAGACGGGTAGGTGGATGGATGGGTGGACAGGTGGATGGGTGGGTGGAAGTTTGGATGGATGGATGGACGGATGGGTGGACAGGTAGATGGATGGATGGACAGACGGATGGGTGGATGGACAGGTGGATGGATGGATGGATGGATGGACGGATGGATAGTTGAATGGATGGATGGATAGATGGACGAATGGTTGGGATGGGTGAGAGAGGGTTTGCAAAGCTATTAAAAACAATAGGATAATTGCGTACTACTTTGTACATCAGAGGCTGCAAATCCAAACGCCTGTAGGGCTAGAGAAACAGTGAATGAAGCAGATAATGGGAGAGAGTAAACAAGGAGAGTTGTAGGGTCTCTGGATCTATGTGTCCTGTCTGAAAGGCTGCTGCAGCTAAGCTCCAAACCACTGCTGCAGTGCAGATTTGGGAGCCTGGTGTTAACAGAAATTCTGATTTTTCAAGATAAACCAGAAATCTTGATTTTTTTGAGGGGGGGTGGTGGTTAGTGTTACACTTTTAAGTATGAACAACTAATCACAACTTGTAAAAATACTCTGCTGGCCTGCCATGTCTATGCCCTGTTCTAGACCCCAAATTTGGGGGAGAATTACAGCGGCTTTCCAGCGGGTCCCCGGCACGAATGATTTAAATTGGGCTCTCTCCCCGCTGTCCTCCACACCCCATGTCTGTCCCGTGGTCCCCCGACCCCTGTCCCTGTATGACTGCGCTTGCCTCCCCCCGGAGACATTTCCTTCCCCAAGCTCACGGCCGTCCCTTTGGCCCCGACTTGGCTCCCCCCTTCCGGCACGTGCCTGGTTCTGAGCTCTTTCTGACGCCTACTTCTGTCATACAACGTGTGTTGTTCTTTCCGCGTCTCTGTCATCCCAAACTTGACCAGTGTTTTCTGGAGCCTTCTGGCTTCAGAAATTCGTTGTGGGAGGGGGGAGCGGGTTTTCCAATTCCCTGAGTTGGCTGTTGGGAAACAACCAGGGAGCGGCTAGCAAAGGCAGCCCGTCCTTGGTAAGCCCGGCTTTGTTTCCGGCGTGGGGTTCTGACGGCGCCGGGGACGGCTTTGGTCGCAGCGACCCGGGCAGATTTCTGCGTGCCCCTCAATGCTGACATTCGTTAAGGGATGTTGCAGAAGTTCGGGAGCTGGGTGCGAGATCCGGTTGTCAGCATCCTTCCCAGCTCCGCGTGAGGCTGGTGGCTTGAACTCCACACAGTGGGAGCGTTTGCACCGCAGAAACTGGCAGGTGCCCCCAGCGAGGGAAACGTCTCCCTCTGGGCAGCTGCCCGCTGACTTTTTCCAGCAACCACCCCCCCATGAGCTGTCTTTGTTGTTTTTTTTTTTATTTTTTTTATTTTTGGGACAGACAGAGACAGAGCATGAACGGGGGAGGGGCAGAGAGAGAGGGAGACACAGAATCGGAAACAGGCTCCAGGCTCTGAGCCGTCAGCCCAGAGCCTGACGCGGGGCTCGAACTCACGGACCGCGAGATCGTGACCTGGCTGAAGTCGGACGCTTAACCGACTGTGCCACCCAGGCGCCCCAAGCTGTCTTTGTTTTTATTCTCAGATAGAAACGCAGGCAGCATAGTCTTCAACGCATGAGCCGAAGTGTATGTGTGAGAATTTCTCACACCTCATTTTCTTTCACTACTTTATTTTTTTACTCTTTATTTATTTTTGAGAGAGAGAGAGAGACAGAGAGACAGAGCGTGAGCAGGGGAGGGGCAGAGAGAGAGGGAGGCACAGAATCCGAAGCAGGCTCCAGGCTCCGAGCTGTCAGCACAGAGCCCGACGTGGGGCTCGAACCCACAAACCGCGAGATCATGACCCAAGCTGAAGTCGGACGCTCAACCCACTGAGCCACCCAGGCGCCCCTCTTTCTCTACGTTAAATATTACCTCAGTTCTTATAAGTGTATGATTTATCTCCTGCTCTTGAATTACGGTAACAAGGAGCAGAAGTTGGAGGTCTTTCTCCTTGCAGGGAAAGCGTGGTCGTGGCGTCCGTTTCACGAATGGACGTGAGCTGGTTGCCTCCCCGCCCCCACCAGGATTCACCGGATCCTTTCTCTGTTCGTGGCTCCGTGTGGTTACAGGGGTGCAGGTGCCCGCTCCGGCCTCCATGGGCTCCCTCCATCCGGCTCCCCGGGGAGGTGGGCACGTGCGGGGTCACAGTGCATCTCTGTCACCCGGTGGGCACAGGCCCTCCCTCCCGGGGTCCGGCGGCATGGCAAGGCCAGTACCTGGAGGGGAAGGTATTTTCAGAGAATCTGAACCAAAGCTGTGCTCACATCATGAAACACTGGGGCCGTCCAAGCCTGAATGAGGACATTTGGGCTTCTCGGTCCCAAAATGACTTTTTAGATCGTACGGCAGGGTCTTCTCCTCCTCGCAACCTACTGACAGAGGGGCTCCCACTGGCACAAAAGCGGCTCGTGAGGGCTTCGTAGGAGAGCCGAGGAGGTGAGTGGACCCACCCCGGGCTCTGGCCGTCTGTCCCTCCGTAGCAAGCACCTAAAACTCTTATTCCCAGCGGCGCGTTGGTTTTGCCGGTGATCTGGTGAGTCGGGCATTCTGGAAGGGCTCGGCCGGGTTGTTGGGCTCCGATCGCCCTGATGATGGCCGTCCTCTGTAGGGCTCCCCGCATACAGCCCTCCAGCCTCAGCGCTGGGTTCACGGAGGGTGGCCCCTCCGTGCGGGCTGTGTGCGCGAGGGCCAGGCCCTGTCTGACAAGGGAGTCTCGGAGCCACCTGGGTTCGAGGAGAGAAGTTAGTCTTCACCTGCCCGTCGGAGGAGGCAAGGACGCTGTGGCCCTCTCCAGGCCCGGGAGACGGGGCGCCTCCCAGCTCACCCAGAACAGAAGCTCACCTCCTTCCCCCTCCCACCACGGATCCCCCCACCTTGTGGTTTTGGTTTTTTTTTTTTTTCTCTCATAAATTGCAAGAAAAGGGTCCCCAGGTGGGATCATTCCTCCTTGTCAGAATCACGCTGTCCCTGTCTTTAGCGGCATGTTGACTTTCAACCAGAGGACCTCAGCCCTGGAAAGAGCGCGCGTTGGGCCGTTTTGTCCAATGTGCTGACGGGTCTGGTCTCCAGGCCGACGGGGGACACTTTTTGTGGGCCGAGTCTGTTTACTTCTGGAAAAACCTGGCTTCCTGTCTCTAAGGGGGAACAGGTTTAAAAGGCCTCATAAAAAAGTGCTCAAAGCCCCTTAACATCAAATGGTTCTTACAGGACAGCGTCTGATGAGTTAAGTGTAAAGGAATCAGAAACATAAGGCTTGAATTTCCTCGCAGATACACATAGGTTATAAATTAAGGGGGAAGAATCATGTCAAAACATGTTCTGGCATTTAGCCAGAACTGAAAATGTTTCAAAATTGGTTTTGAGATGCTGGACGTTCCCGTGTCCCGTCTCTGTGGATCCCTTCTGGTCTGCGAGGTTTAGTTATTTTTTAAGTAAACGGCAGTGGGATTGAGGGACAGGGGAGCGGCTCCAACTTGAGTTACCAAATTTAAAAAAAAGTTTCTTCCTGCAAGACGGTCCCGCACAGAGACTCGAAACGCTCTCGTTTTGTGTTGGTTTTAATTGAGATTTCAAAGAAAGGGCTGTAGCTTTTATGGCGGTTGGTATGGTTCTTATTTAGATTAAGGCTCCAGGAAGGATAAAGCTCATTAAATTCAGTGCTCGGCCAGGGAACGGCTGCGTGGCCTTTGTTTCACCTGTTTTCGGGAGGTTTATGTACCTACAGCCCCGCGTCTGGCCATGGGCAGGGCCCGCGTGTGGACGGAGACACGGGAACCTTTAGGAGGGAAGGGAACGTGTACGACCGTGTTCCCAGGGGAACGTCTGTGAGCTGGGGCTGCCAGGGCAGGGACGCACCACATTTTTCGTTTAAGCTTTTTGTTTTAGAAACTTTAGACGTGTCATAGTTCTTAAAACGGATGCCCCAGTGCCAGCTCAGACCGGAATTGATCAGCGTCTACGTTTCTAGGGGGTCCTCAGCTGGGACGCTCCCTCCCATCCTTAAAAAATCAGTCGGCGGTAGGAACGTTGTCCTGAGCAGCCCCGGCCACCAGGGATGTCCCAGACCCTCCCGCCCCTCCCCCCGCCAGCTCAGCAGAGACCGCAGGGCTGATCCCCGGGGACCCGAAAGCCAGTGTGACCTGCCCTGTCCTTCCAAGCCACCTTCGGCCAAGGTGCAGGCCAGCGGGACGCCGGCTGTCCCTAGAAATACCTTCTAGTTCCTGCCCACAGGGCTGTGCGGCAGGGTGAAATGAGGACACGGGTGTAAGCACCTGTCAGGGCGGCCAGCGGGCATCTGGCCTTAGCTGAACGCCTGCGTGCACGCCGTGCCGTGGGTACACCCACACCTTGTCCACACTGGGTATTCGTCAGGTTCCAAGTCCCTCCGGGAGCCCACGCCGGGCTGCTCCCTCGCCGTGTGCCCCTTCGGGCCCTCGGTCCTCCCTGCGCTGCCCGCACGAAGCCGGCCCCTACTCACCGTCTCCTGCCCTGCGCTCTGGGCCCGCCTGACAGAGAGGTGATGGTTTTCCTCTCCCCACTGCCCCGCTCCTGTCTGGCTGTGGCTCCCATCCCTAGGGGTCAGCCCTCTGGGGCCGAGACATCGCGGTGCCCACCCGGGTGTCCACGCAGCCCCGCCATCCACGCTTGGCTAGGGTGTCAGTGACTTAGATGGCCTCCAGGTCGGCCCGCCTGAGCGATCCCGGGCAGCTCCCACAGGACACGTGTACCCCTCAGGGCTCTGCAGGCGGGCGGCCCAGATCTGGATGCTGGCAGCTTCCGTCCCAGGCGAGGGCGGCGTCCTGGCTCACGGACGGCCACCGTCTGGCCGTGTCTCCCCCGCCCCCCAACCCCTTCCCCTGAGTATGCAGACACTTTGCTGACTTCTGCCTCCCAGAGAGGTGCCGACCCTGTCGCATCTAAACCCGGTCGCCCCCAGAGGCCCCGCCTCCTCACACGGTCCCACTGGGGGCCAGGACTTCCACAAATCCACTTTGGTGGGAACACAAACGTTCCCGCGGATGCCGGCCGCTTCCCGCAGGAGCCCTGGGTGCCGCACGGTCTCAAGACGCAAGCTATTGGCCTCGTTTCCACGTTTCTCGAGCATCTGCAGGAAAACAGACAGACCTGACAGTTGCATGAGGACGAGAGCTCAGGGAGCGTGCGAGGAACGTGATCCCCACTCCCACAGAGATGCGGGGCCACACCCACCTCACAGACGGGACATGACGATTGAAGAGAAGGAGGAGGCAAGGACGCTACGTGACAGCATGGTGATCGATCTCCCCCGGCTCGGAGCCTGAGCCTCAAGGTGCAAGGTGCTCAGTGAATCTTTAGGTTTCTTTTTAACGAAACGGCGACGCACAGAGTAAGGCGGTGAGTGGCCAGGTCTAGCCGAGCTCTCCCAAAAAGTCCGGAGAAAACGGGCACCAGACGCAGGCGGGGAAAGGCAGCTGCGATGTCACAGCGTTGCAGACAAGCCGCCCGCGGCTCCTCCCTTTCCTCAGCCTGGTTCTTCCACGGCTCTCGAGGGGGAGGCGGAGGCGGTGCTCCCCCCCCCCCACACCCCCGGCAGAGCCTCCATTTCTCCTGACTTTCCACCTGTCAGAGGCGTCCGCAGAGGGGGCCCCGGGGCACGTGCCCGCAGGCGAGGGTCCGCCCAGCCCCGCGGCCCAGGGACACTGGTCATTCTAGAACAACGTCCGTCCGTGTCCACCCTGAGAGCCGTTCTCTGGGACACACCCAGTCTGCCCCGTTTAGTGGCCTCCTGCTCTGCCCCTGCCCACCGCCCACTCGCTCCCCTCCCCACACACCTTTAGGTTGGTTTTTCTCCAAATAATTTATTGAGCTGAAGTTCACGTGAAGGCAAGGATTCAAAGTGAACAATGTTGTGCGGCCACTTCTGTCGCGTTCCAAAACATCTCCACCCCCGCTCAGGGGGACCAGCCGCAGGCTTCCCTGAGAGGCCATCTGACAGGCCCCCCCTCCACCCCCCCAGGATGTATGCCGGTCCCCCTCCAGATGCAGGACGCACAGTTGTTCCCATCATCTTACTGTCACTCCTGCCTCGAGCCCAAATCTGTGCCCTCGTCTAAGCTGGAGGCCTCACCTTATTCTCTGTCGGTCCCTCCTGAGTTTCCAATGGCTCATTTTCTCATTTCCCTCAAAACCTAATGAATAAACCGTCTGCAGCGGATTGGGTTGTGTCCTGATGTCGGGTTCTGTGAATGTGCCCTTATCTGGAAACAGCTCTTCTCACATGAAATTGAGTCAAGGGTCCTGGGATGTGATCACCCCGTGTTTAGGGTGTTTCCGTAAGAGGAGGAAGAAGATGGAAACACAGAGACCTGGGGGAGAGGACGAGGGAAAGACAGGGGCGGAGACACGGGTGATGCAGCCAGGGGTGCGGGACGCCTGGGGACACCGGGAGCCCAGGAGGCAGGAGGGATCCCCCAGCAGCCCCAGAGGGAGCGCGGCCCCGCCCACGCCTTGCTTCCAGACTTCTGGCCTCCAGAACTCTGAGAGGATGAATTTCTGTTGCTTGGAGCCACCCAGTTTGTGATCATTTGTCACAGCAGCTCCGGGAAACTGATACACCCCCATAAGTGTGTCTATAGAGGGGTTGTTGGGAACACAGGTATGTGAGGAACACAAGCTCGGGCCAAGCCTGCCTCCCGGCACCTGCCGGCTGCGCGACTGTGGACAAGGAAGTTCGCATCGGTGTGGCTCCCAGGGCAGCGAGTACGCACGAGTCCCTCCACCTGCCTGTGCAGAACACCGTCAGGGACTCGGGGCTGGGTCCACCCCTGCCTTCTCAGCGCACGAAGGGTGCACATGGGTCCACGCCGGGACCCGTGAACAGTGCACGCGGGGTTTACACTCAGACCCGTGGATGGTGTGCCCGCAGTCCATGCTTGGACCTTGGCGCATCTCGGAGCCCTCCTCCCCCGTGCTCCTGCATCTGGGCAATGTTGCTTGCCCGTAGCAGGGCTCTCCGGCTGTCTTCTGCATTCGCGCGCCCAGCCGGGCCCGGGCCGGGCTTGCAGCTCCTCTGGGGCGGTGGGGAGGGCCCCCCGTTGGTCTGCTCGCCAGGAGTGTCCCCTGCCCTCAAGTGTGCAGGAGAGTTTCCATAAAGTCCAGGGTTTCCCGTAAAGTCAATGGTGTGGTTCTCCAGAGTCCTGCTCCCCCCCCGAGAGACGACCACGTTTTTATTGGCTAAGAGGTGTGAAGTCTGTGGGCGCCTTTACAGGGGAAACGTGGGCATATCTGGCCTCAGAAATGTGCAGGCACAACCCCCGGGGGCTAACTGAAGCCAAGGCACAGAGGAGCACCCAAAGGCGGGCACACAGCCCCCGATCCTGCGAGCAGGGCCCCAGGCACCCAGAGATGGTACCGGGCCACCTTTCCCACCTTGTCTCCAACCGCCCAGCGCCACCGTTCTGGGGCTGGGGGCTTTGCTGTGGCCGCCAGGTGTGGTCTCCAGGAGAGACCAGGAGACACAGGACAGGGTCAGGAGCTATTTGGGTGAAGAGTACACATTCTCGGGCCTGCCACCCCAAACCCTCAGGTCCCGGGCGCTCAGCATGGAGTCTTGTCACGTGATATCAAACAGAAACAGAAGTCGGCAGAGTCGTGCGGGTCCGGGATTTAGGCTCTTAGAAATGGAGGGCGTGGGGCGCCCGGGGGGCTCAGTCGGTTGAGCGTCCGACTTCGGCTCAGGTCATGATCTCCCAGTTCGTGGGTTCGAGTCCCATGTCGGGTTCTGTGCTGATGGCTCGGAGCCTGGAGCCTGCTTCGGATTCTCTGTCTCCCTCTCTCTCTGCCCCTCCCCTGCTCTCTTTCTCTCTCTCTCTCAAAAATAAACATTAAAGAAAAAAAAGAAAAAAGAAACGCAGGGTGTGTAGCTGCCTGGCTGCCCGTAGTTGTGCGGGGCAACAACGCGTCTGACTCTCTAGCACTCTCCACAGGGGCCCCACCCGGCTTGTCTGTGGTGCGAGGGGACGGGGGTGGGAAGCCGGCCTGCAAGCCGCCGGGTCCCCGGACCCCCTGGCCCGTGCCCCCCGCCCCCAGCCCTTCTCTGCTGCCTCAGCAGCAGCCCTGAGGACAGGCCAGGGATTCCAGGAGTCACACAGAAGAGAAAACTCCCCCCCCCCCCCCCCCCCCCCGCCCCCGGGTCCTGCTGACTCAGGCTTTCGGGGCAAATGGACAGAAACAACTGTACCTGGTTTGTAATGAAACACTGACTTCAAAAGCCTCAGCAGCTGTTTTCTGGGACTCGGTGCCCAGCTCCAAAGCCCCGAGCTCCCGGCCCAGCGTCGCCCTGGCCCAGGCCGGACATGCCAGCCACGGAGCAAAGTCGAGGAGGGCGTTTGACCATCCGAGCCCGGGAAACCAGGCCGGTGACCTTAGGTCCTCGGTCACGATTTTCTCAACTCCCTTTTCCACGGGACGAGCAACCTGTGGGATTCTCGGGGCTCCCCTGCGAGACCCGCTCCCCGGGTCCGTCCCAGCAGGCAGGGACCGGGTGGCGAGCAACGGGGCTCACCGTCCCCAGCAAGAGGGGCTGTGGGCGGTGGGGAAGGCGAGTCCGAAGGAGGCCTGAGGTCCAGCGCCGGGACTCAGGAACCGCCCGGCAGGCGTGCCCCCGTCCCCAGGCCCCGTGTCACCACAGTTTATAAAATAATCTCCAGCCGTTCCCACTGGTTTGTGTCACCGGCTGCAGAATCCCAGCTGGGGCGGTGCCACCGGCCAGGCCAGGTGGGAGAGGGGTCGGTCGCCCTTGGGCCTCCGTAGTGGGAAGAGGAGTTCTTGAGAAGGCTGACCCTGACCCGTGTACCTCCTTGGAGCGAGGCCTAGAGGGCGGGTGGCCCCCTCCCCAGCAGGGGCCCGAGTCAGCCATTCCACAGCAGTGCACCTGCGAGCTCCAGGCAGGAAGCGGGTCAGCACCAGATGGGAGCCAGGGTGCCATTTTCCCACCCACTCTGCTGTGATGGCGGGGACCCCCCTCCCCGGGAGCCGTGGTGTTCTCTGTGCCTCTTGTGGGTGCCCCCCTGCCCGGCCTGCGTTCAGGGGTCTCTACAGACAGCAGCTGCTGGAATAGGGCCAGGGCTCAGGGGTGGCCTCCCTCTGTTGCCCAGATCCGGTGAGCCAGTCGGAAGGGATGGAAGGCCACACCTGCGCCAGCTGGGACCGGGACCCGGCAGAGGATTGGGCCGGGAGCTCTGACCTTGGGGCGGCCTTGCCAAGTGCAGGAAGCTGGACGCCAGAAGCCAGACCCCACTTGAGGCTGGGCACACACAACGTCACGTCCTCTGCACGCGTTCCGTCCGGGCGGCCTCGGCCACCACAGGGATTTCCTCTCCCGCCGGGGCCGCGCTACCTAATAGCCCGACAGATGACGCGCCTGGGATGCCGGAAAACTATGGGCGCCAAAGCTTCATCTTAAAGCGTTTAATATTTCAAAGGGAGCCTGAGGGGGAGGCCAGCACGGGAAATGCTGGACATTCGCTCGCATATTTTACCCTTCAGAGTTGCTTTTGCTTTGAGTGATTTGCAGGGGCACGAGGCTGCTGGAATGTTCTTCAGTGTCACACGTGCGTGCACACCCCCAGCTGGCCAGGAGGCCCCCCCAGTAGTGTGACGCTCCCGGCCAACAGCCGACCTTTTCTATTCTTTCTCCCAGGGGCAGCAAAATTAAAAATCACTTTTTTTTTTTTTTTTTGCCTTCTACTGCACTTGGATGACCTTTCCGTGACGTGTCGGGATGTGCCGTCTTCCTGAAGCCGCTATCTGCCGCTGATCGAGACCTCAGGTTCTCAGAGTGGGGTCCCCGGGGCCGGCACATCAGCGTCACCTGGGAGCTGGGTAGAAACAGAACAGAGCCTTCTCACCCCACACCCGCTGAGTTAGAGTCCCCGGGACCGGCCGGGCAGCGCGTGGCCATCAAGCCTTCCATGATGCTGTGCGTGGCAAAGTTCGAGAACCGATGGCTGAGTCAGAGCAAAGGGGGAAGCCAGACGCACGTGCTTCGCCAGCACAGGGCACCCCGCCCTTGCAGACACACCTGCTTTCTGCTTCCCCGGAGCCTCCCCACGACCCCGGTGGCCGCGCCCATGAAAGAAGGATCCCATAATCGTCGCACGCGAATTGTATATTAAAATGTGTTACATTCATTAATTAGTTTGGATAGTGCCAAGAGCTTGTAAATCTACTCAGGCCCTTTTTATACGAGGCTTGGAAAGGTATTTTCGTTTTCTTCCCGGTTTAATATACCATTCATCCCCGGAAGACAAAACAGAACAGTACATGCTTGCTGTGTATTTGTTAAATGTATTTATAACAATTTTTGCTCTCTTTTATAGTCGACTTGTTTCTTTTAGCTTCAATTTCTTTCACCTTTTCACTTTAATAATTGTCTGTGCTTGAATTTATTCCTCAGTTTATAGCATATCCTTTTTACAGATGTGTATGTATACATCATTCTGATACGGTATTTGTTACATTTGTTAGATTCTTGATTTAAATGTGTGTCTGCCTTCCACCATTTTCCTGTTTTCTCTCCGAAACATTCTTTAAAAAAAAAAAAACCACTGAACCCACTGAAGGTGGTAACACGTCTCAGGAGAGCAGCTCTGGGCACATCCTGTGCATTCTAAGATTTCATGTGTTTGTAATTGTTATTCTAACGTCCACAGTCGGAAAGTCTATTTCCTCCTCCTTGACAGACTTTCAGAAGGCAAATTTTTATTGTTGGAAACCTGAGTTTCCTATTTAAACCTTCACAATGACTCCTGCTTTCTGGACCGTAAACATGGACGGTGCTGACACTTTTTAAATGTGCTAAGGTTTCTTGGTGCCCGATCTGTCCTTTGTGTCGCTGGCGTGCAGGTAGCTTGATAAAGGGCCTGCTTTCTGGAAGGCACAGGGCGGTGAGTTGTGGTCAATCTTAGTGCTACATGGTGGGCGTTTCTTCTTCCCTTCTGTTGCATTAGGAAGTTGGAGGTCGGTGGGGGCTGCTGGCAGGAGCCTTTTTTTTTAAATGTTTATTTTTGAGAGAGAGAGACAGAGAGAGAGAGAGAGAGAGACAGTGTGTGAGTGGGGGAGGGGTAGAGAGGGAGGGAGACACAGAATCCGAAGCAGGCTCCAGGCTCTGAGCCGTCAGCACAGAGCACGACGTGGGGCTCGAACTCACAAACTGCAAGATCATGACCTGAGCCGAAGTCGGTTGCTCAACCGACTGAGCCACCCAGGCGCCCTGCAAACATAGCATAATTTCAATGGGAAAATGACTATATTTTCCAAAACGGCAAAAAAATAAAAAAAATAAAAAATAGGAGCATTGTGGTTTTTTCCAGATTTTGTGAATCTCTTTCCCCTCTGGCCTAATAAGACAGTGCTGGGTTCTCATCTCTGCCTCTGTTCTATCTGTTGTCCTATCACACGCCATGTAGCTTCTGGAACACTCTGCCGTACTTCTGTGAGATAGTAGAGTGAATATGTGTCCAGGATCCCTCGTAATGGCCTTGGGGACGCCCAGGGGATGGCCCAGATCTGTCTTGGAGAAACTGTAATTTTTTATGCTTAACCCCATTTCAAAAAGTACTGGCTGTACCTTTGGCATAGGTCTAGGAGAGGAAGACCCAGCGATCTGAACGGCTTTTGCAGAAAACAAGAACCGGAGGTGCGTCAGCCCCGCTCTGCCAGGCACCTGTCTTGTGCGCATCACGCGGTTTTAGAGACAAGAGCACATCGTGGGCAGAGACCCCGGATCCCACGTCCCCAGTGCACACAGGTCTGCTGACTGTTTTCGGTCCCGCAGAAGGGAGACGAGACATTTAGGGAGGTTCTCGCCCGTCTCCCCTTTAGTTGAGTATCTGCCTTTGTTTCCCTGACCTGTAACAGCACGGAGGGGCGTGGCCCCGCTTGGCAGGCGCCTCTGCTCCATGGGGTCGCCCCGCCACCCAGGTTCCCTCCGCTTTGCTGCTCTTCCAGTCCCTGGAGGCTCGCCCTCACCTCCCCGAAGCAGCCGTGGGAGTGGCCGTGGGCACCAGCCCTGGTGCCAGGCGAGGTTTGATCTACACGGGTGTTTGTTTTCAAGAATGACAGCCCAGCAGCGTCTCTGTCGGCTCCGGCTGCTGCTGTAAATCACCCCAGGCCGAGTGGCTTCAACGGACATTCGTTTCCCGGGGTTCTGGAGGCTGCAAACCGGAGCCCGGGTGCCGGCACGGTTGGGATCTCTGGTGAGACCTTCCTCCGGGTTCACGGAGGGCCGTCTCCTCCCTGCGTCCTCACGCGGGAGAAAAAGAGTGAGCTAGCTCTCCTTGTGAGGACCCGGGTCCCATCCTTGGGGACTCCACCCTGTGACCCATCACCTCCCAGAGGCCCCACCTCCTGATGCCAACATTGCAATTAGGGTTTCAACACACGGGTTCGGGGAGGACACCGAACATCCAGTTCGCGGTGCTCGGCAACCTTCCCCTTAAGGTGCTTTATCAAGAGCGGCCGAAAGGGAGGCGGCCCCTCCGGCAGAGCAAGAACCTTCCAGAAGCTTTCTCAACGGACAAGACAATTCGCATTTGGTTTGGTTTGACTTTTTTGGTTTCCTTGTTTGGCCTTTGAGACCGTTGACCTGGCGGAGCTGAAAGTCTCAGTGATGGTGCCGTCACCTTCTCGTCAGCCAACATGGCACGCCATCTCAGAACAAGGCAAGCAGAAAACAAAGCAATACAATCACAACAATCATAATAAACCAGCAGTCCTGCATTGTCACATCTGAGAACTCGGAGAGTTCTGTCCGTCGACGCACATTTTGATGGGGCCTGTGGCCTAACCAGTATTTCATTTCCAGGAGCTTCCTCGGAGTTGTGGCTCCGGTGTCTGAATGAACAGGCAGGTGCTCGCGATGAAAGTCTCGCAGAGCTATTTTTGTCACAATGAATCCACGGGAGGCCGCAGTGCCTTCATCCTGACCTACTTCCCTCAGCCCCTTTGCAAGTGCACTCGCGGCCCGAAGGATTCTCTATTAGCGTCTGCCTTGCCGTTCCCCTCTTCACCCCACCGTCCGGGAGAGACAGGCTGTCTGGCCTGCATTTGGTGCTTGGGTTATTAGACGGCCTTCCTAAACATAAGGACCGGGAAACACAGTGGGGAGCAGCCCCTTGCTACTTTAAGGTTGTGTTATCACCCGCGGCTCCTACAGACGCAAATCTCCGTTTGTGTCTGGACCCGGTTTCCCTGTCTTATAGCCAGACCTTTGGCCCCAAACCTTCCACGAGAGCCTGGTTTTCGTAGGCAAGAGGCAGAAGGATTTTGGACAAGGAGGGAAGGTGTTAGGAAAGAGGCAAGCGGAGAGGACACGTTAAAGGCTCAAGAACTGTGTGGTGCTGTTTTCCCGAAACAGAGGCTGTCGTGGACGGTTCACGGCGTGATAGCCACGTGTGCCCCACAGGACTTACACTCGGACACAGAACTCCGTATTTAGGAAGTCAGATAAAGTATCGAGCCTCGGAACCCCCGAGAAGCCTTCGTATGTCCCTCAGCCCGTGCTGCTGTCTTTGAACAACCTACAGCTACTTTGCCCGCAACTCAAAGGGCAGGACTCCGTCACCTGGTGACATTCTTGTTTCTCGAGACCGTTGTCGACGATGTCTTCCGAATGCTCCAGCGGTAGGTGGTCAGCGATAACCAAGCTCCTCCTCCCTGAGCTATTGGCCCGCCAGCTCGAAGGTCTCCAGGCCCTGCTTGTCACAGGCTTCTCCAACGTTGCGGATCAATAGGCCGCCGTGGCGCGGGAGAAGATGCCTCCCCGCCTGACGCTGCTAGAAAAAATAATCACTAATGGGAAAAGTGGCACTGTGCATGAGAGGAATACTTGATTAAGTATCATAAATAAACCTTTACTTCATGCCAGTACTGGAAGTGTCGAAATTACTGTAAACGTCACGTTGTCAAAGGTGTTAACGCAGTAAGACAAAGAGGAGAGCCCATCCACGGTCACCTGAAGGCCTGTCACACTGCTGTGTGGCCCGCACCTTGGATGAGCCCAGCGCAAACCGTATCTCAGAGCCACCGCGGTTATCCCCCGAACGCGGTCCTCCAGTAATGCTCGCATACGTGAGGGCAGGTGTTTGTGGCATCATTTTTTTAAAATTCTTTTTAACGTTTATTTATTTTTGAGACAGAGACAGACAGAGCACGAACAGGGAAGGGGCAGAGAGAGAGGGAGACACAGAATCGGAAGCAGGCTCCAGGCTCCGAGCCGTCGGCCCAGAGCCCGACGCGGGGCTCGAACCCACAGACCGTGAGATCGTGACCTGAGCCGAAGTCGGACACGTAACCGACTGAGCCACCCAGGTGCCCCGTAATGTTTATTTATTTTTGAGAGAGAGACAGACAGAGCATGAACAGGGAAGGGGCAGAGAGAGAGGGAGACAGAGAATCGGAAGCAGGCTCCAGGCTCCGAGCCATCAGCCCAGAGCCCGACGCGGGGCTCGAACCCACGGACCGCGAGATCGTGACCTGAGCCGAAGTCGGACGCTTGACCGACTGAGCCACCAGGCGCCCCAATGTTTATTTTTGAGAGACAGACGGAGCATGAGCCGGGGAGGGGCAGAGAGAGAGGGAGACACAGAATCGGAAGCAGGCTCCAGGCTCCGAGCCGTCGGCCCAGAGCCCGACGCGGGGCTCGAACCCACAGACCGCGAGATCGTGACCTGAGCCGACGTCGGACGCTCGACCGACTGAGCCACCAGGGCACCCTGTGGCATCATTTTTTGTAGTAGCACAAAATGGAAAAGGAAGCAGACGTCCACAAGAGGTTAGCTAGAGTGCTGCACATTACGGGGAAGCAGGGAGCCCTGGGGAGGGGCGGTCATGCCCCTCACGCGCCCGCAGCACAGCCCCCTGGATGGACGTATTGAGTGGAGGAAAAAAAGCAAAGAGCCCAACCGTCATCAGAGCCTGATTGATTTGTACAGAACGACAGGTATGTGTCCGTTTGCTTGTGTGAATGTTCAGAGCCGAAAAACGGAAGGACACAGGGAAATATGAACAACACTGTTTCGCGAGACAGGAAGCGGAAACCGTCTGGGGAGGGTAGGAGGCGTCAGGGGCCGGAGCGTCTGAACCTCTGTGTTTTCTGTTACTATGATCAATGAATGGTGGGAAAACCTGTCATATTTTACAGAAATGATACTTGAGAGGCACTTGACGAAACTGAACACGGACTGGGTGTTATTTTACATTAATGAATTGTTGACAATGGTCTTGCTGTGGTGTATTTTAAGGAAAACGCTCATTTGTAAGGAATATGCACTTAGGGGTGTGCAGGTAAAGTGACAGGATGCATGGCTTTAAACACGACATCAAGGGGCGCCTGGGTGGCTCAGTCAGTTAAGCATCCGACTTCGGCTCAGGTCATGATCTCTCAGTTTGTGAGTTCGAACCCCACGTCGGGCTCTGTGCTGACGGCTCGGAGCCTGGAGCCTGCTTCGGATTCTCTGTCTCCCTCTCTCCGCCCCTCCCCTGCTCACGCTCTGTCTCCAGGGCCACCTGCAGGGCCTTGGAGCCAGCTTTTCGGTTCACACATGGCCGATGTCACACGTGGCCAACGCTCCTGAGTTCTCGGAAGAAACTAGGCACGCAGATGGGGGTCTGCCTGGGGCTAGCAAGCAGGGAGCTGAGACTGCCGAATTTGAGGAGCACTCACTCTGGGGGCAGCCCCACCCCTGCAGACCCTCAGACCGAGCAGGGTGGGGGACCGGGGGGGTAGTAATTATGTGGCCCAGGCTTCTGCTCTCCTCCCCCAGTCAGGCCCTGTCCTGGTGGGACGCTTACCTCCTAATATTCAAATATTGGCCACTGATATAATTGCACGTGAGTGAGTGTGTGCGTGCACGTGTGTGAGCGTGCCTACAGGTGTGGGCACGTGCATACCGTGAAGGAGAATGTGTCTGGGCACCCCTGGGCCCACGGGTGAGCAGAGAGTGATTCCGGAGCTAAAACCGTCCCTGTGAAGGGTCCTTTCCTGCTGGCAGGCGGAGGTCCTAACAGCAAGCCACAGGTGGTCGAAACAGAGCCCGGCGATCCGGTGACCAGAGGCCAGAGGGAAGGTCGCTAGAGGGGCGCCAAGGTTGGCTTGCACGTACGTCAGAGTCTCTCTAAGTGTGTGCTTCCTCTATACGTACCCTGTTCAGTACAAAGTGATTCTGACTCCCTCGGAGACACCCGTCCATCCGAGTCCCTCGTGTTGGAACCCCTTGTCGGGTTAAGGGTCTTTAAAAGACGTTTTGAAATATAAACGGGGAGCACGGCCCCAAGGTTTCCTTTCATCGCAGAGACTATAATCTCATGGGGCTGCAGGAAGTCAGCAGATCAACAGAGAAATGAGCAAGATCTTTCCAGAAGGGGGAAAGGGGGCCCCCGGGGGATGGCTACGCCGGAGGGGCGGCTGGGGACTGAGTGGCCCGCGCGAGGCCTCGTTCCGAGGACCGGGACGCACGGCTCTTCCCGGCCCAGGCCCTGCTCCCGGCCACGTGCGGCCGGGCCGGGGAGGCTCGCTGATGCCCGGGGCCGAGAGAACCCGCAAACCCTCTCGCACTTACCCCCTGCCCGGCCTCGCTCCCGTTTCCGCTCTCGCCTTCCTGCGCCCTCACTTCCCGCTCACCTGCGTCAGCGCTCTCCTTCGGCCCCCAAGGGATGACGGCTTCGGTGGCGCTTGGGGCCAGGTGTGGAGAAGGGCGAAATCTGGGCTGGAGCCCCCGTGACCCGAGCCGGCGACGGCGCAGCAGAAAAGCCGCCCGGAGAAAACCCGGAGGGCCTTTCAGACGCACCGCCAGGTGGCTTCCCTTCTTGTTCCCCGTCTTTAACTTCAGGCCAGGATAATGCCGGGGGAGGAGCCACTTTGGAAAAGTGGGGGAGCCTTCCACCCCCAGGCTGCTGGAGGAAGAGGTTCCCGCTGTGACACTTGAAAGCCCCGTAGACACGTCTGAATTTATAATACGCTCTTGAAGTGCTCATTCATAGTCCTGAAGGCAATTTCAAAGCCACGCAGAGGACGGATGACGCGTGGACGGCTTAGGTGCGGGGAAGGGTGTCTCCGGGGCTCTCGGGGCAAGGGCACGAGCCAGACTCTTCGCTAACAGCACCAGTGGCTAAAACTCTGGCGCTTAATTCCATCTGGCACACGTTTGTCGCGTGCCGTCCGTGGAGCACAGGTCGGGAAAGGGCAGGAGGTAAGGATCCGAGGTGCCCGTGAGGGCGCGCGGTCCGCGTCGGGAGGGGCCTGGGTGGGGCTCCCATTCGCTCTGGACACACGGGGGCGGGGCATCCGCCGTGTGCAGGGCTCTCTGCTGAGCACCGGTGCCCAGGAGGTGCCCGTCCTGGAGCAGAGAGGCGGGAGGCGGGTGCACGGCAGGCACGGCCCGGGGCTCGCCTCAGAGCGGGCCGCACCAGGCTGCCGGGTGTGTGCGCCATGCCACCGCATCCGAGCGGATAGCGGACAAGGCGTGCGGACAATAGGGATACACACCGTTGCGGGAAGTGAGGTGGGGGGGGGGGGGCTGGGGTCCAGGAGGCTGTTTCGAGGACACCGTGTGCACGCGGGACGAGAGGCGACGGGTGACAAAGAGCGAGTGACTCCGGGAGGAAAGTCATTCCGTGAACTTCAGCCAGAAAGTTACCACGGTGAGCCGGGCACAAGTCCGTCCCTGGGGTAGAGGCGCCCGCCGACCCGCTACCGTGGAGCTCACGGGTCAGGGCTGTGCCCGCTCCAAGATGGGATGTGACTGGTGGGCGCTGCGCGATAAGGAAAGGCAACAGGGAAATGGGGCCGGGCGTCACCTTTTCGAATGGGATCGCAAGGAGAAGCCAGTGGGAAGGGGGTGTCAGAAGAAAGCCCTGACGGAGATGGCACCCGGACGTGTCAGAGAGAAGAGAGATCCGGGCAGACGGACCAGGCTGTGCAAAGGTCCTGAGGCAGGGACAGCCCGGCAGGCCCAACGAAGCCGGCAAGCTCGGCGGGAGAAGGATGGATGTGAGGGTGAGGGGTGGAAGACGAAGCCACGGTGGGGGCAGGGTCCCACCGTACTAAGCCTCAGCGACCGCCCAGCGCTCTGTGGGTTCGCCTTGAGTGAGATGGGGGAGGGTCGAGGGTTCAGGAGCGGAAGCCGGGATCGACATCCCCCGGGACGGGATGGGGAGACCGAGGC
Organism: Neofelis nebulosa; assembly: GCF_028018385.1. NCBI lineage: Eukaryota > Metazoa > Chordata > Mammalia > Carnivora > Felidae > Neofelis > Neofelis nebulosa. The sequence goes on from NC_080792.1 coordinate 93,545,036, forward strand.
AGCGACAGGTGTGAGGGTAGAGCAGGAGCAGAGGAAATGAGAGTTCACTCCTCGCGGACCAACCGAGGGGCTGAAGCAAAGCCTCCAGGAGCGGTGTGGTGTGCACCCGGGACCCCCTGCTCCCTGGAAATCCCAAGGAGGGGTGTGCGGCCAGGTGAAGTCAGGGGGGGCTCCACCTACCACATCCGGGTCCAGGCGAGGCCGGCGGTAGCTGTCGGAGCCCTCGGGGGTGCTGCCGCGGAGTCCCGCGTCTCCTTCCCTCTGAGGCATCGTCTGCCGTGGCACCTGCCACCACGTTGCGTTCCTTGAAGGAAGAAACTGGGCTGACAGCTCACGTTAGGGCCTGGTGCTGTCTCACCACCTGGAATTCGCATCGCGTGCGTATTTTGCGCACGTGGCAGGAGCTCTTTGAGACGAGCGTAGACCCCGAGCTTCATATCACGCAGCTCTCTGCGTGTGCAAAGTGCCAAACGCACACAAAACCAACCTGTCAAGGTGTCTGCAAACTTCTCCGTTCAGAGTCCGACTCCTCTGAAACGTTTGAGGCCAGAATCGTCGCTGCCCAGGTTTTCCCACACGCCTGGGGGCAACGGTGGTTCCAAGTCATGGGCAAGGCTGCCTGCCTCCCTCCTCCCTCCCTTCCTCCCTCCCTCCCTCCCTCCCTCCCTTCCCTCCTTCTTTCCTTCCTTCCTTCCCTCCCTTCCTCCCTCTCTTCCCTCCTTCTTTCCTTCCTTCCTTCCTTCCCTCCCTTCCTCCCTCTTTCCTTTTCTTTCTTTCTCTCTTTCTTTCTTTCTTCTTTCTTTCTTCCTTTCTTCCATAATCTCACCTACTTGATTCAGAGAAGGAATTTGACTGAAGCAATGCGACTTAATTTTGAGATGATCTTGAAATGTTTAGTGAACTGAAGTGTAATTCCGTACGGTCTTAGAAGTAAGTACACTTTTCATCTGTACTACAGCGCTTTCTTTTTAATTCTTAGCGCGTCTTTTACCTTTAAAATGTTCACTATTGGAGTACAGCTGGCATTCAACGTTATGTCAGTTTCCAGTGTACGATAATGCTCCCTTTCCGGAAAGAGCTCTCCTCTGTGGGCTCTACGGCTTTCTCGGACCATCGGTAGCCGTTCCGCAGTGTTGAACTTAGTGCTCTGTCTCTGCAGACACATCGCTATTGTGTTGGTTTAGCCAACTGAGCCACCCAGGCGCACCAACATCGCTATTGTGTTGGGCGCAATCAGTTACAAAACACATCCTTGTATCAGAAACGTCAATGCAAAAAGATACACCGTTTAGAACCAATGGCAGGTGGTGGGATCGACTGCCCAGCGACGCGGTCCAGGCTAACAAGGGGAAAAGGAGCGCACGAGAAATGCCTGTGCTCAAGCAGGCGAGCGTAGGAGCTGTGGTCTGGACAAACGTCTCGGGCGGCCACGGCCACAGACCTCAGAGGCCGGCGGCAAGTGTTGGTGGCTCCCCGGTGGGGGTGGTCCGGGGCTGAGCGGGCCTGCGCGTGTGCAAGGGGTGGGCTGGCCGTGGCTCCGTGGGTCTCCTCCCCAGCAGGCGCGCCTCCTCGTGGTGACAGAGCACGGGGACAAGGGCAGACACACAGGCCTCTTGAGGGTTGGAATGAGCACGCTGTCCTTTGCATCCCACTCTGCTGTCTAGACCAAGGGTCGCCGGCCTAGACTCAAGAGGAGGGGTTGGGCGTTCACCTTTGTGAATGTGCGGGTGAAGTTTGGAGGCCTCGTTCCAACTTCCCCGGGCGGGCCTGACGAGCACTGTCCCCCGGAAACACGGGGACAGCGGCGAGGGGACACGGGTGCGGTCAGACTTGCAGGGGGACAACGGCGAGGGGACACGGGTGCGGTCAGACTTGCAACTTCCTCGGGTGAGATCATTGCAAGGGCGTCGGACCCAGGGTGCGATCCTGGTGTGGGTGACCAAGGTCAACCGGAGTGATGGGGTCCCTACTGTCTGGCCATGACTGCTGGAGGGGCTGTCTACATGGGTGGAGAAGTCCCCCCGGGGCTGTGGGTGGGGAGGACAGGCTGGGTGTGCGGACCCTGTAGTTTCATAACAAAGAACCACACCCGGGGTGCTGCAAATAAGAGACACTTGTTCTCGCTCGGTTCCCGAGGCCAGAAGCCAGAAAGCAAGCGTCCAAAGTGCCCTGCTTTCGGCGCCCAGGTGGCTCAGTCGGTTGAACATCCGACTTCAGCTCAGGTCATGAGCTCATGGTCCGTGAGTTCAAGCCCCACGTCAGGCTCTGGGCTGACATCTCGGAGCCTGGAGCCTGTTTCGGATTCTGTGTCTCCCTCTCTCTCTCTGCCCCTTCCCCCGCTCATGCTCTGTCTCTGTCTCTCTCTCAAAAATAAACATTAAAAAAAAAAAAAAAAAGTGCCCTGCTTTCTCTGAAGGCACAAAAAAGGGGGTCTGTCTGTGGCAGGCCCGCTGATGGCCGGCCACCCCTGGCTTTCCTTGGCTCGCAGACGCATCCCTGGGTGCTTTGAGCATCGGGGATGTCCGGCACCGGCTCCACGGGGCGCCCCTCTCCAGGCGCCCCTCTGTCTCTTTCCCCTTCTGACCAGGACACCAGTCACATTGGGCTTAGGGCCCCCTCCCGCTCGCAGCGTGAGTTCATTTTGACACATTCCATCTGCAGAAACCCTATTTCCCACTAAGACTGCGTTCTGAGGTCCTGGGTACACATGGACTTGGGGGGGTTGGGATTTGGGGGGCCGGTGCTCACCGCAGGCAGAGAGTCAGTGCTCCAAGTCTCAGTGAGGGGGGCACCGCAGGGAGGTTGGTAGAAGGCAGAGGTAGGAGGGCGGAGAACACAAGCAGATGGCAGGAGCCAGATGCACGGGGCCTGGTGACCTCGATACCCTCCCTCCGCACTGGCTTGGCCTGATCTACCAAGCAGAGTGGTCCCTTGATCCCGTCCCCCGGGTCAGCTCAGGGAGCTGCGGGACCTTGATGCTGGCTGGTCCCTTGACCACCTTGACCGGTCCGCCCACCGGCACTGGTGTCTCTGACCTGCCCTTGATCCCGGGCCATCCTCACCAGATACGGGCTCCGGGCACCTTCCCAGCCCCCTCCACAGCCGCCATTCTATGCGGCGACAAACCGGACTGGGGAAGGGAGGCCTTGGACGGGCACTTCTGGTTCCTTCTCTCTCCTTACTAAGAGTGCTTTTCCCACTACGCCTTGCATTCCTCCCCTTGTCTGTTGACGTCGTCCTCAAATGTACGGGCTTCACACAATAGCTCAGCTTAATGCATTCTAGCAGAAGGAGAAAGCGACGCGCATGTCACGGAAATGTTTAATTCCTTGTTTGCACACAAGGCCATTGCTTACAATATGCTTATCAAAGGCGGAATCATGAAATAATGTCCCCCCTGCCCGAAGACGTCCCTGCCCGAAGCCACAGAAGCCGGGGGCTTGTTGGGCTGCAGATGCCAGGAAGGTGGGAATCATCTGGCCCGACAGAGGGAGAGTCCTGGGTTTTCCAGGTGGGCCCAGTGATCACTCGCAGCCGATCTGACGTCACCCCTACCTCCATCCACTTTCCCTTCCCCGGATGAGTTGGAAGCAAATCCTAGACATCATATCATCTACTATTGATGATTTCAGAGCATCTCTGTAAAAGACAAAGACTCTTTCTTGAACAAAACCGTGATACCATTAGGTTCATAGAGCAGTAAGCCCCTGACCGCGTCAAAAACCCATCAGTGTTCGCATTTCAGTCGCCTCATGTACTTTGTGCGGAATCCGATCACATCTGCATGGTTTTATTCATTTATTGACGTATTTACCTAATTTGCTCATGTTGATTTGAATCAGGACCCAGAATCACTCCACACTTTTGCCTCGGGGGTGATATCCTTACACCTCAGCATTTGTGGAAAAATCTAGTTTCCATGGTCTGGCTGTGCTTGTGAGTTTGGGTTTGTCAATCACAGCCTCGTGGCGATGCTAATATTCTTCTCCGTCATGCGTGTTTCCTGCCAGTTGGAAATTGGAGGGCCAGGCTCGATCGGTCGTCACCTGGATTTTCGGCAAGAAAGCCGCAGGCGTGGGGTGTTGTTCTCCCCTCCCCCAGAGCAGGGAGGGGCGCCGAAATCTGTCGCCTTCCACTCTGATGTCTGCGGCCATGGTGCGCGGAGCCTGGGCCTGTGACCTCAGTGCAGTGGTGTAGTGGTGGCTTCATGTTCACATTCTGTTTGGGCTTTCTCCTTCATCTGTCTGCTGGACAAGCCCGCAAAGAGAAGATTCTTCTCAACTGTACTTGCTTATTAATTGGCAACGTTTTCTGAACTGTTTCTTGATTAACGAGCGTCGGCAACAAACCTAAGGTCTGCTCTGTGTTTGGGGGGCTAAGGCCCGCGTGTCGCTAGAGACCCACGGGGCTCCCGATGGTTGAACGCTCACACACAGTCCCTCTCTGGCCGAAGCCGAGGGGTGCTGCCTTCTTGAAGGGGTCTCTGCTGCCCCAGTTATTCTGGCTTGAGGGCCCTCCACTTCTCCAAGTTGGGTTGTGTTGAGCTGTGTCCTCCTCCCCCCAAAATCCCGTGATGAAGTGCTAACAGCCAACACCGGAGTTAGTTAAGATGAAGTCGTGAAGGTGGGCCGCGATCCAATGTACCTGCTGTCCTTATGAGGAGGGAACATTTGGACACAGACATGCACACACGGAATGAGGGAGGCGTCCACAGCCGGGAAGCACCGACGGCAGCCAGTGCCCGCCAGAAGCCGGGGAGAGCCCTGGGAAGGGGCGACCCCAGCACACGGTCACGGCCGCACCTGGGAACAAACGTCCACCGCACAGAGGTCTCCCCTCTGGCCGTTTCTTTTCACACACGCTTGGTGCATCTCCGACTGGTCTGGCATTTTGCACCCGGAGGTCATTCAAAGTTTCAATCCAACAAATATGTACGGAGATCCTACGTCAGGTGCGGCTAAGGATAACGGATTGAAAGAGGAAATAAATCACGTCCTCTACCCCCGTCTGGAGGCATGCAGACACTTAGCAGGTACATATATCAGATGGTCACTCACACCGATGGACATTCACGTTTGTACCATGAAGGGCAATGAAGCCAGAGTGGGGTGGAGGGTTTGGGGAATTGAACGGAGATGAGGGAGGTCGAGGCTGCAGGGCTGGGGGCAGCTCGGGAGCTCGGGTGGATAGCTGCCCGCCCCAAGGTGAAGACACGGGAGGAACCAGCCTGCGACACAGGGGCACAGAGCCGCGGGGCCTGCAGGACATCAGGGGTGGGGAGCTCTGGCAGACACTGTGGTCCCCGAGCCCCAGCTCACGGGGACAGCCTAGGGCACAGCGCTGGAAGAAGCCCACGGAGACCCAGGGACAACACTTCTTAGGACCATTCTCTTAACTGACGAGTATATTGGGTTGGGGGGAAATGTTGTTCGGATGATTCACAGGCTTCTCTGCGGTTTCCCGTATCAACTGGTGATCGGTTGGGGGCGGGGGGACGTGAAGGGAAACCCTGTGGCCTCAGCATAGCCCTAGAAACTGGACAGGGAGCCAGCAGTGAGCAGCACAAGTTGCCTGGTTCTGTTCTGTTTCCCTCGTATTCCCCTCCGGTACCCGGGTAGGAGTCCCGCATCGACCGGCTTCAGCCCCTTCACCGTCTCCAGCACCCCGCTCACAAAAGCAGTGGTCTTGCTGCGCAATCCCAAGCTGGGGACGGACCCTGTGTCCTCGTCCCTTGGACGGTTGTTGGAAGGACGTCATACACGTAAGCTCAGTAGCCCCAAGCCAAGGCCAAGGGCAGGAGAGCTCAGCACGAGCTCTGGAAGCAGACAGGGCTGAACCATCACTGCCCAGCTCACTCTCCACATTTGCGACATGGAGACAATCACAGGGACTTCACGGTCTCAAGATGAGATGAGACGAGATGGCGCCCAGCCCCCACCAGCCCCTTCTTGCCCTTTTGACACACGCACTGTCCCCACTGCCTTACGTTCTTCTGACACAAAGCGGCAACAAGAGCACAGTGCAGAACACTAAACGAGGGTCCGTGAGCATGAGAACCGGTCTGAGATATTTGCTGGCATCCCCGGTGCTGAGCTACCAAAGGAAAGATCAATCGGGACCCCCTCAACCCGGGGTTTATCAGAAAAAACGAGCCCGTCTTCGTCAGGGTCACACCCTGCTTTGTGGACTCAAAAGTCCCCACCGTGTCTGTGCCACAGTTTCCGATGCTTAGAAATTCGTCCGATAAAATTCTCAGGAAGCAAGACGAGTGGGGGCCTGTCTTCTCTTTTCGCAGCTCCACGGCTCTCGGCCTGAGAGGATGAACGTCTGTCGAGCAGGGAAGTAGCAGGAGCCCCCCCCACCCCCTTCCCTGCTCAGCTTCGTTAGGGAAACCCAGGAGTGCCCCAAAACGGCAGAGAAGAGTGCCCACGTGCTCATGGGACAGGAGACGCCATGCTCCTGGTTTTGCAGTGGCGGGAACATCATGGGGACAGCTGCCCCGGGATGCGGAGGGGGCCGTGTGACCAGGCTGGGGGAGAGGCCCCATGAGAGTTTAGGCCCTTGAGAATAGCTGATGGGGCCCTGGGATACGTGGTATCATGTTCCATCAATATTTGAAGAGACTGAAGGAAAGGGCCAAGTTTTCCTTGGAGCGTGCTTCTGTAAACCAAGCCCTATTCCAGGTTTTCTTTGGACTGTGCTATTGTAAACCGAGCCCTATTCCAGGTTTTATTTGGAAGCTGTTACTATAAACTGAGCCCTATTCCAGGTTTTCCTTGGAGCATGCTACTGTAAACTGAGCCCTATTCCATGTTTCCTTACCAGCATGTTACTGTAAACTGAGCCCTACTCCAGGACCAGGATGCACATGTGAAATTTTGCTTCATCAGAATCAAAGACAATGAATTGGATCGTGCAGTGACCACACCACAGGAGACCGTGAGCGCTTCCTGTGAGCTGTCCCCGGCCACTTGAAGAGACAGAGAAGCAGGTCTCCTGCGTGAGAGTCTGTCCCTGCTGTCTGGGTGGGTCGGCGCTGGGCGGGCAGCGTGAGCTGAGGCTCTCCTGGAAACCAGGGAGAAGGCGGTGTGTGGAACAGCACAGGCCGGTTAGGGGCCCGTCGGGACAGAGAGCCAGGGGGAGCTGTGCTGCTGGAGACACATGGGAGGGGGATCCCGCAGACAGGATTTACTCTTACCAGGTGCCCCTCCAAGCATCCGGCTGGCTGAGTGCTGCTGCGGGAAGGGCCCCCCCAAGGTCGGAGCCACGAGTGGGTATCGTGAACAGTGCCTCCTGGTTAAAGTGAAATACAGCCTCACCAGGGCCCCCGTGTGGTTCTGGTGACTACCGTCCTGCTTTGCCCCGGGATGGAGGGGCTTCCTGGAACACAGGACCTTTGGAGCCCAAACCCGGAAAGTCAGCCACCCGTGACCACCTCATGTCAGCATGCTCACACGGGGGTTTCTGGAACACCCCGGCTCCGGGCTTCGGCCCTTGCCCCTCCCTTTCCCTACAACACTCTTTGGCCCAGACCTGGACCCGGACCTTTCAACGGTGACCTGATTCTTGTCATCCTGGCCTCAGGTCCCACACCACCTCCTCCATGAAGCATTCTTGGCTGCCCGCCCCCCCCGCTTCCTCCCCTGTTTTCCCAGTTGTGTCTCTCAGGAGAGACTTTATTTGGGTGTTTATTGTGTGCTTACGGCTGCGTGTTTCTCTAGGAGGTAAGCTCCATGGATTCCAGTCCCTGAATGCAAACGGGACGCGGGTAGACGGGAGAGGGAAGAAATTCTACGCACCCAAGCGCACCGACCAGGATCCCCTGCCCCGTGATGCCCCATGATGCCGGCACACCACGCCCCGAGCCTTCGTGACAATGCACGCGCTGGGGTGCGTGGGCGGGGGTCCAGGTGTGACCTCTCCCGGGTGCCCCTGTGGCCACACTCCACCCACAGGCACCGTCTCCCGGGGTCCACCGTCTTCCCAGCCCCCCATGCTGTTCCCTCTGTGTGTCAGAACCGGGCTTTCTGAGATTTACCTGCAGGCCTGCATTTTCCACTGGGGCCCCTTCCCTTCCTGCCCGCAGCCTCCGAGGCTGCTCCCCCTGCCCAGCTTCCACTGGCTGCCCTCCCCTCCTTTGTTCCCTAAACCGCTTGGTCTCTGTGCTGCTACCGTGCGGGACTCAGACCCAAAGCAGCTTTGCTTATGTTTAAAAACTTCTGTCCGTCCCTCTTTCTCCTTTTAAATAGACTTTAACCCCTCAGGTGCACGGCCTCCAGGCCGTCAGCATCCCCACCAGGGGGACACTTGTCACAACGATGACCCACACGGACTTGTCGTCCTCCCCAGAGTGCAGCTCTTAGGCTGGGGTTCGCTCTTGGTGTTGGGCATTCTGTGGGCTTGGGTGAATGTCTGCGGGCTCGGGCACACGGCGTGGTCTCCCTGTCTCAAGCCGCACCCCCCCCCCACCAGGGATGCCCCTGTTCACGCCTCCACTGCTGTGCCTTTTCCAGAATGTCACCGAGCTGGAATCGCCCAGTGAGACCCCCAGAGCTTTTCTCGCATTGGCCCTGGTTAGCTTCCCGCATTCCGTCCGTCCTCCCCGCAGCCTCTAGAAGGCTCCGCGTCCACGGCGGAGTGCACACAGGCCGCCACGTCCAGCGAGCACAGTAACCGGAGTGAAAGGAGAAACTCGGACACGAGTCTGACCCCGAGGTTGGCACCGGGGTCCTCCAGGCTGCCCCCCGTCCCGGCTGGAGGGCTCTCCTTCCCCGCCCCGCCCCCCACCGGCCCCATCAAGTCTCATAAAAATATCAAACGAGAAAGTAAAATCTCCCCCTGTTTTTCAAAAGCAAAACTTTAACGAACGGTCTTTGATCCACAAATGTAATTGGAGATGGAACGGATATTTGTCTAAACGCATTAATTTAATTCCTGGCCCAGTTTTTTTCTTTCCCCCTTATCGGAGCCCTTGTTCTAACGGTGCCTCTGGCAGAATCAGAAATCAGAGGGAAGGAACAAGTGAGTCTTCGTGCAGCAAAAGCACAAATAAAACTTCCACTGAAAATATTTTCAGAACCAAGGTGCACGGAGCGGCCCAGACGAGTGGGCCCGCTCCGAGGGCGCGTCAGAAACCCAGGCTCGCCGCCGTGCTGACGGCCACGGTCTGTCCACACGCGTTCTCGCCCACGCTCAGCGGGGGTCACGTGTGGAGCTCGGCGCTCAGGCCCCGAACACCATCTGCCCAAATGTTTCTCTCGCTGAAATTCACGAGCTGCTGATGTCCTGTCGTGTTTACAGACAGTGACTTTACGGCCTCAGTTGCGAAGTTCCGACAAGGTTTTGGGGAATGAGATGTCTTGTCTTATTCAAAGTGGAAGAGACATGGGGATTTAAAGCTGGATTTTTCCAGTCACCTGCCGGGTGCGCGTGCTCGGGCCGCCTTCACAAAACGCCACCGGCCGGGGGCCCAAACAACAGACGTTTGTTCTCAGGCTCCGCTGTTGGGACCCCCACAAATGCCTCTGGGGGCACATCCAGCCCACGGCACCTGCTCGGCCAAGCGTCTAACAAGACCCCGCCTCTGGTCTCACCAGCCGGGGAACCTCAGCGTGCCCCTGGTTCGCAAGACCTGACTTCATGCGTTCTGGGGGGAACTCGGGGTCTTGGCGGCCACCGGAAACGCCAGAAGCCCTCCAGGGGCCTCGCTGCCCTCAGCCCGTCTCCGATCACCGAACGTCCCTGCAAGCTGGATGGTGCGGATCGACCCACGCTTCTCCTTTGCTCCCCGGAAGCCGCACCGGGCCTGGAGCCCACCCTGTCGTGCTGACGTCTCTCTCCTCGGCTGTAGGATCGATTGGCGGTGTTGTAAAGGTTAACAACGTGTAGCTGTTTCCCCATCCCCTGCACAGTGTTGTCAACTGCTTTATTCATTTCCCAAGGAGGAAAGTGACTCTGGCGGAACAAAGGCCGCGTGGCTGTGCCAGAGACGGCCCTCGGAAGCGTATCAAAGCCACGCCGAGTGGGAATAATTACTCGCTCTCAGCTGGGGGTGCCGGTGACACCATCTGAGCACCAGGGCCGCTCATCCCTTTCAACGAGGAAAAGTAAGAAGAAAATGCAGGAGTGATTCTGGGGAGAGGCCGGGGCCCGGGAGACACAGGCAGGACAGGGGCCTCCTTCCCTCCAGAGCTCACCAGCGGCCGTGTCTGAGACGAGACAGCGGCCTCGGTTCTAAATGGTGTTTCTAAAGAGCCTCAGGGGAAGAGGAAGGAAGACAAAACCTTTCTTTATCTTCCACCCAGAAATCGAAATACATGAATAATAGAAGGGTTGGCTGAGGAGGAAATCGCGGGCTCGTTGAAGGAGTTTTTGCTTAATAACTGATTAGGCTGCTCTTCAGAAGAGTCGGCTGTTATTCACTTTTTATTTCAAAAAATATATACGAATTCGTATTAAGACAACATCTAGGAGCCGAGGTCATACTGTGCACCCTCTGGCCCCCTGGGCGGGGCCGCGTGTAGTGTGCTTGCAGCCTGACCCGAGCGTCAGTTACAGGGTCCCCAAATGTAGTCGTGACCAAAACAAATCTGGTGCCCATCACATCCTTCCACCCTCCCCACGTGGTGCGCTCCACAGAAGAGCGGGAGGTGTGAGCAAAAACCCTTCAATAGAGACAGGAGCGTTGTACGGGGGAGGAAAGGGACGAAGGGTGGGGGTGGATGTGCCCACATGTGTGTGACTGTATGTCTGTGTGTGTGCACGTGTATGAGGATGTATGTGCCTGCGAGTATGTGTATAGAAGTATGCATGCATGTGTGTGTGCTTAAAAGTGTGTGTGCACATATGTGTATACCTATGTGTGCACATGCATGTGTGAATGCCTGTGTGTAACAATGTGTGTGCGTGCAAGTATGTGTATAAGAGTGCATGTGTATGCATGTGTGTATATATGTGCATACATGTGTGTGAAAGCGTGCACACTTGTGTATGTGTGTGCGTGCATGTGCATAAGAAAGCACGGGCATGCAATTCTGTGCGTAAGTGTGTATGCATGTGTGTGAGAATGTGTGCAAATGCGTGTGTGTGTGTACATATATGTGTATAAGAATGTGTGTAGGCAAGTATGTGTATAAAAGTGTGCATTCATGTGTGTATGTGTGTGCATGAGTGTGTGCACACATGTATGCACATATGTGTATCGTGTGCATGCATGTATGTATAAGAGTGTGCACACATGTGTGTTGTGTGCATGCATGCACGCTCGTGAGTGTGTGCACATATAGGTATTGTGTGCATGCAGGTATATATGTACGAGAGTGTGCATGTGTGTGCACACAGTGCGTCCGAGTGTGTGTGCATGTGTGGGTGCATGCGTGTGCAGGAGAGAGTGTGCCGTGTGCTTGCTGAGGTCAAAGCACAGAAGAGCCCCCTGCCCACCTCCACAATCTCTGGTCGTTCCCGCCACGGCTCCTGTGTGAACTGTGACCCCACTGCCGTTGGATCTGGAGCCCTTGATGCCCCGAACCTGGTCCATCCCAAGCTTGTGACGAGCAGGCTAGAGTGACGGCGGGGTCTCCTCTCCTTTGCCTTTGCTCATCTGGATAATGACTTTATACAGCTCATGGAAATGAGCCCATCCGCCTATAGGATTCGCACTCTTTTGGAGATCAAAAAACATGCTTAGTGGGCTGGACAAGAGGGCAGGGTAAGTGGGATGAAAGTCCCGGGGAAGGACTGAGGCAAAGGCAGACGCGATCCTGGTGCAGTGAGCTGGTGGCCAAGGGCGGTGTCGCTGGCATTGCACCTGCTGGGGGAAAATGCCCGCACTCGCCGAAGAAGACACGTGTGGCCACTGCTCTTTAGGGAAAGTCGAACGACGTGCCGCTGGTAAGAAATGAGGGGGCTGGCAAGCTGAAAATGCGGACGGTCTCATCTCCACGCGGGTCCCCTCTCAGGGGGAGGCGCCTCATCCCTCTGCCTGAAGGGCGTCCCCCGGGGCTGTGCACGGCCATCCTGAGGGCTTGCGGCCACCACGCCCAGCTTCCTCAGCCCTCTGAGCCACGCGAACAAAAAAACAAAAACAGGTATTTGGGACCTTCGGATTCCAGGATTTGGAAGACACAAGGAATAACAAAAATGCAGTCCCCGGTCCGGTGATGAGTGGACACTCACACACACAGACGAGCCCCAGGCCGGGCACGCTGCACACACACCAGGCCAGGAGCCCCGGCAAGGGCGCGCCAGAACTGCCCCCCACACGCGGCTCTGGCAGATGCCTGCTTTGCGGACGGAGCCGGGTGAGCCCTCCGGGCCACCCTGAGTCGCGCACGCTTTCTGCCATCGAAGTGACCCAGGCAAGTCCGGGTGGCGTTTCAGGGGCTCCGATGGAGGCGGCAGTGGGAGAACAAAGCTGGTGGAAACACAAGCTGGGGCCCGCGTGGGATGGAGACCTCCTTCCTTCCTGCAATAAACAAGTTGCTGCCCCCCCATCCCCCCTCCGCCACGCACACACCCACTCCCCTCCGCCGGGGGCTGCTTAGATGTTCCGTAATAAAAATACCGCGTGCATGCTATGTATTCCGTAAGACTGGCACAGCCGTATTCAAAACGAGTTGAGTACCAGGGGAAAAATGTTCCCCATTGTCAAAAAGAAATGGTTGGTAGGGCTTTCATTTTTTTTTTTTTTTCCTTTAAAAAAAGCAGTCGCTACTTTCAAAGTCAGGAAAGGCAATTTTTTTTTTTTTTTAACACAAAGAAAGAGATAGCAACAGCAGGGTGTTGCCTTACTCTGCCTGTGCCCTTTAAAATTCCAGCTTCAGGATACACTATTAATTTTCCCCTTTCTCTTCCTGCATGAGGTTCTGAAAACTACCCATCATGCTGCAAATCTGCAGGCAAATTAGCTGAAGATCGCTTGCCTTGTGGGATATGGGGTGGGTGGGAGTTCCTTCTCCGACTGCCCCCTGCCCCACGTGCTCGGGCTCCGTTTCTCCCCGGGAGCGACTGGTGACCGCGTGGCCCAAGTCCTGCCGACGTCCCGCCCGGGCTCACGGAGACTGATGAGGCCTGTGTCTCTGCCCTGCCGCACAAGCCAGAGATGCACCGCCGCGGTGACCCCGGGGCCCGCGGTTATTGTCAGCAGGTCAAAGCGCTGAATATCAATAGAGTCGGTCCTGCGCCCCGCAACCCACCCTCTGCCGGGAACGTAAACTTCTGTAACACACGTCTCACCTCTGCCCCCGCCCTCTTCACGGCTCCTTGCTTCAAAGGACGCTCCTCACGTGGAAAGCGCTCCACGGAGGAAAAATGGCCATCGCCGCACAATTATTTCAGAAACTCTGCATTGTATTTTAACGGAGGGCAGACGCCCTGGCTGAAGTCTGGAGTGCTTTTAAGATGAAGATCTGAATCCCGAGGTTTAGAAACGGGCGCGTCAGAAGTACAATCGTGCCTGCACACCGAGTCGGGTCTTTGCTCCTTGAAATAGATTAAATTAAAGAATGAGTCTCGGCTTGACAACTCGCCACACCGTTTTCAAATAAAGGTAACAAAATCCCAGTGCTAATAAAGCCACTTTCTTTTCTGCAAGTTGGATGACACTGTTGATTATTTGATAGCTCTTTGAACCTTCAAACAACGCTGACTTTGAAACGCTGGCTGTGCCGGGCGAGGAGTCCGCTGCCCTCTCCGAATGGGATTTCTCTTCCGATTCCACATCACAAGCCCTTCCTCGGCCAAGTACAATGCGAAGACGGTCCGTGTCGGCCTCGCAAGGAGGGACGCGGGAGCCGGAGCGCGGGCGGGGCGGCGGGAAGGGGGTGGGCGGGCGAGCTCCCGGGGGGGGGCCTCCCGGCTCAAACGCGTCCTTCGGGGAGATGTTAATACAACAGGCGGGTTGCGATCAACGCAGCAGCTCGACACACGGAAAGTGGGATCCCGCGACCCAGCCCGCTTGTCCGTTCCCGGAAAACAGCCGAGGGCGGCGTCCGGGAAGACGTTTCCCTGTGTCCTCTGGCACGATGCCCGTTTCTGCGAGAAAGTTTCTGATGGCGAGGGGGGCCCCCCGGGGACACACCTCTGCTTGGCACTAACCTTTTCATGTCGCCGCACAAATACTCGCGGGTCAATCAGATGGTTTATAGGCGGGTGCTTGATGTCCCCCTTTTAGAATTTAACGGAGGGCAGACGCCCTGGCTGAAGTCTGGAGTGCTTTTAAGATGAAGATCTGAATCCCGAGGTTTAGAAACGGACTCCCCAGTTCCGTGTGCTGGGCTCCCTGCCTCCATGAAAGATGGAAACTGCCCAGTTCACGGAATTCCCCCCAGTGTAGAAAATGCCCGCTGCACTAGGCTTTTCCCCACTGCTGTCCTCTGGCCGGTCCTGGCCCAGGTGCCGAGGCCTGCTCCAAGCAGCGGTGGGCAGGGCGTTCGGACAGGTGATGTCTGACAGTTTTAGAAGCTTGTCTTGGCCCCGCGTGCCCTCCCGGGTCCCAGCCGGGGCTCCCAGTGCTTGTATGCGAGCAGGTGGCAGGGTGCGGGGTGCCCGTGGGGAGCTGTGTGAAGACAGGGCTACCCGCCGACCCTTCCGGGAAAATCCCCCCCGAAAGCCAGACCCTGGCTCCCAATAGGCTGCTGCCCCACCAAAATGGTCATCGCGTGAGAAGCTCGGTATATCTCGTATTTCCGAAAGCACGGGACGCTGTCTCTTTCCAGGTGAGTTGTGGGAACAGGGCATTCGAGCTGGTCTCCAGCCTCCCTGTCCAGACTCACCCATCCGTCCTCCACAGGACAACCGGAGCGAACCTCTGTTGTTGTAAAAGCCATGTGCACTCCTGGTTTAAAATAAATTCAAATTATCGCGTATCCATTAGGAGGGCTGCTATGTAAACAAACAGAATAACAAGTGTTGGTGAGGAAGTGGAAATGGGGAGAGATGTGGAGAACTGGGGACCTGTGGTCAGCAAAACACCAGGAGGACGCACCCACGAGCTAGAAGAAAACGTGCAGCTTTTAAAATAAAACGATAGGAGGGGCGCCTGAGTGGCTCAGTCAGTTGGGTCCGACTTCGGCTCAGGTCGTGATCTCGCGGTTCATGAGTCGAGCCCTGAGTCAGGCTCTGTGCCGACAGCTCAGAGCCTGGAGCTGCTTCGGATTCCGTGTCTCCCTCTCTCTCTCTGCTCTTCCCCCACTCATGCGTGTCTCTCTCTCTCTCTCTCTCTCTCTTTCTCTCTCCCTCACAAAAGTAAATGAAAAGAAAACATTAAGAAATAAATAAATAAAAATAAAATGATACGAGATTAACTAAAAAGAGAACAATATAACTTGAAACCAGAAACCTCAGAAGGGTTTTATACCCAGCCCTGCTGGTCATCGAGACTGTCACCCACTTAACGTGTAAGGACTGAGCCAGGATGCATCTGTGGATCTTTCTGGAGAACCTTGTAAGTTTATAGCTTCATACAACCAACAAGAGTGGAGACACGTCAACACAGCTGACGTGAGCTGTGAGTGTGTTCATTTGTTGGTGAGACCTGTTGAATGGTGTGAGAAGGTAAGGAGGGTGTGCAGGCACTCTCCGTCCTGACCACGTCAGCAGAGGACAGCGGTCATAAGCAGAAAGTGGTGGGAAAACAAACATTTTTGCTATTTTCAAAGGAGGTGGCCTTGGTTTTGCTACTTTGAGACTGTCATGAGCGTGACACGGGATAAGGCACCGTTTTAACCAGTGTCCTATCACACTGACGTCCTTGAGAACGAGGCCACCGTGGTGGCAGCCAAATGACACATGTAAAGGAGGAGACATGACATTAAGAACCCTGTAGTCCTGGGGCCCCAGAGTGGCTCAGTCGGTTAAGCGTCTGCCTGCCGCTCAGGTCAAGATCTCGCACTTCGTGGGTTCGAGCCCCGCGTCGGGCTCTGTGCTGACAGCTCAGAACCTGGAGCCTGTTTCCGATTCTGTGTCTCCCTCTCTCTCTGCCCCTCTCCTGTTCACGCTCTGTCTCTGTATCAAAAATAAACATTCAAAAAAAATTTAATAACACTGTAGTCCTAAATTTGAGCGGGAAAAATCAGCACGAAGCCCGGAGGTATTTTTCTTTACAGATCTTGATATGTAAACCTGTATTTCCCGCCTCTGTCCACTGGAAGGTCTAGAATTCAGGAACAAATTAATGGAATGAACACACCTAGCATAGATTGTGGTCTTGAAATACCATTTCCAACATAAACTAACAAATTAAACAAGACTTCTTTCCTGGAGGGATGACTGATGGCTGTCCCCAGGTCTGGGGCAGGGGAAGGACAGAGGAGGCTGGCACCAGACAGCAGTGAGGTCCCCAAAGACTTCTAGAGTCCAGCAGAAAAAAAATCTCAAAAGCCAACTTGGAAAGGCTGCCACTAACCAAAGGTGAGAGAGCACGAGCATCGCTAGGAAAATGACTATAATGAATTAAGACGCATTAAGCATGTTTAAATCCATGAGTTCACAATGACGTTGCAGACGTAGAATCAGTTGCTGTTGACCATTGGAATAACTCAAAATGTTGAAAACTGACAGCAAAACAGAGCTCTCCTATGTGAACTGTCCCATGATAACTGTGTCACTGCATAATCAAATAATAGAAAGAGGAAACTGCCTTTTTATGAAACTATCCCAGCTAAGAAAGGAAGAAACATTATAGAATTATAACACCATCATCAGCTACTTCTAGTGAATTCAAGGTCCTAGGCGTCCAAGGTCACATTTGCCATAACAACCACTTGTGTTTCCAAAGGATACCACTGTGCGGTTGATGAATTTGTCTCACTGAAAAAAAGGTTGAACCTTGCGACACCTGGTTGGCTATCGGTTAAGCATCCAACTCTTTTTTTTTTATTTCCTTTTTTTAATGTTTATTTATTTTTGAGAGAGAGAGTGGGAGAGAGAGAGTCAGCGCGGGAGGGGCAGAAAGAGGGAGAGAGGGAGACACAGAATCCGAAGCAGGTTTCAGGCTCTGAGCTGTGAGCACAGACCCCGACACAGGGCTCAAACCCATGAGCTGTGAGATCATGACCTGAGCCGAAGTCAGACGCTCAACTGAGCCCCCCAGGCGCCCCAGCATCCAACTCTTGATTTCAGCTCAGGTCATGATCATGATCTCATGGCTCATGGGATCGCGCCCCGAGCCAGGCTCTGCACTGACAGTACGGAACCTGTTTGAGATTCCCTCTCTCTCTCTCTCTCCCCCCCCCATTTGCGCACCCTCTCCCTCCAAAAATAAACAAATAAACATAAAAAAAAATTGAACCGGAATCTGATCAAGCCTAGATAGCCAACTATCAGTTTACAGGAAATACAAAGAACAGAGGAACAGGGTGGGGACTGGTCTCTAGTGACGCTTTCGGGAAAACCCCAACCGTGGGAATACACCACGTCCAACAACCTGGTTTCTTCACCAAACAAATTACACAGAAAACAGAAGAGGGGTAAGGGAGGAGTCTATAGATTAAAAAAGACTTCAGAGACATATTAAAATGGACGAAACCAAACACGCCATTGAGAGATCACACCTGAGTGATAAAACTGTGGGAAAAGGCCAGGAAGTAACTATCAGGAGACCAGGGTGGTGGTGATTTCCGGAGCAGGGGAGAGGGTTGGCGCCCAGGGGCCCCGGGCTGCAGAAGCGGGCTGACGGGGTTCTGTCGCGTGACCCGCATGGTACCTACAAGGGTTTTGGTCATCATATTAAGTGGGCTATACGTTTTCTTTATGTAATTTTCTGTATCTGCTCCATACTGCATATTATATATGCATGATAAAAGTTAAAAGCGTATATAACAAAGAAAAAAATGCACATAGCATGCAAACACATTCAAATGTATTCCACACACTTTAAAGCTGCATTAAAAAAAAAGAAGAAGAAACCCTGTGATTCTCTATCATGTATCATTAGACGGGGCCCTTGAAATGTGTTTAAAAACAGACAATTCTGTAAGCAACGATGAGCAAAAAAGGAAATCTGAATTATGTAGAATGAATAAAGCTGTAAGTTTTGAAGGGCTGAAAGGTAAGGAGTGTGTGAGTGTGTGTGTGTGTGTGTGTGTGTGTGTGTGTGTGCATCCTGCTGGAAACCCCACTAGGAGAGAACAATTAACTACCGTGATGCATGTATTTCTAGTCTCAAGACGATTTATTTATTTAAGGTGTTTTGTCTCGATCAGAAGTGTTATCACATGTGCACGTTTGATGAGGCTGGTTTCCTGATGTACAGGGCAGGCGCTGTGAGCATCAAGTACGAATGAAAAATGTAAGCGCGTTCATTTGCTAAAGGAAGAACTTTTATTTAAATCAATATATAAACAGCTTTGGGAATACGGGGATAAGTAGACACACAATCTGTGAGTGTAAATAAATGAATACCGTGCTTATTAATTGGGGCATTACCAGCGCTGGCAGTGGGACCTTTCCCAAGTTCCTTCCCTCCTCTGCCTGGAAAATGGGAGTGCCAACCTTGGAAGTTTCTTCTGAACAAAAATGAGGGCACATTTGCAAGTGCTTGGTGAATGTTCCTTGAACAAGCTGCCCGGTGATGCTGATGCACATTCCTGGGACAAAAAATGAGCGGGAAGGAAAAGAAATTACTACCTGGGACAGAGATTAAGGGCTGTGAGAGCAGTCCAGGCAGGAGAATGATCCAGATCCAAGGGGCAGAAGAGATAAGATGTGACGTCCGATTGGGGAAGGTTGGGACGCCATTGATGTAGGGAATGAGCCCGGAGGAGTTGGGCTCGGGTCGTGGGATAGTGAATTTAATTACAGACTTGTTACACTTGAGTCTATAGTCTATTTAGAAAGTCACATTCAAGAAGCTCTCAGGAAATGGTCCATCGGCTCAAGGGAAGGTTCGAGGCGGAACAACGGAGTTGGCGCTCAGTGTGTGGCAGAAACCAGGGCAGGGAGTGTGACCCTTAGGAGTGCTCTGCAGACGTGGCCAGGGTGACCAACCACGGGACTCATAGCCACAGAGTCCGGAGACAGAAGAAACAGAAAAGGAGTAGCCAGATGGGCAGAAGGGCCATCTAGAAATCGAAGAAAGGGTGCATTTCAACAGGCGCCTGGTCCGCAGAGTAGAAAGTTCCTAGATGAACTTAAACGTGGCATTTAGTCTTTGGAAGGTGAACAGGGCCTTCAAACATGGGTTTCTATGGAGAACACGGGGGCTGGGAGCCAGGCTGGTCCTGGCGGCCGAGCGAGCTGGAGAAAAGGCGCTCCGGCTGCCCTTGGGCTGCCCCAGCACGAGGGAAGCAGCTGGGAGGAGAGAGCAGAGAGAGGGAGGACAGCTGAGCTCGGGGGCAGGTGGAGGCGAGTTTGGTGCCTGAAGAGAGGCACGAGCTGCGACAACGGGGACGAGGGAGGGCGTACATCCCGTGGGGGGGATAATGCGTGGAAGGAAAAAGAGCTGTGTTTTCCCCCAAAGAAGAGATGGGGACCATTGTAGGTTTGTTTCTAGGCAGGGGAGGGGACGTCAGGGGGCATTGTGGCTCGGTGATCTCTAGTTTCCCTGGGACGGAGACAGCAGAAACAACGGATCCTGTACAAATGGGAATTTGTACACACTGGGAGCAGACACCTGGAAACATACGGAGGCACGTGGCCTTATGATTCCAGCCTCAGGATGAGCGCCCTTGCCCGGAGTTGGCCAAGCACAGCCCGACGGCTCGGGTCTGTTTTCACCCCCAGGGTTGGGGGACCGACTTTTATGAACTCTTGGGAGAAAATGGGATGAAACACAACGGGCTGGGGGTTGCGGGGTGGGGGTGGGGGGTGGGGTGGCCGAGAGCCCCGGGGCATCAGGCGCCTTACAGACCGAAGGAAAACTCTACTCGTGAAAACACACCAGCACTAAAGTCAAGACAGAGAACCAGCATTTGTGGACAGATTTGATCATCAGACACTTTAATTTGGAAAACATTTTGAAGTAGGGATTTCCTTTCAGGTCCCCTAAGAGGTAACGGAGGGGGATCTGAGACATGGTCCCCCATGTCCTGGAACAAGGCGGAAATGCTTTCATCATCAATTGGATTGTAGTTGGGTTAACAAAGAATGCGTTTCAGTCTCTCCCTCCCTCCCTCCCTCTCTCTCTAGAAAACGCATTTGGCCCAACTTTATTGTTCAGTAGACATTACGCTCCACCCACCCATTTACTTTGCTCCTAAAATGTTTCTAAGATTCTAAAATGAGAGAGACCCATGCATTCCCTATGTCCTCCCTCTTTTCTGCGTCCAGTTCTGGGATCATGGCTCCCCTTTGGTTTTGTTCTGGTCGGATGCCTTCCTTCTTTTATTTTTAAATTTTCTTTCTTTCTTTCTTTTCGCCTGCCTTCCTTTAACACTGCACATCTTCGCGGCCGCCATGTTTCGAAGATGGTAAAGTGGCCCAAGCTGAGTTCCACCTAATGGAAATGTGCCGTCCAGACAGGAAGCAGGGACCTGTTAAGGCTTCTCATGAACTGGGATCTTGGTTTTTGCAAAATACACGGTGGCTAAGAAAATGCCACCACATTTGCTTTGCACTTCTCCTGTTTCAATTTTTTTTAATGTTTATTATTTATTTTTGAGACAGAGAGAGACAGAACGTGAGTAGGGAAGGGGCAGAGAGAGAGGGAGACACGGAATCCAAAGCAGGCTCCAGGCTCCGAGCTGTCAGCGCAGAGCCCGACGCGGGGCTCGAACCCACGGACCGTGAGATCGTGACCTGAGCCGAAGTCAGATGTGTAACTGACTGAGCCACCCAGGCGCCCCTGAACTTCTTCCATTTTAAAGACTTTCGTCACATCCAATGTTCCTGTTTTACCTGTGTGGTTTGGGAAGGATTCACGCCACAGTCTGTGCAGAAGACCTGGGTAGAGACAAGTGGGAATTGAACACGTACGGGTCGTGTTGCTGGGTACAGAGTCCAGGAGAAGAAGAAAGTAGCACATTATTTTCGATTAGGAAGTGGTACCTGCGTATCAGCCACACGCTCTGCTGCCCTCACCCGAGCTTGACCAGGCCATCCCCCCTCTTATGCCCCGGATTCTGGATCCCCCCTCCTTCCCCCGAGTGCTTCCCACCAGCCTGCAGGTGTGCTCTTAGCCGGTCTTAAACGAACAAACCTCCCTGGACCTCTGTCCCCTCCAGCCCCTGCCCCGTTTCTCTCTTCCCCTCTCCACAAAGCTCCTGGAAGCTCCTGTCGGCCCAGCTGTCTCCGTTCCCTGCTCTTGTCCGCTCTTGACTGCTCACGCCTGGTGTCCGTTGGGCAGCCGTGGGGGGATGTCAAGGAGCCGGCTGGATATGCGGGCCTGGGGTTTGAGCCAGAGGCCGACGGTGGCGACTCGGGGGTCATGATGGTGGAGGCCGTGGCTCGAGCCTTGGGGCCGGGGGACTGCCCGGCAGGCAATGGTGGGGAGACGCGAGGCCGCGCCTGGGCTCCGGGGGCCGCCCGGTTAGCTGGTCCGGTGGGGGGGGGGGGAGAGGTGCGGGCTGGGTGCTGGGGGGCTTCCCCAGCGGTGGGCGGAGAGCAGGGTGTGGTCTCCGGGAGCCGAGGGAAACAGGGTCTGGGGAGAAGTGAGCTCTGGCCTGCATCCCGCCGACAGATCGGGAAGAGGGAAGAGCGGAAGGGCCCAGGGGAAGCCGGTGGAGTCCTCGGGGGGGGGGGGGGGGGGGTGCTTGATGGGAGCGGCCCGGCGGGGGGGCGGGAGGGTTACAGGACTGCACGTAGCCCAGCGAACCCCACCTCAGCCTTCAGGCCCCAGAACTGAGAGGGGATATTTTCACCGCCACTGAGTTCGGGTGGCTTGTCCCAGGAGCCTCGGGAAACGAATCCAGTGCCCTATGCTGCCAAAGAGCCGTGAGTGAAGATCACGGCCAACCGGACTCTGCGGCGGGAAAGAACGAACACGTACAGCTGTTGCTCTCCGTGCAGATGGAGATACAGACACAAGGAGGAAAACAACTTTGTAGCAGCTGCAGGGGACCCAGCCCCTCTCTCACCAGATCCGTGCGGATACTGAGCAGAGAGACTGAGAGATGCTCAGACCCGTGTGTCCGTCTCCCTCCACCTGCTGAGGAACAGAGCCCCACACTGCCCACCTGCCGCCCACACGCCCTCTGCCTCTCACCTGAGTGATTCCTGCCTGGTTTCACGGCCTCTGCTCTCACCGCCTCAGCAGCCAGAGCTACTGCCTAAAACTCGGTCGGTGCCTGTCGCACCCCTGCTCCGGCCCTCCTCGTACTGGCCCACGTCTCCCAGAGAGAAGGCGACGTCCTTACTGGGTCTCCATGCCTTGTGGTCTCACCTCTCCTCCCTCCCGGGCCTCAGCTGTCACTTTCCTGTCTGCTTATTCTGCTCAGTTCCGCAACAGGCCACACCGGCCCTACCGCAGGACCTTGGCTCTTGCTGCGCTCTCGGCCCAGAATGCTCTTCCCTCTGATTTCCACCTGGCTCATTCCCCTTTCTCCCTAAACTCTATGCTCACCTGTCCCCTTCCCAACGAAGCCCCTTCTGGAACGCTGTCCAAAATTGCAGCCTGGCTTTCTTCACCGCTTCACACTTTCCTCAGTCCGTACCGCCACCTGCCAGATGCTCTGGATGTTAACTGTTGACCTTGTGTGCTACCTGTATCCACACACTAGCTCATGAAGGCAGCAATTTCTGCCGTGTCCTGTTCACTGCTGTGTCCCCGGTGTCTGGGACAGCGCCCGACACGTAGTAGGTGCCCAGTAAACACTTACTGAAAAAATGAATGAGTGAAATTCTACATCGGGTTCATGAACACTGGATGGTCATGATGGTGGGCCAGAAGTTTCCTTTTTTAGCACAAGAGAAGGGAGCACTGAGGCATTCGGCCGGTTTTGTGAGGTCAGCACCACAGTGCTCGTCTTCGGCAAGTATTGCCAAGAATAGTGTTATTGGGGGAAGCCGGAAAATCCAAACCCTCGGATCATGATCCATCCGTTGATTTTTCAAGAGCGACTTTAGGTGGGATTTTGACTGCGTTTGATGTACCTGATTAGAAAGCAACCCCCCCCCTCCCCCCCACCTAAATTTCTGTTTTAAAAGCCCGAATCTCAGCCCCAAATCCAGGTGACGGCAGGGTCCTGCTCTCTCGGAGGTTCTGGAAAACAGTCTGGTCCGTGACACCATCCGAGCTTCTGGGGGCTTCTGGCAATGCTCGGTGTTCCTCGGTTTGTAGAGCGATCATTGGAATCTGTCTGTCCGCACGCGGCGGTCTGTTCCGGACACGAGTCGCTGGCTGAGACCTGCCTTAGTCCGCCATGGCCTCACCTCCACCCTGTAGGCTAAGACCCTCTTTCCAAATAAGGTTTCCGGTAGATGTGAACTTGAAGGGGGGGCAGTACAATTACCCCCACATTATATGGAAAGGGAGCTGGAAAAGGCTGACCTTTCAGAGGCCATGTTGCCCAGTTGACAGAGAATTAAAATCAAAATATGAGGCCTTGTGATCTTCCTTTTCTTATAGACGGCAACACTCTAGGGGGCTAACGGTCTGCTGTGCACCCCGGGAAAAGAGGATTTTATTTAGAATATACCGTAGTGGTGTTTTGCAACAGGCGTCCAAGGAGAGGCCTCCGTGATGAGCCGCTGGGGATCTCGTCCCTCCCTCTTCCCCACAGTCACGCGCTGTCATTTGAGTCTCTGCTTCTCCATGACCATCCCGGAGATATTTACACCCACAAACACCCTGTCCAGTAACGCACTCCGGTTCGGACACGGATAAGGTGCTCCCACACCTCGGAATCCTCAGGAGACCCCCACGTCCCAAGAATATCCGGCGTGTGACCCAAACCCTAATTCCACCGAAAACCTCCGGAGGACTGATCTCTAGCAGAGCTCTTGTCTTTAGGGGAGAAACAGACAGGAAGCCGCTGACGGGGCTCGCAGGTGTTTGCCGCGAGGAGCTGGGAGCACGGCCCCTCGGTGCTCCCCGTGCCACGTAAGCCCTTTCCGAAATCCCTTTGCCGGTGTGAACGACTTGGCTGCTCGTGTCTAGGCAGCATCACAAAATCTGCTTTCTAACTGCACAGAATCTGCCAAGATTGAGTTCTGTAGTGAAGATCCCACGGGTGTCGAGCGATATGAGGGACGTGCTATAATATTTGCTGCTGATCACACTCTGTTCCCAGAGTTTTGCACATCCTCCTTAACTTCGTCTTTAAAGAGCCCTTGTGAGTTAATTGCTACTATTACTCCCGCCCTACTGAAAAGATAAAGTTCAGAGGGTACCAGTGACCTGCCCAAGGTCACGTAGCTAACGAGAGGCGCGGGGACCATAGCGGGGTTTTGTTGTAATGCGTGGTTGTATTGAAAAGAAACTGGCAAAATAAGGTAAAAACACAGAGGGAGGCAAACCCTAAGAGACTTTTAAATGCAGAGAACAGACCGAGGGTTGCTGGAGGGGAGGGGGGTGGGGCATGGGCTAGATGGGGGGATGGGCCTCAGGGGGACGCTTGTTGGGATGAGCGCCGGGCGTCGTGTGTAAGAGGAGAATCACTGGGTTTTGCTCCTGAAGCCAAGACCACAAGGTACGTTAACTAACGTGAATTAAAATTCTAAAAATAAACTAAAAGATCCTGGGGAAAACCACCATTGGACACACAGTACGATAATAATCATTTTAGACAAGAATCGTCCATGGATGCTAAAACCAGTGGTGAAAGTTTGATGAGAAAGCAGCTATTTACAGAGTCCCAAAGTATCTCCTCGGAAGACACTAATTCCTTACAACGGGACAGACGGCAGCTTTGCGGTAGAGAGATCTGGTCGACCCCCCTCTATCCCCGAATAGAGTTCCATCATACGCCCCTCAGCATTTAGCACCTGCCTCGGAGGTCACAACGCTGAAGAAAGCATCATTCTCGTCTCAAAATAGTTGAGAGCGACAATCAATCATCTCTGCATTTCTTCGGGTGTAGAGGATGTTTGAGGTCAAGCCAACTTTAATTACTTGTTGAAAAGATTAAAAGGGGAGTAGGTGTGAAGGGTGGGGGCCGGGGTGGAGGGTGAGGTTGCATAAGAAACGTGTTGTGATCTCACTCCCACCGGTACAAGTCACAACCTGGAGAGAAAATGCGGCCAAGTCGTGTCGCTGCCAGCCCTCTCCCCTGAAGAGCTGAGCACACAGCTTCCCCATCGAGCCGAGAACGATCCCTCCAAGGACTTACACATCCATCAAGGGTTCCACCCTCTCCCCGCTCACACAGCATGAAGATTGATAACACACACCCCGTTCCATTTATCTCCGTGTCTTGAAAACACTTGGAAGTTGGTACACTGCGGGCTCAGTGAATATTCCTGAACGAGCCAATTCATCAAGTCCTTGGGGCTACCTCAATTTGAATCTCAGCAGCTGTCAGGCAGCGTTTAGGAGAAGAAAATGATGCAGAAAAGTCAAGTCCAGGCAACAGATTTTCATTTTTAAAAATGCAGAAAGAGCCTTCGTTATACCGTATAGTTGAAGCAGAGCGAGGTGTCTTTGAACTGTGTTCTGTGAAACCGAAAGATGCTTTTGGAGAATATTAAATCACCCCTTCGGGGTGTTTCCTATCTTCAGCTGATGGGAAAGTCCAGTTTGTGGTTCTTACCTTCTGGCTTCAAGCCCCTTTCCCCTTCTGTATCCCAGCGCACCGTGCGGTGGTCATCTGTGGGCATTTACTGAGCGCTCATTTAAGTGTCCGGCAAATAGTCACCGATCGCCCAGCAGGACCTGGCGGGACTGTGGATGAAGACAAACCTGCTGGGGGGGGGGGGGGGGGGCTTCAAGTCGAGCCGCCAGAAGAGACACTGAGCAAGGAGTTAGAATGTGGGCTTCGGGCCGGGGGGTGGCCCTGGGGCTGGGAAAAGGAGAGAACCCGTCGTCGCTCTCTCCAAGGGACTCAGATGATCCTTAGGGGTAAAGAAACCAATAATTATCACAAAGAGGAGAGGAGGGGAAGAGGGGGAAGGGGGGGTGCGGGGGGAGGGAAGGGGAAGGGGAAGGGGAGAAGAGGAGGGGGGAGAGGGGCGTGTGGGGGGAAGGTGGGGAAGGGGAAGGGAGGAGGTGGGGGAGGGAGGGATGGGGAAGGGAAGGGAGGGGGAGGGGGGAAGAGGAGAGGGGAGGGGAGGAGGAAGTGGGGGAGGGGGGGAGGGGGGGAGGGGGGAAGGGGAAAAGAGGAGGTGGGGGAGGGAGGGATGGAGAAGGGAAGGGAGGGGGAGGGGGGAAGAGGAGGGGGGAGAGGGGGTGTGGGGGAGGGGGGTGGGAAGGTAGGGAAGTGGGGCAGGGGAGGGAGGTGTGGGGCGAAGGTGGGGAAGGGGAAGGGAGGAGGTGGGGGAGGGAGGGATGGAGAAGGGAAGGGAGGGGGAGGGGGGAAGAGGAGGGGGGAGAGGGGGTGTGGGGGAGGGGGATGGGAAGGTAGGGAAGTGGGGCAGGGGAGGGAGGTGTGGGGCGAAGGTGGGGAAGGGGAAGGGAGGAGGTGGGGGAGGGAGGGATGGAGAAGGGAAGGGAGGGGGAGGGGGGAAGAGGAGAGGGGAGGGGGAGGGGGAAGGAAGGGACGGAGAGAGCATGAGCTTCAGTACCAGACCGGCCTTCTTTCCAGTGCTGGCTTTTCTCTCTTACGAGACAGTTGTCATTCCACACCAATCAGCTAATGTCTCTGGGACCTTGACTTGCTCATCTTCCAAATAAGGGTCACCACACCTATGTTTCTAGGCTCTGGATAAGAAGTAACCAGGTGGATCCATTATTTAAATCTGTAGAAACCGGAAACATGCATTCAAAAAGGACGTTTGATCCAAATGCACGTTAACACCTCCTTCCCCTTCTTGCTCCAAATTCGCAAAATCCTGGAAAAAGCATGGTTACGTATACGTTTCAAATCCAAGATCCGTGGAAAACAAGAACGGTGCCATGAGCGGAAGGGGAAATTCCAGAAATACGTGGAAATGGGAACCAGGTTGGGCGGACGGGATCGGTGGTGGGTCAGTGTCCCACAGGCCACCAGGAGACGCACTGGCTGTGAGGCGAGAGCCGTCTTGTGACAACCCCAGAAAGCTGGGGGGGGGGGGTGGGACAGGAGCTGGAAACACGGAACTGGGGCTCTTGTTGCGTTTGGCGGGGGAAGCCATTGATTAATATTGGCTATATCGATCCAACTAGAAAACTGGATATGGCGATTACGTTCTTCAATGACCTCTGAAGGTAGAACCAGGTTGCGTATCTGCCACCTCAGCTGCGAAAGAGGCGGTTTCTGGAATGAATAAGCCTTGCTTGGCTTAATTTGAAAAAGAAAAAGGCACCAAAAAAAAGAAACAGCGTAAGCAGAAACAACCCGTGCGTGAAATCACGAGGTAACCCGTGCTATTTGGGCAATTCTGCCTAAAATAAAATCAATCGATGAACCAAAGTTGCACCAACTTGGGGAAATACAGAAAGTCGGCAACATGCTGTCCACAAGAGGTGCGTTGATGATACAAAGGTTTGAGAGAGAAGGCGACGTTAATACTTGACAAATAAACTCACAGTGAGAGGCTGGAGAAGAAGGTGTCAAAAGTAAGACGGTTAAGAAAACATCCCAACCACAGAGCGCCCCCCGCACGCCGTTTCTTCCGTACAGATAAAGCGGATGTCGTCAGCCGCCACGAGCCGAGATCACAGCGAAATGCGGTCAAAGCATCAGGAAGCGACCAACCGCGGGTCGGTCGCCTTTACTTTGTGCTTTACTTAATTGCAAATATGTAGAAGTTAATGTTGAATGATGGCTGGGTTCGACCACCGGCTCACAAAACCCCTGAAATGTAACGGCCGGTGGTCAGAAGCCGGTAGGGGCTGACCCCGACGCACCACCGCCTGGTGCTGAGGAGGACCCCGGGTGCGAGTGGGTTGAAGGGGCGGCCGGTAGCCGGCCCCGTCTGGCTTCCCCTAAACCACAGCCTCGGGGCGCCTGGGTGGGTCAGTCGGTAGGGCGGCCGACTGCGACCCAGGTCATGATCTCACGGTCTGTGAGTTCGAGCCCCGCGTCGGGCTCTGTGCTGACAGCTGGGAGCCTGGCGCCTGCTTGGGATTCTGTGCCCCCTTCTCTCTCTGCCCCTTCCCTGCTTGGTCTCTGTGTCTCTGTCTCTCTCTGTCAAAGATAATCAACATTAAAAAAAATTTCTTTTAACCACAGTCTCTTCACTTGCTGGCACACAAGGGCCAAAGCTGTGTTCCGGCGCAGACGAGGGTGTGACGTGTTCGTTGACTGACTAATGGTTCTCCGCGGCAAACCTCCCTTTCTGAGCCGATCTCGGAGTGTGAGATAAGTGAGCTCAGCTCTCCAGAATCTCAGCTAATTCAGCTAATAGGAATGCAAACATTGATCTAAACTGAGGCCGGGAGACCGGTCTCTTACATCTCCCTCGCCCCAGGGGGATGCATGAGAAAAGATTACTCGTGGATTATAATTGCTTAAAATAGGTTGTGATGTAAAACTCTAATACCCTCTCCCCTTCAATAGTAAAGTTCTACAGACAGAGAAATTATGCTGAATGCCAGTGTCTTGAAGGTAAAAAGAAAATTCTGTTCTCCCTTTGGGGGAAAAGAAAGGACATCTTTTTAGAGCTGTCAGAATTCACAAGCCATAATAAATTATTCTTTTTCATTACTGATTTATTAAGCAGGCTGCTTGGTGTAATGGCAGACAATTTCTGTTTAATTTTCATAGGACTAGACGACTCTGATTCCTGATCTGAAATCAAGTTGTTATTAAAAGAAGGGAACGTATTTAACGTCATGCATCAGGGTCTGTCTTTACTAAATTCTTCTAAGTGTGGAGTTTAAGTATTTATGTGATGCGGCCATTGTTTGGGTACAAATGAGACATCAGCCTGTTTGGGGGACGGGTCCCTGTCGGGTGCACAACCCGGGGCTCCGGTCTTGGGGGGACTGGTGGGGAGGTCAGCTCTGGAGCACTAGAAATGCTTCTGCAAATCCCAAGCCAACAGGTCAGAGGATGCAAAGAATTCTCATTTCCCCTGGAAGTAGGATTTCTTAAATGGCAAACGACGGACCACAAGGTAAGCATCGTTGATGTAGCCACAGCTGGGGTAAATGTGGAACATGGCAAGAAACTCGCCATGATCTACATAGAGTTGTAATTCTGTGAGCCGCGTCCGCACCCCTGGGAGGAAGGAAAGCCACCGGGTTACCTTTGCACGTGGTCTCAGCTGGGTTCCGGGGTTGCGGTCTCGGGTTCACGCATCTCGTGTGAAACAAGGGTCCACCACAGTCTCTCTCTGGGGTGATGCGGCCCTGGAGGACGTTTTGAAATATTCTGGGAAGACGGCGAGCGAGAGAAGGTCTGGATGAACTACGAGATGTTCCAGGCAGGTGTGGGAGAGTGTGGGGGGCAGCACACCGTCCAGGATCCCTGCCTGGACGGGTCTGGGGGGGGGGGCTCGCTGACCGGGGGTCCTGAAGCCGAGGCTCTATGGCTTGTATGGAATTGACCTGAAATCGAGATCGCCTGTAAGTACAGCGGCTTCCTGCCATCAGTAATGAGAGAAAACTCTATTTTACCGAATGAGCACAGCCACTGAGTGGATAGGTGCTACCCGGCTCCAGATCATCTCATTTCTGGATTATTCTACCGGAGCTCATTTTTAAAATCAACCTCTAAACTTGCAGAAACTAGTCAGGTATGAATTAAATGCATGCTGACACATCCGAGTGAGTGAACTTGGGACTTTTGCCCACAGTGCGGATTTCTTGGTTGGGAATCCACCCTTCCCGGGCTCAGCCAGCTGAGGGGCTGAGACCATCTGTGGCAGCCTTTACGGGGCTCAGGCATGGAGGCGTCCTTTACACGTGGTGCCCTTCATGCGAGGTGTGTGGTGTGTAGGTGAGGCCCGCCTTGACGCTCGGCTGAGGCCCGAATGACCAGTCGGGGAGACAGGGGGACACCCAGGGAGGCGTGGGGGCCCGGAGCAGCGGCCCCTGGACACGGCCAGGTCGGGCAGCCCCCCCTCCGCCAGAAGGAACTTGCCTTTTCTTTCAAGAGAGTCTAGGAGCCCCGAGGGTTTAGGCAAGAAGTAGCATGATCCTCGTTTTAGAGCGATCTCGCTCGCTGCAGAGCAAGAAAGGCCAGGGGGCAGGAGGGAAGCAGGGGTTCCTGAGGCTCTGATTGTCCTGCAGACAAGGGAGAGCTGGCTTGAGAGCGGCCGGAGCCGATGTGAACAGAGCGGACGGGCTGGGCAGCAGGTGGGGGTTGGAACAGTGGTCCTGCCGAACGAGCCGGCGGGGGCCAGGGGCTGGGGACGCGTTCCTGTCAACAGGGGCACATACAACACGGTCCTGGGGTAGCAGGAGGAAGGTGGGAGGGGAGCAAGGATGGGGAAGGGGTGAGGGAAGGGGAGAAGGAAAAGTGCCGTCCCGGGTTTACGCTTTTCCGCCTCCGAGCGGACGGTTGTGACCCGCTGGCCCGTGGCGGGTGGCCCCCTCCCGGTCACCCCCGTGGCGTGACCTCCAGAGGCGGTGCCAGAACCCACAACGCCGAACCTTCAGGAAGAAAACGATCCACGGCTGAGGGATCGCAGCCCATTCACGAGGAGGGGAGGGCGGCCTGCGTGAGGCCCGCCTCCCCCGGCCGCTCCCCCACCCCCACCCCCGCGCGGTCACCCCGAGCTCCTCCTCCGCGGACGCCTGGAAGCTGTGCGCTTGGACGGGTGGCCCAGTTTGCAGATGGCGGCCAAGGCGCGGGAGTGTATCACCAACCCCAACGATGCAGAAGACCGTCGTAGGGCAGGATTTTCTCTTTCACTGGGGCCGGGGTGGGGGGTGGGGTGGGCAGGAATTAAAGGGGAGAGAAAAGGAGCAGAAACAAAAATAACAAGGCCATTAATCTTTCATTACGTTAAAGGGATGAAAAGGAATCACTTACAGGATCGTTCTTTCCTTGCGCCACAAGTGTGCTGCCCCCCGCTGACTTCAAAGGCGCCGAGGAGAAGTTGGTTAATGTTGTTGGCACAGTATCAGGCTGTGGTTTACTTTTGCTTAAGTGTGATCTTTTTTCCCTTCTCGACAAAGAGAGCGTGAGGGTCGGGCACTGGCGGATGGCAGGAGGCACATCCCACGACCTAGAAGGTGCCTTTGTGTCGTGTGCAGAGGCCTGGGGGTGGGGCTCTGCCCACACGGGGGGTCTGCAGACTGTTGTCGTGGAGGCGAGCGGCCACCACGCACACGCACACGCGCACACGCCTGCCGTAGGGCCATCGCCCTTCTCTACGCTCTGCCCCCCACCCCCCTCCCCGCCTCTGAGGAGTCAGGTCCAGTCATCCGGGCTCCTGGTGGTCTCATCAAGAGGCAGTTTGCAAGAAAGCAAGAAACCCCACAGATGGTGGACCCCAAGCGTCTGTCTCCTGCCGGGGGGCGGAGGGGAGGGATAAATCACCTGGCTCCCTGGAAGGCCGTGCTCTCCTCCAAGGCCGTGCTGTTTACGCTGGTGGCCAGAGGCAGGGTGTCGAGGTTAGGCCCTGGCTCTGTGCTGGCGGCTACAGAATGGTGAAGGCAGGCTGTCCCACCTGGCAAGTGCAAATGGCCTGGGGCAGAGGCACAGGAAAGGGGGCTGTTTGGGAAGGTCTGGGGGCAGGTTTTGAGGGGGGCTTAGTGGGAAGCCCCCCGGAGGGCTCCTGCCATACTGGAGGATTGTTCCAATGCCCGTTTTTGGTTTGTTTTCATGAGACAAGGCAAGGAGTGGGAGGCAAAACGTGACCCCCTCCAGGTAACGGAGGCCTTGCTCCTGGGCACCACGACAGGTAGGGGTTGAGGGAATCTTTGGGGCCCAGGGGTCATGACCTGTGATCCCAGCTTTCCCTGGACTGTCCTGGGGTCTCTGCAACCCTTGACTTCTGCTCTTCCAAGCACCGTGAGCCCCGCCATCGATGTTTTGGGGTCAGATTAAACCAGGTGGAGTCCTGGCTCTGCCGTAATGCCGAACGGCCGTACCTCCCGGGGTCACTTAGCGTGACGACTCACAGAAACACGGGCCCTTACACGGGGCTTGACACAGGCTGCCTGGCTACTGTCATTGTCACAGACGTCTACTGCATCTATCGATTGCGGGAAATGTGGGCTTTTCCAAAAAGTATTTACTGTAGAGAAAGGGAGGGGATGTTACGGTTTCTTTTTTAGAAACACCGGGCGTGTAGGCTTAAATAAATTCTCCTAACAGCTTACCTCCGCACTGAGGACTGAGCGGGGCACCTCGGAGAAGCGGGGGACGTCAGGAGGGACGAGAGGGGTGGATCCCACCACGGGGCCAAGGATACAGCTTTGGCTCCCTCACTGCTTGGAAACCACGTGACAAGAGAGTGACACGGGGCAGGTTCCTCACAGGGCTTTTGCGACCGTGTAAATGGAGAACGGGGCCCGCACATCGTCACCTCAGTTAGGAGTTAGCTGTCCATACAATTGCCACGTTTAATAAAAGAGCCTCTGACCCGACTCGGGCCGTTTGGAGCAGAGAGGTCTTAATCCGGAGTGACCTGGGTGGCCCGGGTTGTAAACAGCTGCACCAGGGGTCCTAACGTCGTAGGTGCCTTGGCACACGGTTTTCTCTGGAATCCCCGACCTACGTAGGCCACACGCCTACAGCTCTGCCGTCTGGTTTTTGAGAATCAGAAGCTGGACGGGGTCTCACTGCCGCTGTGAGTTCTCACCTGAGGCTGACTTTCTGCACAGGGCGAGCCCCAGTTTGCCTTCATGGGCATTCCGATGGCCACAGCCAGCCATTCGGAGTCTAATAAAAGTGTCGAACAGGAGATGCAAAACCCAAACCTCTGGCCTTTCCCCCAGACACCCCCCTTCTACCCCGTCCCCGGCTCACTTGTCCCCAGACACCCCCCTTCTACCCCGTCCCCGGCTCACTTGTCCCCAGACACCCGCCTTCTACCCCATCCCTGGATCACTTGTCCCCAGACACCCCCCTTCTACCCCGTCCCCGGATCACTTGTCCCCAGACACCTGCCTTCTACCCTGTTCCCTGATCACTTGTCCCCAGACACCCCCCTTCTACCCCATCCCCCGGCTCACTTGTCCCCAGACACCCCCCTTCTACCCCGTCCCCGGATCACTTGTCCCCAGACACCTGCCTTCTACCCCGTCCCCTGATCACTTGTCCCCAGACACCCCCCTTCTACCCCGTCCCCGGATCACTTGTCCCCAGACACCTGCCTTCTACCCCGTCCCCTGATCACTTGTCCCCAGACACCCCCCTTCTACCCCGTCCCCTGATCACTTGTCCCCAGACACCCCCTTTCTACCCCGTCCCCTGATCACTTGTCCCCAGACACCCCCCTTCTACCCCGTCCCCTGATCACTTGTCCCCAGACACCCCCCTTCTACCCCGTCCCCTGATCACTTGTCCCCCAGACACCCCCCTTCTACCCCGTCCCCTGATCACTTGTCCCCAGACACCCCCCTTCTACCCCGTCCCCTGATCACTTGTCCCCAGACACCCCCCTTCTACCATGTCCCTGGGTCACTTGCAAGTGAATCTGTCCTTCCAGTTAGTTGCTTAGACTGAAACACTTGCGTTATCTTGGACCATCCTTTTCTCTGAAACCTACATCTAAACGGTCACAAGTCCCACAAACTCCCTCCCCAAAATACCCAGAATCTGACCTTCCCCTGCTGCTTCCCGGATCTGGGCCACCAGACCTCTCTCCCGGACAACAAGGTCCAACCAGGCTCTCTGTTTCTACCTTGGCAGCTTCTGTCTAATGCTCAGCGTGGCAACGAGGTGATCCTTTTCAAAGCTGAGTCACGTCACATCACTGCCGTGCTCAAACTACCCGAAGGCTTCCCAGGAACCCAGAGTGGAGCCTTTTGCGTGTGTGATGGCCTCCGAGCCCTCCACACCCTGGCCCTGCTGCCCGTACTGGCCCATCTGCAGCCTTGTGCCTCCCGGAACCCCCGGACGCCGTCCACCGCAGGCTCCACGGCCCCCACGTCCTCTGCCGGGGTCGCCCCCCTCAGCTCTCTGTGGGCCGTGTTCTCACCTAGTCGGGGGGCTCAGGTGGACGGACGAACGCACACATGACCACACATCTGGAGGCCCTCCCCGCAGCTCCGTGCGGCCAAAGGGTAAATGCAGGTCCCCGAATGTGGGGGGGGGGGGGGGGGGGGGAGACGAGGTGCAGGCGATTTCCGGGTCTCCACCTTCCAAACAAGGCCGGTAAACCAAGACTAGTGCGGCCAGCCTGGCCCAGGGAGAGAAGGCACGTGTTCCCGATGGCAGAGCGCCCCGTCGCCCCGCACCGCCTCTCTGGAGGGAGAAATCAGCCTTGTCCTCCAGCCTCGTGGGAGCCGGTCTGTCCTGTGGCCCCCATGTTTCGGCAGCTCCCTCTGTGCCCTTAGATGTCTCCACAGATTTTCAGGTCAGAAAACTGACTGAAAGTCCTGTGTGTCTGGCCACCGTATTCTGGAATATGACCGAGGACGCGGTCCTTTGAAAGCGTCTCCGCGGAGAGCGGACTCCCGGGAGGAAGCGTGCCCGCACCCGCCTGGCCACGGAAGGCACCAGCGATGGCTGAGGGTGCCTTGAGAATCCCGGAATCAAAGGGAAACGATCCGGTATTTCAAACAGAATCGTGTCTCCTACGTGTCTGCTCCATTACGATAGGGTAAGTTCGATCCGGTCTTACCGGGCCCTGCTATCTTAGATGTGGGACTCTCTCTCGGTGCTTAAAAATCTTCTATTTTATTACATACACGAAGGAGCTCTTTACTACAGCTACTGTCTGTGACACGGAAGTCACGTCTCCGTTTTCTGTTTCGACGGAGACCCCTCGAGACGAGAAGGCAGTCCCACCACTGAAGAATGTATCTCACGGGTGTTCGGCACAGGGGAACGGGCCGCGGGCATCGTCGTTTCTTTAAAGGACACTGTTCGTTGACCAGATTACCAAAACGGTTCACCTGTCTCCAGTAAGTTACACATTTTTGTGATTTTTGGTACCTGCGAAATATTTTTTGGTCAAAATGTAAAGCTATGAAGTTAGTGTTTTCTCTATAATTAAAGGGTAAGTCCTTGGTAATTATACATCCCCACCCCCCCCGCCTCCGCCCTTGTTAACTGTTGAAAGAATCCGACTGATGAAGGGTTTTGAAAAGTAACCTTTCTGGGACGTGATTCCGGGTTAATAGTTTATCCACGAACGCACCATCGTAAAATCTCATTTGCTCCGTAAAAGCAAATCTAAAATGCAGAGTTAACGAACCAGAAGAATTTTGCAAATCTAACACCGAGATTTTTGGCCCCACAGAAAATTTATCCTTATAAATGCCTAGTTTTGGGCCCAAGCTCCCAAGACCGTGGCTTCTGTGGTCCTCTCACGTAGGAAGCGAGGTGTGACGGCTAATGGTCAGTGCAGCCGAGTGGTTGAACAGACAAGGGGACGAATTTTGATGTTTTCCTGTTTCAGCACGTGCTTCTTGAGAATCTAGGGTGTGCAGGCGACAAAAACTGTCCCTGTCCTCACGAAGGTAATCAAGCGGGAATACAAATGAACATACGGGCATGTGAGGCACCCCTTAACACGTGCAAAACCGTGCTGGCGTTTTTCCCAGGTTCCTATCTTTTCTTTTTCTTTTCTTTTTTTTCTTAATGTGTCACTGATGAAGTTTCTGAGTATGATGCCTCAACCCCTTGTGTCTCATAAGCGGCGTGAATCGTATTCTGGGACTCTGCACAGCACAGTGAGTTTTAGGCACATGTGTGTCCCATTACAGCAGAACTGATTACAATGATCTCTGCTAAGTTTTCTCGACTCTCAAAATATTTTGACCCTGATTCTGTCGCTCATAAGAATCGATGTTTCTAATCTTCACGTTAGGCATGAATTGCATGAGAACATTAAATGCCTGTAAATCACCAAGAAGATGGAAGGCTGTATTCGGGACTACAGCCTGTGGAATGAGGTGTTTTCGGGGTAACGATGAGGTTTAAATAATGTTATTGATTTAATAAGCTCTTTTCTGTGTTTGCTTCGGGAGGAAAAGACATTTCCCCTGGCTACTGAAATCCTTAAGAACCACGGGGCTGTGGACTTTGGGCAGCGTGTAAGGATTTGCCTAGCACTATTTCCTCACTCAAGACGCGGGCCAGCGTGGCTCTGGGGACGCCGGGGACGGAGCCAACTTTCCAGGCTCCCAGTTCACGGCTGTTCTTACAACACCGGGCTGAGCCCCGCGGTCACAAGTCGTGCAACGTCACGTCCTTGTAATGACAACACTGCAGTGCCATCAGAGCGACTTATTTAATTATTTAGCTTACAAATGTCGAACTGGTGAGGAGCCTCCGCATAATATCTTCACATATCCATTCATGTACGTGTTTATTTATTAATTAACTCACTTCTCCACTTACTTATCTCCGTGGAAGCTCCTGGCTTGGAGCATTCCTTCCTCCGTTGGCTCGTCTGGTGCCTGAGAAGAGGTACGGCATCCACAGGGCACACGGGCTCAAAGGCGTCACAACACAGGGGTGCCACGGGGGTTCCGTTAGCTGAGCGTCCGGCTCTTGATCTCGGCTCAGGTCCTGATCTCACGGTTCGTGAGTTCGAGCCCCGCGTCGGGCTCTGTGCTGACAGCTCAGAGCCTAGAACCTACTTCGGATTCTGTGTCTCCCTCTCCGTCTGCCCCTCCCCTGCTTTGTCTCTCGCTCTCTCTCAAAATAAATAAGCATAAAAAAGGAAAGGGTATACAGCAAAAATAGATCTCCTTCTCTCCCCCACTCTCACCTCACCTGGGAGAGACAACCACGTTTTGACAAATAAGAAACGCGTCTCCCTTTCCCGGGTGGCCCACGCGTCCACAACCGTGTGTGTGGTAACCACGTACCCGTTGTTCCGGTGCTCCTCACCAGGAGTGGATTGGCCTCCCGGTGATGGCGGGCGGTGTCTGGGGATAGTTTGGGTCGTCATGACCAGAGGTGGGCTGCTACAGGCATCTGGGGCATCTGATGGGTAGACACCAGGGATGCTGCTCAATGCCCCACGGCACGTCCCAGGATCCGGCTGGAGCGTCAACAGCGCAGAGGCTAAGAATAACTAGATTTTACTGTTCCCGTTTCACTTCTTTTTAATTTTCATTTTTTTATGTAGAGAGAGTGTGTATGAGTGGGGGAAAAGGGCAGAGAGAGAGAGAGAGAGAGAGAGAGAATCCCAAGCAGGCTTTAAGCCTGGGGTGGAGCCCAACATGGGGCTCGATCCCACAACTCCGGGACCACGACGTGTGCAGAAATCAAGAGTTGGACACTCAAATGACTGAGCCTCCCCAGCGCCCCTGTTTTTGTTTTACGTCTCAAGCTACCCTGTTCTTCGAACGGTTTAGCCAAGCTCTCCTCAGAGCATAGAGGGGAGAAAGTTGTACATTGGTACAGAACAGGATCTCCAGTCTGGTTTTTTGGATCCCAGCATGCAGCAGAGACACAGAGAGCACGGCTCTCAGCAAGTAGGAGTATGCTTTTAATGCATAAATTATGAATTAATTATGGATGGGAGACGTCCGAGATGAATAAAACAAAACGGAACGTGCCGTAAGCTCTCCCATCCTTCAAATCTGAATTTCCCACCGTTCCCACCGTTCTGCCGCACAGCTCTCGGCCCGCGACTCAGGAGCCACCAAAGAGGCAGAGCGCACGATTCTTTGGACCCACGGGAGACACCACGGCTCCGAAGAGACTTTCCTGGCTTGGAGACAGGCGCTGGAGAAGTTAGCCGCCCAGAAAAGGTCCCGGGTCCTTCAGCCGTCCTCATTTACAAAGACGAGTTATTAAAATTGGGGCGCCTGGGTGGCGCAGTCGGTTAAGCATCCGACTTCAGCCAGGTCACGATCTCGCGGTCCGTGAGTTCGAGCCCCGCGTCGGGCTCTGAGCTGACGGCTCGGAGCCTGGAGCCTGTTTCCGATTCTGTGTCTCCCTCTCTCTCTGCCCCTCCCCCGTTCATGCTCTGTCTCTCTCTGTCCCAAAAATAAATAAAAAAAAAAAAACGTTGGAGAAAAAAAATAAAATAAACAGGAAGCCTGCCTGGTTTTTTCAACGGAGAGGCAGCCACCCTCCATAAAAGGCGTTAGAACCCACATCAGTGAGAAGGGTAGAAGGTGTTTCAAGTTCATCAAAAAGCATGAGAAGGAGGACGTCCTTTGTATCCGTGCTTTCAGGAAGTTTCAGGATTGGTATTTATTTCACATCAGAGCCGCGCGCATAGCAAGCCCCCCTTTCCGACACGCGTGGCGTGTGGCGATCCCAGCGATGACCTCTACCCTCCGTGGCTGGACCGAGATATCATTTTTATGGGAAAAATGGGTCTCTTTAATCAGCTTTAAAAAAACATCGTGACCAGTCGTTTCTCTTATTTAAAAGTTTGACTTTACTTTCATCAATTTATAATCAGAGTACCCCTGGTATGTTTGATTCCTGACAAACAAGGATAAAAGTCTTGTGCCCCCATTGCTAATGAGATGATAAGACAGCAGGGATCAAGTTTTTAATTACTACAGGCGAGGCGCTGGAGAGGTACTGATGATATTTTCTATTGCATGTCTAAGTTGTAACTTCAGGCTCATGACAGTCCTGCTGAGTTGCACTGTCTTTGATGATCACTCATTTTTCTCTCCTGAGAACACACAAAAATTTCTGAGCTGGGATCCTGGGGGGCTGGCAATTATTGGCATAACCTGGTGCCGGTTCCCTCTCTAACCATTATGCTCAGAAAGGACCCCGTCTCTTAATGCCTGCCATTATCCCAAAAGGGAAATTGGACCCTGGAAATGTCTGTGAACTCTCCCACTCAAACGACACCCATTCTCCCTCTACCAGCATGGGCTTTCCATTAATAATAAAATGCTTAATTGAATTGGGACATTTTTAATATAGACTGTTTCAAAGTCGGGCTTGAAGTTTTTTCAAAAACCTTATTTTTATACACTTTTGCAGACGTGTATTATACTTCGCACGCCAAGCTATTTAAACATTTCTGACAATATTCTTTTTGTTACTGTAGACAGTCGGTAACTGGAATTTTTAAAGGCACCATTTTGGGTCAAGTGTGTGAAATGTAGAGGTTGCATTCTCCTTGCCCTGATTGAAATGGAAGCTGGGAGTGGTTTTCATTAATTCTTGGGTTCACAAGCCACATGGACACACACACACGCACGCACTTCGCTGGATGGCCACAGTACTCAACAAATACACCCTGGCCCCAAATCTGTTTTTAGCCCTAAAGACCAGAGCACGGAATTAATCCGACGTATGGACCATCACCAACCAAATGTGAGTCTAACCAACAAGCTTTACCATCTACCCAACTCATCAAACAACTAATCTCTGATCCCTCAAGTCATTTCTAGATTAGGAAGAAATGACTGAGTGTCAGAATCACAAGCGTAGACTGAGTCTAATCCTACATTTCTACCATTCGGGGTCATAAACAGAAAAAGGCATCCTCACATACTACATTGGGAAGAGCCCGCTCACGAAGAGAGCTTCACGAATAATAAAGGTAAGTGGACCTCTTTTGTGTCCACCACCTCTCAGAGCCTAAACGTGCAACACCCACTAGGACTTTTCTAGGGCGATCAGCATAATTTCAGCGCTTTTATTTTTTTTTATTTTTTTTTTTCAACGTTTTTTTTGTTTTTTTTTTTTTTTATTTATTTTTGGGACAGAGAGAGACAGAGCATGAACGGGGGAGGGGCAGAGAGAGAGGGAGACACAGAATCGGAAACAGGCTCCAGGCTCCGAGCCATCAGCCCAGAGCCTGACGCGGGGCTCGAACTCACGGACCGCGAGATCGTGACCTGGCTGAAGTCGGACGCTTAACCGACTGCGCCACCCAGGCGCCCCAATTTCAGCGCTTTTAAAAAGATGCCGTGTCTGTGACACTTGAAGGCCAGATACTCGCGCTTTTTTTTTCTTCTTGGCGAG
The DNA here is from genome assembly GCF_028018385.1 of Neofelis nebulosa. Classification (NCBI taxonomy): domain Eukaryota; kingdom Metazoa; phylum Chordata; class Mammalia; order Carnivora; family Felidae; genus Neofelis; species Neofelis nebulosa. The sequence continues at coordinate 93,585,010 of NC_080792.1, forward strand.
GGGAGGTTAAACATGTTTTCATTGCTTAATTTACGTGTAACACAGCATCGGTGTTGTCTGTATCAGTCAGGCGAAACCAACTGCCGTAACAAACAGTACAGAACCTCAGTGGCCGAACACGGCAGGTGTTTGGTCTTGTTCGTGGAAGCCTACGTGGCTGGCCCTGGTTGGGCACTGCTCCCGTGCGATGCCCCGCGGAAAAGGCCAGCTCCTCGCACCCAACAGCCCCCTCCCCCTGTCTTTCTTTATAGCCGCTATCAATAATGCTTTATGGTTGTTGAGAGCTTTGCTGATACCAAATCATTTCGTCTTCAGAGTCTTGGGAATTAGAGGTTATTACTATTCACAGATGAGCAAGCCAGAGTTCAAAAATATTCATTCCCTTATGAGAGTTCAGGCAGCTACTAAGAGCTAGAACCGAATGCTGGTTTCCTTACCTCTCCCTTCCTTTGATGTCTGCTGTGCCACAGGCTTGCCTCGATTTATGAAGTCCATTGTCCTTTAGAAGTAGTTATTATAAGGCCATTTATGCTGCAGATAAACAGTGTCACAAGACATGTAATCTTCTGCATAACTTGAAATGAAGTTCACAGTAAAATGCCAGTAATCCAAGCAGCAGAAATCTTCTCATTTTTAATGCTTTACTCACTCACATAATCCCAAGTCTACAAACTTCGGCAAAACGTACCCACAGATGGGATAAGTACCCCAACTATCAGAGTGATAGGTCTTGAAGTTTGTTTGCAGATCTTATCGTCTGGGAGACCCTGACAATTTTCATTGTAGAGTGGCTCACATTTTCATAATTCCAGTGACTGTGGGGTAGTTAAACCCTATATTCTTCTCCTGGCAGACCAGAGAACAAGGGATAGATATTTATAACAATGGCTGAACATAATTATCAGGATATATTCATACAAATGCACAACAAAACTGTAAAAACATGCATGAAGGCTGTTTTTTAAAAAAAAATGTTTCCTTCAGAAACACATAGATCTGAACCCTGTAACTTGGTCAAACGGCTCAACTATGAGAATTTTTTTAGCACAACCACCGATGAAGCAGGTTAGATTTGGGGCAGGTAGGTAGGTAAGAGCAGACATCGCCAGGGTAGCTGGCGGGTGAAGGGTTGCAGCCATGAGTGGACCAGAGTGTGAGGGTTTCTGTCCAGTGACACCAAAAATTGCAGAGACGGACGGATTCCTGCAGGATGCCAACCACTGTGCCCAGAATCCCACGTATGTTACCTTAAATCCACGCAGCGAAAATGCAAGGTGGTGGTATTACTTTTCTGCTAACCAAAGACACACGGAGAAAAAAATGGGGGGCGGAGCCTCTTTCAAAATGGGATCCGGCTGATTCTGAAGTCTGCGTTGGGTTGATTGCAACGGACAACACAGCCCTGCACAGGAGCAACAGACCGCCAGAGTGGCCCCGCGAGTGTGGACAGTGGTTCCAGGCCGCTGGATTCTCCCACCGCTTGGCCACGTTACTTAACCTCTTACCCCGTGTGTCCTTGGCCTGTTTGTAAAGTGGGGGTGATAATGGCACCCAGGTCCCCGTGTGGATTACGGGGGGAGGATGCACCCTTCCGGCACGCGCTGACGTGCTGGCTGTTACTAGCACCCCTGTCGGCTCCCCGAGCTCATCAGTAGACCAAGAGGCACGTGTTCAGGGGCGCCTGGGTGGCTCAGTGGGTTGAGCGTCTGACTTCGGCTCGGGTCATGATCTCGCAGTCCGTGGGTTCAAGCCCCGCGTCAGGCTCTGTGCTGACAGTTCAGAGCCTGGAGCCTGTTTCAGATTCTGTGTCTCTCTCTCTCTCTGCCCCTCCCCTGCTCATGCTCTGTCTCAAAAATAAATAAAAATATTAAGAAAAAAATTTTTTAAAAATAAAAAAAAGAGGCACATGTTCAAAGCACCAACTACCACGCCGGTCCTCAGAAAGCTGAGGAAATAAATGTGCATTGTCTACACCCCCTGCTGACTCCCATCCCGCAGAAGGGAGCGTCCTCAGCCTCCCTCTAAATAAAAATCAACCCCGCCACGCGGAAGCATCCCGTTCCTTCAGAGAGTTGGTGATAACCAAAGTCAACCCGTGACGTCAGGCAGAAAACAAGACACACACGGTCTTCCTCGGGAGGAAGCTACGCGCAGTTAGCTGAGCAAGTCCTCCGGAGAGCTGTGTGCCCGACTCGGCCCCAGCCCGGGACCAGAGGTCAGGAAGACGCCACATTTCCTGACCGACGCCCAGGAGAGCCGTGGGAAGGAGTTGCACACCAACTGGCTTTTTCTGCGAGGTGAAGACAGACGGCAAGGAGGCAGCGTCTGCCTCCCGCTCGTGGGTTTGGCCAGAGGCTCTCCTCACACACACTCAGCACCGGGACACCCGCCACGGGCCCCTTCTGGCCCTTGTGCACTTGACCCACACAGGAGTGGTTCACACAGGAGTGCGTGGGGGCAGTGTTTCTGAACTTGGAAAATTTGGCGTGCGGGTGAGAATCGTGTCCTTGGCGTTGTCCCCTCTCCCCAGACCCAACCTCGTAAGGGTCCCTGACTTGCCCCGGGGCCTGCAAAGTCACGTCCTCTATGACACGTCTCCGTCCTCGGCATCCAGAGACAGATGAGACTCTGACACAGGACTCGTGCATGAACCGTCTCTGAGCCAGGATCCCATCAGTTTTAAAATGTTAAAAATGTGTAGATCTTCATGAAATGTGAGCCATGAAGTTGAATGTACCCGTGAGCCCCTTAGTATACCAAAATGTCCACACCTGGCTACTTTTTAAATTCCTTCTATGATCTCCAAGGCAGTAAGGATGACGGGAAAATGCCATATTTGTTCCATTTCTTTTTGTAATACAAAGTTGGTTAAATGAGAGCTCCCAACAGTCAAATTCGCCGTTAGGACTTACATTCAAGAGAAAAGGGTTTAAAGTTTTTGAATTTTCATCTGTGGTGTGACGGCTAATGTTAGTCAGTTTTCACTCGACTAAGGGATGCTCAGATGGCCATGGCGTGTCTATGAGGGGGTTTCTGGAAGACATTTGCATGTCAGTGGGGAGGTGGGTAAAGACAATGACCCTCATCAATGTGGGCAGGCTCCATCCAATCCTTTGGGGGTGTCTGTGGAAGGGGGGATTTTTTGCTCTCTCTTCCTGAGCCAGGATGTCCATTTTCTGCCCTAGGACACCAGAGCTCCTGGTTCTTGGGTCTTTGAATTCCAGGACTACACCACTGTGTCTCGGTCCCCCGGCCCGGGTTCAAGGCCTTCAGCCTCAGACGGGAAGATACACCATTGGCTCCTGTGGTTCCCAGGCCTTGGCCTCAGACTGAATTACACCCCCAGCCTTCCCGGGTCTCCAGCTGCAGGTGGCAGATCATGTGACTTCCCAGCCTCCACAACCACATGAGCCAATCCCTCTAATAAACCTAGCGTCGATAGATAAATAAATACCCTACGAGTTCTGTTTCTCCAGAAAATTCTAACGTGTACGGTTTACGAACCACCCAGACCTAACGTCCGTTAGTTGGTCAGAGCTTCGTTATGACCCTCATCATTGCCCTTTCTTTCATTAAAAGAAAATAGTAACATTTATGTTTATGATTGCATTGATATAAAGACTAATGTAATACGGGCCAGATTATATTCATATTTTTTCTTCTGTCAGTCCACTCTGCGTCTGTCCCTTAAATATTACATAATGAAAATTGACAGCAAAAGTGGTGACCCTCCAGAATTAAGATGTTTAGCCATCGAATACCTAAGTCACTCATTAATCGCATATAATAAAATAATGTTTTGTTTCCCTAGAGCTCGGTATGGGTAAGGCATTGTTTTAACTACTTTTTTTTTTTTTTTTTTTTTTTTTTTTTTTTTTTGAGACAGAGAGAGACAGAGCATGAACGGGGGAGGGTCAGAGAGAGAGGGAGACACAGAATCCGAAACAGGCTCCAGGCTCTGAGCTGTCAGCACAGAGCCTGACGCGGGGCTCGAACTCACGGACCGCGAGATCATGACCTGAGCCGAAGTCGGCCGCTTAACCGACTGAGCCACCCAGGCGCCCCTGTTTTAACTACTTTTATATTTGCAAACTCTTTCAATGCCTGGAGCTACTTCATTAGGTGGTTACCGCCATCATCATCACCATCGTTTTCATTTTTTTTTTAATTTTTTTTTTAACATTTATTTATTTTTGAGACAGAGAGAGACAGAGTATGAACAGGGGAGGGGCAGAGAGAGAGGGAGACATAGAATCTGAAACAGGCTCCAGGCTCCGAGCTGTCAGCACAGAGCCCGACGCGGGGCTCGAACTCACAGACCGTGAGACCGTGACCTGAGCCGAAGTCGGACGCTCAACCGACCGAGCCACCCAGGCGCCCCACCATCATTTTCATTTTTGTCACCGTCGTCATCATTCTCCATTTTGTAGACAAGTCGAGTGACTTTCCCCGTGTCACACACCAGTAAGTGGCAGCGGGGGGATTCAAGTGCAGGCAACATGATCGCAGAGTTCACATTTTGAACCGGAACGCCCCACCACCTCTTACGCACCCAGCACTTATTTGAGGCAACCAACGCAGACTTGCTATTAAAATCTTCCTACCACGAAGGATGTTAAGATTTAACAGAAAAGCATTGGACTTAAAAAGAGACGAGGGGAACGCTTTATTCCTTTGATTCCGATCCGGATTTTTTTCACTTCAGTGAGAATTTTAAAATATAACTATATGCAGATTATTTTGTAGAAAATACTATTTTAACAAATCCAACTTTATGTAAGTTTTCTTTATGAACCTATCCTGTTAGAGTTATGGCAATACAGACATAAATTTATCTTGCTTTTTTCACCTTAATGTTATTCTGATATCGTGTTCCCCCGTGTTAATGGAGCTACTGTGCTTGGTAATCTGAACACTTACATCATATTCAATTATAATGATAAGTCACGGTTTTCCAGAGCATTCCCAGTTCCTGGGCATAGAATTCTTTCCAATTTCTCACCATTATATATATATATATATATATATATATATATATATATATATATACATATATATATACCCAAGCTTTAAATACTCTGGATAAGATATTTTTAGATGGGTGGTTTTTCTGGGTTTTATTCCACAAGGTGGGATTAGGGTATGGATAATTTTATAGCTGTCTTCACGTAGATCCTTATGAATAAACTATCTTAAGGCCTATGGAATATACAATTTATGATAACTTCTACAATCTAGTTATATCAGTTAGGTTGCCCTGAGATACAAGTAACAGAAGACTATTCAAGATGACCTAACAAGAGGTTTGGAGGAAACATTGTTTCAGATATCTGTTGGGACCCCATGTTTTTCCACCCGGGGCCCAACATGGCTGCTCACATTCCAAAGGGAGAAGAAGGAGGGAGGAAACAGGACATCTGGTTGCCATGGCCAGCAGGCCATGGCAACAATTAGGTGAAAGATCGTGGTGCTCAGGGCAGGTGGTAGCAGTGAAGACGTGTTCAGATTCTAGAAATATTCTCAAACTCACGCTGGGAGAATTTTCTGATGGCTGGACGTGGGTTTTGCGGGAGACACATTGAACATGACTGCAAGACGGACCTAGATCTGCCCGTACCCCCAAGAAAAGATCCTTAGGATGGAGGAGGGAACAAACACCATGGACGTTATCTCTATACGGACGTGTACACACATGTCTAGGTGAATCGACAGAAAAAGGCTGAGACAGACTACAGAGCTTTAACAGCCGCCATTTTGGGGACAAAAACTCAGGGCGTAGGAGGGGGAAACAGCAGATACGGGGGGACTTCGAGTTTTTACACCATATATTTCGTTCTTATCTCTCACTATGAGCAGTAACTCCTTTACTACCTCTGTGACACTTTTAAATGCTTGAAACAAATTCTAAAAATTAAGTTTTCAGGGTGTAGCGGAATGAAAAATATGGGGCAATTAGCACGACGCTATTGGAGAAATATTTAAAAGCATACATATGGAGACAGACCGATAGACCTTCTTACACGGACAAAGATGTCTCTGGAAAGACACGTAAGAAAATGGTAAGAATGGAAGTCTGTGGGCAGGAGGTAACTGGCTGGGGAGTGGGGGAGGGGATTGTGACTTCCTTTCCATTTGGTACCTTTTGAATTTGCTACCTTGTACACGCATTACCTACTTAAAGTGAGTTACTTAAACGTTAAAATAAAGGATAGAAAGAAAACAATGTAGACGCCCAAGAAATAAATTAGTGCAAATAAAACAAAAATTACCCAGTCCTATTAAAGTCCCTTGGGTCACTACCATTACTTTAGACGGGTTCTAGGTGAAGTCTGGATGAGGATGAACAGGACAGGTGATTTGGAGAAATTTCCCCAGACCCTCAAAGATCCTATAATTTCTCACAATCCGGCACAGGAGGAATTGGTCTGGGTAGCTCAATTTCTAAATTAAAAGAGGAAACGGAGTAATTCTAGAAGCATCTAATCATCCCAAGTCAGTAGGTATTTGTGGAACCATGTCATGGAGCTAGGTGCTTGCTTGCTTGCTGAGGACAATATAAAACACTAAGTTATTTTTGTGGAAAATATAAATACTTAAAATAACAATAACAACAACAACAAAAACCCCACAGTGATCTCCCTAACTTGAGAAAAACCATTTGAGTCTTTCAGGACCCCGTGCTGAGATAGGATAACAGAGGGTAGAGATTGCCGTGGCTACTGGACTTGTTGTTTCTTTTTTTTTTTTAATAACACTTTTTAAACGTTTAAAAAAATATTTTTTAATGTTCTTATTTATTTTTGAGACAGAGCATGAGCAGGGGAGGGGCAGAGAGAGAGGGAGACACAGAACCCGAAGCGGGCTCCAAGCTCTGAGCCGTCAGCACAGAGCCCGACGTGGGGCTTGAACTCACAGACCGTGAGACTGTGACCTGGGCCGAAGTCAGATGCTCAACCAACTGAGCCACCCAGGCGCCCTAAAAAATTTTTTTAACATTTACTTATTTTTGAGAGAGAGAAAGAGACAGCAGAAGCAGGGGAGGGGCAGAAAGAGAGGGAGACACAGAATCCAAAGCAAGCTCTAGGCTCTGAGCTGTCAGCACGGAGCCAGATGTGGGGCCTGAACTCATGAACCTTGAGATCATGACCTGAGCCAAAGCCGAACGCTGAACCGACTGAGCCACCCAGGCGCCCCTGGAGTTGTTGTTTCTAAATATTGTTTAAATGTTTGTCTCTGATAGTAGTTAGTCTCATTGCCTTTCGTTCCTCCACTTACAACATCGGAGAAATCACTTCCTTTCCCCTCTGGTATTTCAAGGGGTGCCACATAGGAAAGGAGCGGAGATAAAGAGGGGCTTGGTAAGAGCGGACGCAAAGCCACCACCACTCCGGAGAACGAATGAAGGCTCAAGCCTAGTGACCAACAAGCACCCTTTAAAAGTGAACGTGTCTTGCGTCAACCGTTGACCGAAAGCGTGAAAACGTCCCTCTCGTGATGAGCAGAGGGACAGGGGTAAGTTGTTGACAACATCTTGGCTTTCCTTCCAGATAAGGTCAGTGGCTTGAATGACGTCAGCACATTCTGAACGGCGGATTATTTAACGATGTCAAAAAGATTAAATTATCCGGTTAGCCAAAGGTCTGGCACACAGACACAGGTCATCCGGCCCAGGGCCGGGAGATAAAAGGCTTTTCCTAGCCGTTGGTGGCCGAGTTACACATTACTGCTGTCTCCCCAAACCCGCCATTTTCACACACAGGGATCCTCGGGAGACAAACGCACAGCCATGTGATTGTCCCCTGCTATGTTAAAAATGCATTTCTATGTTTTCAAGCGTGCTTCGATTAAAGAGGGCACATCTGTTTTAAGTCCTCTTTTATGAAAATTACTGAGCTTCCTCAGTGTGCTTATCTTTTAATTTCGGAATTCTTTGTAGCAATAACTTGAGATAATAACGAACCATATTTCTGGCCCCTTTAAAAAATAAAGGGGGGGAGGAGAAAAGAAAGCATGAATGAGCCATTTTAGAGCTTTGAACTCTGTCTCTAATCCTCCCCTTTGGGCCCCGGTGGAAAGGGCCCCCTCATTTGCGTTTAGAACGGCTGAGCCCCGCCTTGATCGCAGTGCTGGGTCTGGCGGCCCGCGGAGAGCCAGGCTCAGCTTGAGGCTCCAGGATTATTCATCAAGTCCCCGGCAGGGGGGAGCCGCCTCTCACTTCCAAGGCGCGGCCCCAAGTGTTCCCCTTCCCTTTCTAAGCCGTCGTCGTCCTCCTCGTTGGCCTCCTCAGACCCTTTCACAAAGTTTCCCCCCACCTCCTTCCCTGCAGAGGGGTTTGCCTGAATGTCTAGGACGCCAGATCGCTTTTTAATCCCTAAATCCCGCCCCCCCCCCCCAGCATTTCTGTTTTGAATAGCACATAATAGGCAGGGGGTGATTTGCCGTGTGCCTTTCCACTTTTCAACTGTTGTCCGAGGCTCGGACCCTTCCCCGACGGAGTCTGGGACCGAGCAGACCTGAGTGGGAGAACCCGACACGGACTGCCACCGTCCCTCTCTTGCTTCCCCTGAGCGCCAAGTGCCAGGCTCTGGGGCGAGGTGGGAAACAGGACGGCTCCATTTGTCCGGGGACTTGGGAACAGGGGGCACGTCCCGAGGCTTCTGTCTGTGGCTCGTGCACTGGTCTCGGTTTGAGGACCTTCAGCAGGAGACCCGGTTGAAGTTTTGGTCTTCCTTCCTGCCCGGTGAGGCCAATGACATTTCCCAGAGCGCTGATCATCATCCAGGGGAAGGGGTTCCCGCACGGCCAAATGGGTTTTAGCGTGTGCTGTGCTGACAGGTGAAGGGTAAAACAGGCAGGAACGTGAGGTTCCTGGCTCCTTCTCGTCCGCCGTGTAGGAAGCCCACACATTCCCATCCCGGAAGCGACCACTGCCATAGTCACATCTGCAATAGTGACTCGGGCACTTCCTGAGCAAATGACCGCGGAAGGCAGGAGACGATCATCCAATTCAGAGAAATTTGAGGACATCTGCCTTCCTCCTGCCCCCACATGATGGCAGGGTCTTTCTGCCTTGGTGGACAGGGACGGAAATAGAAGCAAAATCTAAATTACCCAGTCCTGTTAGGTGAGCAGCTCCGATCATCAGTATTTCTGTGGATCCGGGAGTCACAGCACCTTCTCTGCCTCTCCCTAGGACATCGGACGTTGAATTTACGTATGACTTAGAAATGAACTGAATCAAAAAAACAGCTCACCATCCACAGGTTACATTTATTGTACACCTGCTATACACAAGAAGCTTCCAGGCTAGGCATTCAGGACAAATGCAAATTATCAGAGGGATGGGTTTTTAAGATTTCAGATCTGATCGGAGAGAGGACGTCTATGAAAAGAAAAGGGGCATGTTTGGGGCGCCCCTGGGGGGGCTCAGTCCGTTAAGCATCCAACTCCGGCTCAGGTTCTCAAAGTTCGTGAGTTCGAGCCCCGCGTCGGGCTCTGTGCTGACAGCTCGGATCCTGGAGCCTGCTTGGGATTCTGTCTCCCTCTCTCTCTGCCCCTCCCCCGTTCATGCTGTCTCTGTGTCTCTCAAAAATGAATAAAGGTTTAAAAAAGAAAAAGGGCACGCTTAATTCAGGATGTCATTCGAAAAGTGTCCAGAGCAGTTGCAGGAGTATTATTCAGAAATGAGTGAACAATGTTATTCTTGGTTCTGGGATCATCATAATAAGGAGACATGCAAATATTCTGCTGCTGTGGAGGGTACATACAACCTTGCAAGGAGAGTGAGACAGAAAATAGACATGTAAACACAGAAAAAATTGAATTCCAGATAGGGACACCAGGGAGGAAGGAAACAGCAGGGTGATGAGCTGGGGTGTGGGTGATACTGTAACCATCTCTGGGAAGGTGACCTTGAAGCTAGGGCCGGCCAGGTGAGGGGTGGGGCCGGCCAGGTAGGGGGTGGGGCCGGCCAGGTGAGGGGTGGGACCAGCCAGGTGAGGGGTGGGGCCGGCCAGGTAGGGGGTGGGACCAGCCAGGTGAGGGGTGGGGCCGGCCAGGTGAGGGGTGGGGCCGGCCAGGTAGGGGGTGGGGCCGGCCAGGTGAGGGGGTGGGGCTGACCAGGTGAGGGCCTGGGGCGGCCAGGTGAGCATAGGGGAGAGAAGGGCTGCATCGTCTAGGGTGGAGTTTCGTGGGCTTTGATGTGCATACGACCCACTTGGGGGATCAGGACACAGCGCAGCCTGCTTTGGGGGAGAGAGAGACGGTATTCCTAACAAGGCGATGTGATGCCCCTCATGCAGCCTCACTCATTGCGGCGGGGACAGGAGCCATGGATTCCCACCCGGCCTCACAGATGCTGGGGCCGACCCCAAGGGACCGGCATGTGCAGCCAGCACCGAGAGTCTCAGTCCCCCTTGCCTGGGTGGGGTGGGAGTGTCTCCACCACCAGAAGCAGCGGGCAGGAGCCTCGGCCTGGCCTGCAGAGAACGGATCTGCGATTCTCTCTGTGGGACGGGTGTGCTCACGAGGACGAGCCGAGGGGGCCTTCTGGGTGCTGGAAGGGTTTGCCCTGGGGAGCAGGGTGGCGGCTGTCAGAATGCCTAGGGACGTAGAAACGGGTAGAGGTGAACACCTGAGTCGCACGCTTGCCTGAAGTTCTGTGTGCCCAGAAGGCCCCCTTTCCGCGAAGCTTCAAGCTTCTAAAGCTATTTCCGAGCCTGACCCAGGGAATGCCTGGCTGATTTCTGTCTGGATGATGGGATCTGTGTCGAATTATTGTCAGCTGGGCACAGAGCTGGGTGGAGGCGGTGTGTGATGGAAAAGTCAGCGTCCAGCCCGGGAGGGGTGGGTGCTGCGGGCGCGTAAAATTCTCTCTTCCAGCTGCCGGGATGTCTTGCCCCTTCGTGCTGTTTAAATGGGCCAGAGAGAGAGTGGCTGGCAGTTCGGATCAGGCCCCTGCCATCAAAACCTGAAGATGGGATGATGGATAAGCGAACGGACGGACAGACGGATGGTAAGGCATCTCCAGCAGAGGGTCCGTGTTAGCGTCCAGGAGTGGGCGTCCTCCCTGCAGGTCTTTGTATTTTTCTATGTGTTTGAAACATTGCATAAAATCTGGGGGGGGGGGGGGAAGTTGGGCCCCTTGTCTCTCTGTTTCCGCTGAGCCAAAACACCATGAGAGCTTGTATATAATGGAGCAAATCTCATTTTAAAGCTCTAGTCGCTGGGGCGCCCGGGTGCCTCAGTCGGTTAAGCATCTGACTTCGGCTCAGGTCACGATCTCGTGGTTTGTGGGTTCGAGCCTTGTGTTGGGCTCTGTACTGTCAGCTCGGAGCCTGGAGCCTGCTTCCAATTCTGTGTCTCCCTCTCTCTCTGCCCCTCCCCTGCTCATGCTCTGTCTGTCTGTCTGTCTCTCTCTCTCTCTCTCTCAAAAATAAATAAACATTAAAAAGAAATTTTAAATAGTCTTATGCACACGTGCAAAATCCAACACGGGGCTTGAACCCATGAACCGCAAGACAATGACTTGAGCCAAGGTTTGAGGCTTAACTGAGCCACCCAGGTGCCCCTATAATTACACTTAAATTATACGCATAATATATGTAGCCTATGTAATATAGATTATATGTAGTATAGGTGATATTAACCTGTATTCTACATAAAAATAAACATAGAAAGAAAGAAATGTGGTGTCTCTAAAATTTGACTATATTCCAAAGGATTCCAAAGTAACACTAAAGATTATTATTCGGGACATCACTCATATTATCAAGCCGAAAAACGAGCTAAAATTTTCAGACTTAAAATCTCTGATTACCAATGTTTACAGACGCCAATTTAAGGCATTTTGTTTTGCAACAAGACGATCTAAAATATTTACTTTGGGAAAAACAAAATAATAATCCTCCAGCGGTAAACTTTTTTGCGTAAACAAGACCTCAACCTATGGGGCTGTTGTAACTCGGTGATGAGCGCTCCTTGGAACGCCATGGCCCACGTGGCTGCCTGATTCCCTAGGATCGTTGCAGCTGAAGCTTATAAGACCCAGGGCCTTAAACTTCAACCCAGTAGCAGAGGTGTCCTCCCCCAGCATGCCCCAGGCGCCCTGGATCAGAGTAGTTTGGATGAGACAGAGAACACAAGGCCGTGGAGGACAAACCAGAGTGGACGCACACACGCGTGTGTGTGTGAGTGTGTGTGTGTGTGTGTGTGTGTGTGTGTGTGTTTAAATCTATCTAGGTCTACGTGTTCTCTGTATTTCTGTATTTTCGCACGAGTCAACTATAGCAGCATTGACATAGCATTCGCTGTGTGTGGAGGGCTGTGCTTGGATGGTTCCCCGACTCCTTAGCCCAACTCCTTAGATGTGTTTTTTTTTTGTTTTTTGTTTTTTTTTTAATTTTTTTTTCAACGTTTTTTATTTATTTTTGGGACAGAGAGAGACAGAGCATGAACGGGGGAGGGGCAGAGAGAGAGGGAGACACAGAATCGGAAACAGGCTCCAGGCTCCGAGCCATCAGCCCAGAGCCTGACGCGGGGCTCGAACTCACGGACCGCGAGATCGTGACCTGGCTGAAGTCGGACGCTTAACCGACTGCGCCACCCAGGCGCCCCTCCTTAGATGTGTTTTGAAACTGGGGTAACCTCTGTAATAGCAATATCCAACTCCACACGGTAATATTCCATAAAACTACAAGTAGCCTCGTTACTTACTGTCAGATGTGGGGTCTTGGAGCTATTTGGATTACACAAAAGGACTTAGGTCACTTTGTTAACTCTCAGAACAACCCTATGACATCGCTAATATGATTATTATTCCCACCATGTGGATGGGGACACGGAGGCATCATGAGATTAAGCCGTTTGCCCACATCTCGTGGCTGATGTGTGGTAGATGGGGGTTTGAGCCCCGGGGCTGGTTCCGGGATTCAAGGTCTTGACCCCTACACCTTGCTGCCTCCAGTTACTTCCATGAGCTCTGCGTTACACCGTTCTGCTCTGGTTCTGTTCTGTCTGGCCGCCGCATTCACCCAGGCACCTATGAATGTAGACATCATGTAACGGGAAAATCTCTCGAAGTCTGGTGAAATGAAACTCTCACCTCAATGTGTGCGGACATCCGTCAACTGGTGCTTTAAATTCCAAAGCACGTCCGCTACGGTATTGTTGCGGATGGGTCCGGGTACCCCCGAGAGACCCCATGTCTGTGCACCCAAAAGTACGCACACCCACGCACACTTGTGTGCACACACACTATTTTGCAGGTTCCTGAAAGAGACAGCCTGGGTCAAAATTCTGCTCGAAAATGAACCCGTGATCCTTGAGCTGGCTGTACGATATCTCCGAGCCGGGGTTTCCTCATCTGTCCCATGCGAGGAGTGCGTGTGTCGAGGGTGCTGTTGGCAGCAATTGCACTGAGCTGTCTCATCCGTGGCCTTCAGGGCTGCACGTCAGCCACCGTTAGAGGATGGGCTGCAGAGACGTGGCTTTGTGGGATTCTGTCTTCATCCGACCCTGAAAGCAGAGGACGGTGGGACCTGAAAGAAAGATCTCCCGTCCAGGTGCACGCTGCCTGTCTCCCCAGGTTCATGTGGCTGGACCGGCAGGTGACAACATCGGGCAAGAGTGTGGTGATGGCCACCGTGCCCCCGTCTGCAGGCGGAGGAACGTGGGTCGTCCGAGAAAGTCTCTTTCCTGTCGGATGGACGTTTTAGAATCATCTCCCATCTTAACCGGTCCGTGGCATGCGACACATCCCCAGGGCGGTGCGGTCCTCACCACCGCCCACCCCCGGACCCCTTTGCACCCTGCAGAACTCTGCGCCCGTCAAGCACTCACCACCCACTCCCCGTCCCTCCAGCCCCCGGCAGCCACCATCCCAACTTCCGGCTCTGCGGGTTTGCCGACATCCTTGGGGTAAATCCCTTTCCTGCTGAAATTCGCCAGAGTAGCGTGCGGCTGCTTCCAGGGAGGAACGTGACTGGCGTTGACGCCGTGTTTGTGTTCCCGAAGCCCCGGAATCCTCGTCGCCTCGTAGGAAACTGCTGGATGGTTGCAGTGGCTAAGACACCATTTCCAGGGAGGCTGCTCAGATACCCAGCAACACACTTCGGTGGGCGACGCCCATCTTTCCGTTCTGCCTGTAGGGTTAGCCAGAAAAATCCTTTTATATCAAGAAAGGCAAAGTGAACAATTGCCAAGGATTCAGTTTTCTGAAGGCACAATGCACTCAACCGGAGAGCGTGTGCCCTCGTGATGTGGCGATGCTTTTAAGGGACTTCAGAATAAATCTCCTTCTGCAGGACGGTCAGGAATGTGGGTGTGAACAGCTGGTGGGTTGCCTCGGTCCAACTATTGCTGGCACATTCCACACCAGCTTCATAACTAATTGAATCTGCAGGGAAAATGTCATTTGATCTGAGATGCATTCTTTTTTAAAGAGGTTGAGGCACCCAGTAGACTCGGTCCAGCAGCTACAGAAGAAAATGTGAAGGAAAACCGAATACGCCACTCAACAGAAATCCCGTAATCAAAGGGTGGGGGAGAGAGAATCTGCTGTGGATTGAAGGGTGTCCCCCAGAATGCATGCGTTGAAGCCCTGCCCCCCCCCCCCGATGTGATGATATTTAGAGATGAGGGCCTTGGGGGGGGGTCACGAGGGTGGGGCCCTGGTGGTGGGATTAGTGCCCTTAGAAGGAGGGACTCCCCAGAAGGTGCTCTCTCTCTCTCTCTCGTCAGCACGTGAAAACACAGCCAGAAGCCAGCTGTCGGCAAGCCAGGAAGGGAGCTGTCACCAGAAGCCAGCCGTGCAGGCACCCTGGTCTCAGACTCCCAGCTTCCAGAACCGTGAGAGTGGCTCTCTGTGGTCCGTGCCGCCCAGTTGACTGCATTTTGTTACAGCAGCCGAGCTAGTTATTATTATTTTTTTCTGATAGTGAGTAAGAAACACATGCCCGGGGGCGTGCACGACACTGAGGGGAGCCCCGGCCTGGTCTGCTGACACCTGGGGCGGTACCGCTTGTGGCCGTGGGCGAGCCAGTGCCTTCACCGTGTGCTTCCGGGCTCCCACAATGTGCTAAGGGGTGCACCGGGGGCTGGGGGTGGAGCAGGATTTGAGTGAGGGAAGGCTCCCCCTGCCGCCCCGGAGCTTGCACACGTGCACGGGGGGGGGGGGGGGGCGCGGGGAGGGTTGTGCAAAAGTGAAGCCTAGAGGGGGCAGGACGACGGGAGGCATCATCTCAGAAGGGGCAGGTGCCAGCCCAGTGCGGTTGAGGCAGAGGCCACGGCGGGCGTTTCAGCAGGTGGACGCAGCCCCGGGAACGGGTCACACGGGGGGGCGGAGGGCTGACAAGAGCCAGACGGAGCAGGGGGGTGACCCAGGGGTGGTAACCGCACGAGCCACGGCCATGCTAGGGCTGGGGGAGCAGGGACAAAGTTGGGGTTACTCCGGAGAGTAACAGGTGTAGGCAGCTCAGGAGCTCACCGGAGGGGCCTGCTGCTGGGACAGCCGGGCTACTCTGGGGGGACGGGGGCGGCTGGAACCGCCTGCCGCATTGGGGGTGGACACAGTGCAGGTGCCTGGTGACTCGGACAGGGCCAGCCAGCGAGCAGGGAGGAGCGGGCCCCCCCTTCTCCCCGCGGCCTCTCTCCCGCACTGGAGCCCTCCCCTCATGGGTTGAGACAGCCGGCCAAGGAGAAACAGGCCGGGCAGAGTCCCGACCCCGGCCTCCAGGCGGGGCGTGGAGGGCCGGGTGTGCCGCAGGCAGAGGTCGAGTCAAGTGAGAGAGCGGTGCGTGCTGGCACCTGGGGGCGGAATATTTCAGGCGCGAGGGAACCGGCGATGAGGGTCCGCTCGCGCAGCACGGGCCACGGCCAGCGTGCAGTGACCAGAGGCCGCTCGCGTGTATGATGCCCGTGTCTGCCCACCAGCAATACAAAGAGCCCGATTGCTGTGTTCCCCGAGTAAGCAGAGCCCCGCTGTTGTCTGATACTCTGAACAGTTCCTTGCAGCCCGTCGTGACACCCTTTCTAGTCAACTACCTGTTACGCCCCTCCTAAACACTAAGCCCTATTTAAAAATTTTTTTTCTGAAAGGTCCTAGAGGCCGATAACAGACGGTTTAGAGACTGTCTAACAGCTCAGTTTTAACGTTAGCCCTCGTCCGGAGCTTCCTTCTCCTTTCTGCCCGGAATGCAGGCGAGTCTGGGGCGGCGGCAGCTGTCTTGCAACCGTGAGGTAGCTGTGGAGGTCAAAGTCACTCCCCCCACGGATGGTGGAGCAGGAAGACGGAAGAAAGCTCGGGTGGCGGTCAACCCCAGAAGTCGCCACACCAGTCTGGCTGGCCTGTCTCTTGACTTTTCGTTATCACGCAAAATTAACGGTTGTCCGTATTTTAACCGAGTGAAGTTCGAGGTTGGTTTGTTAGACAGTAGCTAAGAAAGAAAAGTCCCTGCCCGTTAAAGTATGCCACAATATCTTAATGATAATCTCACGGACACATGGACGGTCGTATCATGCCCTCTCGTCTGTGAGATTTCTCCCATCTCTCCGGAGACTCTTGACTGTCCCTGCTGTCCCTAGTCGTATTGCTTGGCCCGTGCTGGCCAATCCAGCTTCTATCTTAGCCTCTTTCGTTGGCGGGTGTTGGCGGGTGTTTTCTTTTCTTGGATTCCCGGAAGCACTTTAATGTCGCCTTGGAAGGAAAATGTGGAGCCAGACTCACTTCTCTTAAGACAAACATGTGCCTTTGTTCATAAGCCCACTTTCCAGAAGCACATGGGTGCGTAGTTTTGGGCTCACATCTCCACCACCGCTAAACCCAACACACACAGCGCTGACGTTGTACAGAAGTTGAAGGAAGTCGCAAAAGATGAACAGCTGTGGCCAAGCTCGAGCCCGGGGAAGGAAGCTCTGGCAGCTGTCACACCTGCCTCCCAGCCCCAGCGATTCTGGGACACCACCGAGGACAAAGCCGACGCTGTCTGCCGAGATGAGAAATACATCTTCCAATCCACAGGGCGCGGAGTGCTTCACAAAGGTTGCCATTGCCATTGTCATTGCAGTTGTGAACTTTACCACCGTTAAGAACAGTTGTGTGACTGTCCCACCATTGAATTTGAGATCTACTTGGAAACCTACTAAGTTTCTAAACTCCAAACATGAGATTCATCTGAGCTTCTTAACCTATGAGACAAATCGGTGTTTAATTCGCGTCTGTACCCCCAAAAACATTGGGGAGGGGAGTGTCTGTGTAGGTTAAATAATCTCACCCCGAGTAGACTTTTCGCTGAAATAACCCAACGGGTGTGGTACACGTTTCAGCTGCCTGCGTGGACGCTGGACAAGTGGGGAGGTGGCTTTGAGGACCCAGGGCGCTGCTCGAAGGCAAAAGGTCGTCGGCATCTGAATCCTTTGAGCTGTACGCCCCACGCCTCATTCATTTCTCCTGTCTCAGGTGTGCTCGTTCAGTGAGCAGCCCTTAGGTCACTAGACTTGAGAGCCTGAGCGCCCGTGCATGGGCTCACACCCACCGCCCCCTTTTTCTCTGCAGATCTGTGCATGGCACACAGAGAGGCACTCGCCTTTTACTGAAATAAAGCTCTGACTTGAAGACAGACTCTGAAACGGCCAGAGGTAGAGACCCAAGCAGGAGGGTCCCACCTACAGTCCACTTCAGGAGCAAGGGATTCAAAAGTATCAAAGTCAAGGCCCCCCAGTGTGAGACATTGCCAGTTAGTCACGTGACCCGTATATCGGAATGCCAGATAAAATCCGATGTCAAGCCTTTAGAAATATATGACATTTTTTAGCCTCAAGCCACCCACGGATATTTTCACATTTAAATACCCTTGTAAACAAAACTCCATTGTGAAATGCAGCTTTAAATATTCTAGCCTTGAAGAAAAAAAATCCTATCGTGGAGATTTCTTTCCACTCATAAACGAGTCATGCATTGACGGAGCACGGAGAGTTTTTATTTTTAATTTATATTCCTTTGATAAATAGCTATCTATGGTGACAAATATTCTATCCTTTACTTCAGAGCCCCAGAGATCAAATCCTTATTATATGATACGGTGTTATAGATCATATTACACTGCTTGATTAATTCTAAACCAGGGGTATTAAAAGAGATTTAGAGTATGTGAGGAGCATAAAATGTTTTTAAAAAAGAGCCTTTGATGTTTACAAACAAAAATACTTTATTTCATTGCCGAGAAGGGATTTTTTTTTTTTAACTTGAGATGCTAGAACATATTTAAATGGGACAGAAAACACCAGAGAGGCAGGACCACTCACTCTGAAGGAATTTGCTAAGTTTCTACCGACGTAATGTGAAGAAATTTGAGCACAGGGCCGCAAAAGAGACCCGTTCCCTCCTGCTGAGGACGCCCCACCAGAAAATAAACACAAGTGACCCGACTCAGAAGAATATAAATTGCACGGCAAAGTGACAGTAATATGGGTTGATTGTCACGGGAAATTTCAAGACCTCCGAACAGCTTTATTAAAATACACATTCTTTGCAGAGATCTTGGCAAGGCCACAAGAAAATACATTTTTCCCCCCAAGGGTCTGAAGTTTTTTTAAGAAGTCGCGGAACGACCATGCACGTGCAATAAAACTGACCCTTTGCAAGCCTACAACTCGGGGGGGTTTGCACACGGTTGTGCAGCCGTCCCTGCTAATTTTAGGACATTTTCATCAGCACGGAAAGAATGTGCGTACCCGCTGGCAGCCGCCGGCCCCGCGTCTCCCCCACGCCAAGCGTTCGTTAGCCTACCTCCTGTCTCTACGGCTTTGCCTGCTCGAGGCGGTTCACGTAAGGGGAATCCCACAACACGTGGCCTCTGGAGCCCGGCTTCTTCCGCTGAGGGCAACGTTTTGAAGGCTCGTCCATGTTGAAACGTGGCCAGCATGGTGTTCCTGCCTCTTTAGGGCTGAATCGTAATCCATTTCAGGGATAGGCCACATTTTGTGTCTCCGTCGGTCTGTTAACGAACTTTTGTGTTCCTTCCGCTTTTTGGCTCTTTGGTGCAAGTTTTTCAGGGGATACACAAGTTTGGTTTTCTTTCAGAGAAAGAAGGAAAGAGAAAGAGAGCTGTGTGCTCTCACAGCTCCGGAGGCCAGACGTCTGAAGTGAAGGCGTGGGCAGGGCCACGCTACCTCTGGAGACTCTGGAGAGGGGTTTGCCAGTGGTCTCCCCGGGCTTGTGGCCACACCAGTCCAGTCTCTGCCTCTGTCCTCACGCGGCCTTCTCCTCTGGGTGTCACTCTGTGGCCTCCTTGCTTCTTATAAGGACACCGGCCTTATAAGCCCCCCGCCCCTATCCCTGATGATTTTGTCTCGAGATCCTTAACCGATGGTACCTGCGAAGACGCTTCCAAGTAAGGTCACATTCTGAGATTGTGTGTGGACGTGGGTTTGAGGGGGCGTCTGGCGATCGGTCAGGCAGCCTCGCCCAGGGCCCCCTTGCCGGCTGCCTTTGAGCTGGCTACAGTCAACGGGGGCACCAGCAGCAGCCAGAGGGCGGGAGGAGAGACAGGTGGATTTCTTCCCACCCCTGCGCCCCTGCCCGCCTGCAGGTTCCAGGCGTCGGTGGGCTCCGCCATTCAGAACCCGGGAGGGACACCCCCTATTCCTGCTTGCCTGGGGCCCCCACCTCTAGTGCTGCCTCCCTTAACCCTGCCCACCCTCCCAGGGAGCCCCTTGTTTCCACATCCTTTAGCGAAACACCGGCATAAATTCTTTTTCCTGCTGAGACCGATTGATACAAAGGTCGTCCCTTACTTGTTTTTCTCAGTGCTAACCACAGACAACCCTTCCCGGGGTGAGAGAGTTTTTTCACTTTATGTACAAAATAACAAAACGTGGATGTGCCGGGCTCACCTCAGCACTCTTGAAAACACGTCTAGACTAAGAGCAGCCCTAAAACACAGGAGTCCTCGGGGAGAGGTGCTTCATGAAGCCAGGGCACATTTCATTCTTTTTCTTGGTTTGATTTTTTTTTAACCTTTATTCATTTCTTTGAGACACAGAGAGAAAGCGAGCAGGGGAGGGGCAGAGAGCAAGGGAGACACAGGCTCCGAAGCAGGCTCCAGGCTCCGAGCTGTCAGCGCGGAGCCCCACGCGGAGCTCGAACGCGCCAACCGCGAGATCGTGACCTGAGCCCAAGTCGGACGCTTAACCGACTGAGCCACGCAGGCGCCCCTTCCTTAATATTTTTTAAGGGGTCTGCCTTTTCTGTCTGTGGAAAAAGATTCTTTAGCACGGAAACATACACATATCCATGTAAAATCGGGTTCCAGTGTTTCCTTGGTTTCATTTTTTTTTAACATTTAAATATTTAAACCACCTAAAACTTATTTAGAGAAAGTTATAAATTATGGGTTTGAATTAATTAATTCGGTTCTGAGTGGTTATGTAATTGACCCCAGACACGTTATTAAGTAATCCACCTTTGCCCCTGGTTTGAAATACCTCGTTCTTCTTCTTTGGCCCCATCCTAAAGTTCGTACCTGTGCTGATGATCTGCCTGCTCCTGGCCCTGCCAGGCCCCCTCTGTCTTTACTGTTATAAATATATATTTAACAAGAAGATGAAGCCTCTGCAATATTCGGGATTCTGGACCGGGAGTACAGCTTCCTGTCTATTCATTGTCGCAGCCGTCCGCAAAGTGTTAGGGTCCCTTCTTACACATGGCTCGTCTCGGTACCTTCCTTTCACTGTTCATACCCCTTCTATCTATTTCTTGCCTTGTTGCATCAGCTAAAACATTATCAAATACAAGTCACGGGTTTTTAAATCTTTGATTCTGGTTCTCGTGCGAACACGCCCGTTTCTCGTGTCGGGGGGGTTGCTGGCTAGTTCAGGGTGACGCTCACCCCACCATGTCTGGCTGTGCCTCTGTCTTCCCAGTTTCTTTTGTGTTCAATCAAAAGTCTCCCTGGCATTTATCAGCCTGGTTCAGTGGCTTTCCTTCTTTATCCATTTCACGTGATGAATTATATCATTAAGTTTCTAAGTAACGAGCTACCCTTGCATTATCAAAATAAACCTTAATTGGCCATGGCGCATTATCTTACAGCATAGTACTGAATTTGATTTTCTAGTATTTGGTTTAGGATTTAGAGATCTTTAATTATAGAGGAAATAATCTCTATTTTCTTTTTTCAACTGTTGGGTTTGGGGAACCAGGATTAGACTGGTTTGTAAAACAAACGGGGAAAGATTCCATCTTTTCCTATGCGTATAAACTAAGGAATTTTCAAGTTTTGGGAATTTGAACCCCACATAGTTTCTTCCATCTGTCTTTCCCATTCCTTCTTTTTTTTTTTTTATTTTTTAATGTTTATTTATTTGTTTTGAGAGAGAGAGAGAACAGGGAAGGGCAGAGAGAGGGTGAGAGAGGGAATCCCAAGTAGGCTCAGTGCTGTCAGCATAGAGCCCCACGTGGGGCTTGAACCCACGAACCACGAGATCGCAACCTGAGCTGAAATCAAGAGTCGGACGCTTAACCGACCGAGCCTCCCGGGCACCCCAGTCGTTCCCAATCCTTCCGCCGGTGCTTGCTTCTGGCCCCTGTCATTACAGATTCCCAGCCAGTGTCTCAGCCTCCAGTCTCCGCCCCTGGAAAATTCAAGGTAGATGTTATGATTCAAAACCAAGCCCCAGACCCCATGCTCTGAGCCACCCTCCTACACTAGTGTCCGTAGGGTTCAACACTGAATTCCAACTGCCTGAGCACAGATCCAGGCCCCACCCATTGCTGTGTGACCAAAATCAAGTGACATAACCTCTCTGTGCCTGTTTCCTGGTTTGTCCACGAGGATAATAATAATTCCCTCGTGGGAGTTTCCTGGGGCCGTCATAACGAAGCACCACCCAGAGCGTACTGGAGACAAGTGAGTACGGAAATTAGGAGTCAGCACCACTACAATTGTTTAAACTTTATTTATTTAAATTCGAGTTAGTTAGCATACAGTGCAGTGTTGGTTTCGGGACAGATATTGGCACGGAAGCAGAGAGAGGGCACCGGTCCAATCCGATGGTGCTGTTTGTCAACGCTAATTTCAAAATTGAGCTTGTATTTTGTATGTCCTTGTTTTCTCTTCCTCTCACTTTCCCGGACACTCGTTTTTGTCCTATTTTACGAGAGTAGCCGTCCGTGGCACGCCGGGCATCAACCGCAGCAACCCAACAGTCTTCGCCTGCCGATGGTGCGGGAGCCCCGTCCCAAACAGCCTTCGCGCCTCGTCTCCACGGCAACTCGGGAGTCCCGCAGATCGCGCCTGAGACACGCAGGACCAGCGGGGCTGTGCTCACACCAGGCGCGTGTCATGTGTCCGTCAAGCTCTTGGTGTAGAAAGGATTGTTTCAGGTTTCCAAGATTCCCCACGACCGGCGGAGGCTTCCAAAGTTGAGCAGACCATATGAGGGCTCCGATCTGGGAAGCAGCAAAGACAGAATCCAGTGCTGCTCCCTGAGAGCTGAAGCCCACGTTCCTGTGGCCGGTGAACTTGGGGGGTGGCGTGGGGGGAGGTCTGCGTCCATCACTGACAAGCACAATGAGATAGGTTCCCAGTCCAGTCATGGTGAACTCCCAGGTGCCTTTTAAAAAGAGAGAGGAAAAAACCCAGGCGCTGTCTCAAATATTAAGCAGAAGGAATCGAGCCATTCCAACAGCCCATAACCGAAGCACGGTAGCTAGAAAAAGCAACCTTTCAAACCTTATCCTAGGATACTAGTCGCTTTTTTTTTCTTTTTGAAAAAAAAATGACAAAACGTAGCTCCAAGATCCAGCATTTCAGATGGTCAGATTGATCCAAAGAAGCAGGACAATATTTTCTCAAACGGCAAGCCTGTCTGCGGATTAAAGGCAAGCATTTGAAAAATTACTCTGTAGCTTAAGAAAACATACTTCAACAATTACTGTTTCCTTTTCCGTGTAACCAAATTCACTGTACATTACAACTTTAAAGCTGAGATCTAAGGTTTAGATCAGCCCTTTAATCCTGCCTGTGGCTTTCGGTCCTTCCTGCTCTTTATGAGAAGGGCTCCAGGCCAGCAGCTGCCTCTGAACAAAAAAAAAAAAAAAAAAAAAAAAAGGAAAAGAAAGAGAAGAACATAGCTGACTGGGACAAAGTTCCACAGCATTATCAAGGTTAAGCCACGGCATTCACAAACCTGACACTTGAAGGGTACGTAACTTTAATGACACAGCTCGGCCCTTGTGCCGGGGGTCAGATACAATCACTTAGGACAGAAGTGGCATTGAATCTCCTTCTTGTCAAGCATTTAACTTGAAAACTGTATTCCAGACCAGGAACACCTAACTTCGGTCTTTCAAAGTTGAATGCACTTTTGCCTTAATTTGGTGCGCACCTTTCCAGATTTACCTCCTTTTTTTTATTCATCGGTCTTCTTCTACGTCAGCTTAGTTTCGCCGTGCGTTACGATGGTGTTGTCGTGGGGGAAAGCCCAACGTGGGCTACTCACTGATCCCGCACGCCGGGACTCCATGCCAGCTGTTCATAAAACGTGGGCCCGTGCGTGGCTCATGACTCACCACTGCGTGGCCTCGGGCCGGTTGGGTACAGCTTTGGGCTCTACCCAGGAATCTCCACCTGCCAGGGTTCTTCTGGGAACGAAACGAGATGGGAAAGTCGTGTGTCTCGTGACAACGCCTGGCCCTCCGGCGTTGCTTCTCACGTCGTATTGTGTAGACATCGCTCCCTACGTCCCCTACCACGGCTAACTGCACTGTCACCAGGCCAACGGCCACCGAGGAGCTCTGTGGAGGACAGAGAGACAGATACTGTCACACCCTCTCAGAAAACAGAAAATGCTTTCTTTTCTTGGCTCCGCCTCCCTGAGCGAGTTACCCCCCGTGTCAGGGAGAACGGAGGTTTCCGCCCCTCCCATCAGCAGAAACGTTTGTTTCTTGCTCAGAATGTTCTAGAACATATTCAACACAACACCGGAGACCCCGCAGTGTCTCTGAAAATCAAATGAGTGACGGGATTGCGGATTTTGCACACGTAACTACTGACACCCTAATGCAGTCTATGTTCCAGGTTTCCTTAAATGGGACCAGCCTGTGTCAAAACACGCTCGATCCAGCAGCAGGCGAAGACGCGGGCAACCCCAGATTCCCAGCAACCCGCCCCCCCCGGGCGGTGTGGGGGACCGCCGGCGGCTGCGGCCGGCCTTAGCACGCTTCACACCCTGACAGTCATGCAGAGGGCAAGTGTTCAGACTCCCTCCGAGGTGCACCCCTGTATCTGGGAGCTGACTCTCAGGAAGTCAGATACGGGCTCCATTCTGCCCGTGCAAAGGGGACTTAAAATAGCACGAGAGAACGTGGGGTCTTTCTCGAGCCCTCTCCTTTCCTGTATTTTCTTCCTTTGCAAATTCACCGCCGACATGCATTAACAGCCGTCTGCTGAGCAATTCCGGTCTCCTCGGGCATCTCTTTCCTGTTTACACTTGTACATCAAATGTGCCTCTGGAAAGTTCCCTGGTTTCTTTTGTCCTGTTTTCTTTGTTCTGTTTCCACTTAGACACGACATGGAAGGGAAGTGGCTTTACTGCAGCAACTGGGGATGGTGGGAGAGGATGCAGACTGTGCAAAAGAGAGCACACACACACATGCCACATGGGCACACGTATCGTACTCACACATATGCCATGTCGACACGCACACACACACACCCCATATGCACACACACATACACACACGCACACCATATACACATATACACACACCATATGCACACACGTATACACACACACGTGCACATACATATACACACATACATACACCATATGCACACACCATATGCACACACATACACACAGGCGCACACACACATACACACATACACACACATGTGCACACACGTATACACACACCATACGCACACACATACACACACCATATGCACACACCACACACCATGCACACACAGCACACGCATACATAAATCACACACCACGCACACACACACACACACACCACGCACCCCACATGCACACATCCACACACGAACCATGAGAAGGCAAATCTCAAAGCCATGTTTCCCAAATAACCACCGACCGCTACCCCTCACACACGATCGGGCACATCAAGACGTGAACGTCTTTGGGGGAAATTTTGTACAAAATGGCATGTCATGAGCTTTTCTGGAACTTTCAGCTTCACAGCTACTTTGTTTCTGATCATCAGCAGGTGTGCCCCAATTCCAAGCTGCTCAGTTCCTCCCAAAGCCCCCTCGACCCAGCGATTCCAGTCTCCTTGGAACCGGCCACATCCCGCAGGTGCGTGCACAGCGCACAGACGGCGGGCCCTGCACACGGATGGCCTGGCGACCGACATGGGGGTTAGCCTTCCTCAAAGTCACCGCGAGGAGCATAACACTGAAGGGAGAACGGCTTGCTGGCTATCCAGGGGGGCCGCCCCGGTCCCCACAGAGGCACGGGGTCCCGCACCCGCCTCGAGGAAGCCTTGGAGGGGTCACTGTTGGCCCCGGCACCATGACCAATGAAATACCCTTAGAAAAACAATACTCACAGGCATTTATTGTAATTGACAGCACTTTACAGGCCAGGGAGGGACCAGGGAAGACCATCTCGAACGGTTCCAGACTAAAACTAATCCAGATCTGTAAATGTAGCCTCGGGAAGCAGGATGCGCGCTCTTTCGTGAAAGCGACACTGGTATTTACAGGTTTGGTTTTGCTTAGACTCCGCTGCCCTCCCTCCTCCCCCCACCCCCATGGCAGGGCATTTAACTAATATCGTGAAAAGGCTTTGATAATCCTTCTGTTTATCTTCCCGACAAAGCTGAGCTCAGATGATTCTCAAATCATGTTTCTGTGGCTTTAACCCCTGACCCGCAGGAGAGCTCAGCTGGTTACTGCAGAATAAAACTCCCCACTGCGGGCAAAGCGCCCAGGGCAAGTTCAGTGCTAATCAGGAGAGAGCACGCCTTGCATAACTGTGCTCTGTTTTGATGAAATATTCATCTATATTGATATTGAAGCAATAAAAATTATGGTTGAAAAGTTCCATAACCTCTTTGTGAGCTCAGTCCTGACACGCTAAATGTCATCCTTTCAAAGGGTCACCGACGTTTTGATTGGGTGATATGGGTTCCTGGCCTTTTCGATGAAAACCAAACACAATGGAAACCTTTGATCCACTAAGACTATTAGTCAATCGCATACATTGCCTGTTTTTTTTTTTAATAGAAATAATTCCATTGTTTTTGTTTATTAAAAAGAGTATGTCCACACAGAACTCATATGATTAGAAAAAGACACATAGGGGCGCCTGGGTGGCGCAGTCGGTTGGGCGTCCGACTTCAGCCAGGTCACGATCTCGCGGTCCGTGAGTTCGAGCCCCGCGTCGGGCTCTGGGCTGATGGCTCGGAGCCTGGAGCCTGTTTCCGATTCTGCGTCTCCCTCTCTCTCTGCCCCTCCCCCGTTCATGCTCTGTCTCTCTCTGTCCCAAAAATAAATAAAAAACGTTGAAAAAAAAATTTAAAAAAAAGAAAAAGACACATAAAGGACAACTCAGAATGATGAATTTACCTCTCTCCATTGTATCTATCCTTCCAGATTGCCCCAGACTCACGCACAATACACACACACACACACACACACACACGTGCAACATATGCACATCCACACAGAGGATATGGTTCCAAATATGTGGAAAGAGACAGAGATACAGGCAGGGAAAGGGGCAGGGGAGGAGCAGGGAAGAGGCAGGACCTGGGAGGAGAGGGACACCGAAGAGGGGCCGTGTGCCATGGGCTTGTTTGTAACCGGCTTTGGCCCATTAAGAGTGAATGCTGTGCCTTTTGACATCAATAAACGTAGACCGACGCATAATTTTTCAACGACTCTGTAGATTACTACCATCCACACCATAATTTATTCAGACACTCTCCTACTAGTGGGTGCTTGTTGTATCCATGTAGCCTCCGTTCTAATACCATATGTCCTTTATGATGCTTAGAGGCTGACCCGCCCTCTAACCCTCAGTTATCCTTGGGGTGAGCGAATACAAGTCAGATCAGAACAGAATCGTTCCCAGTTCTCAACCGTTACCAACTGGGCGTTTATGAATTCACTTCCGTGATTTCAAATCCCCTGGAGGAACAAAAATGATTGGCCTGGGGAAGAAGTGAACTGGATCCAAGAGGGGAGAATAAGGGGGAGGGTGAATGAGGCCGGATTTGGGAAATACTGTCAGATCCTAATGGGGGCGGAATATATCAGTTTGGTGAACACCAAGCATACGTCTGCAAAATTACCGTATTTAAAAAAAATTTTTTTTCAATGTTTTTTATTTATTTTTGGGACAGAGAGAGACAGAGCATGAACGGGGGAGGGGCAGAGAGAGAGGGAGACACAGAATCGGAAACAGGCTCCAGGCTCCGAGTCATCGGCCCAGAGCCTGACGCGGGGCTCGAACTCACGGACCACGAGATCGTGACCTGGCTGAAGTCGGACGCTTAACCAACTGCGCCACCCAGGCGCCCCCAAAATTACCGTATTTTACATACGTTCGTAACTTCAATTTTCAACCAGCGATGTGGCTTCTTCATTATGGTATCACACACGTCAAAAGTGTGTTTTTAAACTGTGCCAAACCCCAAATGCAGCCATTTGTGTCGGGAGGGCAGGGAGCACAGAGGCACATCATACGAATCTGCAAATGTCACTTCCTTGTACTAATAAATTCACGCAGAATATAATGTCCATCGGCTATGCGTTGAGAATTCTGTCAATGTCGTTGTGAGGTCCTCACTTGTGCGTTGAACGGCTCAGGGCGACCCCGACCCACAAGCTCTGATTCTTGACCTGCCCGGCCTCCATTTCTCCATCTGTAAACCAGGGCTAACTACAGAGCTTCCCTTGGGAGTGTGGCGAGGACTGAATGAACGGCGGCCTTAAACCACCCACCAGAGCGCCCGATGCACGGAGCTTGCACACGACGTCACGCGGTGTTTGTGTGTGACGATGGGGCGGTCATGAAAACGACGGTGTCTCTCAAGCCGAAGCTGAGCCGCCGCTTACAGCCGACCGAGTGCAGGATGTACAGGTGAGCGGTGGCGTGGCCAAACCACGTGTTTGCACCACGTGAGCTAAAGAAAAAGTCGTGTTGGCGTGGGCTGCCGCACTTTCGGACGGAAAGATGAAACTTTATAAAGATGACAGTTTGTCCCAAGTTAGCACGGAGCTTCCTCACACGCCGGTCCCGCCGGGACTTGTGCCGGAGCTCACGAGGGGTGGTGGCGTCACCGAGTCAAGACTGTCCTCCGGTGAGAGTTTAAGCTGCACCAGCCTATTTCTTTACATTTGCCTCCATAACGGCTCTCTTGGGGTCTCGTACAATTCGTCCATTCAGAGCGTGCAGTTCGGTGGTTTTTAGCGCCTTCACAGTGTTGTGCGATCCTCAGCGCTATTTGAGAACGTTCTCACCAACCCCTCCAAAGGAAGCCTGCACACAGCAGCGTCACTCCCACCACCCCTCAGCCACGCCGGCCCCGGCAATCGCGAGCCTAATTTCTGTCTCTATACACTTGCCTCTTCTGGACCTTTCACGGAAATGGAGTCATAGAGCACGCGGGGTCCCTTGTGTCTGGCTTCTTTCATCTGGCATCACGTTTTCGAGATGCTTCCACGGAGGAGCAGGTAGGACTGTCTAGCTTTCCGTGCTGGTGTTAAAGCGTCCGGTCTGATTTTGATTAGCAGCCTTTGACTTGTGGCCTCTTTCTGCCCCTTGGGTATCTTTCTTTTAATCCCTGAAATTCGTGTCTTTTGCATTCTACTACTTGAGAGGCGTAGCATTTTATGGCCATTCTGTAATGCTCCCTTCTGGAACACGTACTCACCTACTCACATCATGTCCTTGCTGCTCTGCTAGATTAGGGGCATTTTTCATACAGTATAGACGGGACCCCTTATCTGTTGTCTGCATTGCGGCTAGCTGCTCCGAAAGGTTCTTTGTTCACGTGCTCTATTTATGGGACCCTGTGGCACACCAAACTTTTTACATCCTTAAATATTTTCATCTCTCTATGATAGCTTTGGGTTTTCTAAGTCACAAAGGCCTCCTCAACACCCAGGCTGCAACTTAGTCTCCCAACGGCTTCTGAACATTTGCATCATTTCCTCTGCACGTGTACATCTGGATGCCATCGGGAATTGCATTTTGTATGGTGCCCAGTTTAGGCTAGAAACGCGACGTGACTTTCCCCTAGATACCGCGTTGGCTGTGGCACCCATTTATTTCAAAAAAGTCTATGTTCTCCCCACTGCGCTGAAAAATCACTTTTGCTCTCTCAAATCCCCATTTATACTGGGGTCTCTTTCTTAGGATCTCCCTGTTGGTCTATCACGACGTCAATACCACATTGTTTTCATGCTGGATAAGGAAGACTAGTGTCTTGTCACTTCCCTTTCTGATGGTGGCCCTTAGAGGACACAGTAAAACTGATATCTGGGTAGCTAGTGGCAATGGGGAGTAGCCCAATCAGGACTTTTCGAAAAGCAATTATGTAATATGCACAGGGCCCTAAAAGTGAACAGTTCCCTGGGAGATAATAACACGCTTTAGGGAATTTATCCTCAAGATATGTCTAAAAGAGAGAAAAGGCTACATATGGAGTAGAGCATTGTTTACAATGTTGCAAATTTTGAATCAACAAAAAATCCAATCAAAGAGAGATGATTTTCAATTTATGATGAATCCACATAATAGCATAAGCCATTAGAATGGTAATTTGAGGGGCGCCTGGGTGGTTTAGCTGGTTGAGCGTCTGACCGTTGATATCGACTCAGGTCATGATCTCTCGGTTGGTGGGACTGAGCCCCATGTTGGGCTCTGTGCTGAACACGAAACCTGCTTAGGATCCTCTCTTCCTCTCTCTCTGCCCCCCACGCACACCCCACCTCATGCTTTCTCGCACACACATTCTCTCTCTCTCTCTCAAAATAAATATATTTTTTAAAGCAATTTGATTAATTTCGAATACCCGTGGCAGCAACGTAATGGTGCATTTGCAAACAGAGATAAAGGTAATGTACCATTAACAGGTCGTATGTGACACGATAAGCCAATGGTTTGAGAACGGTTTTCTCTCCTAAGTAGGTTAGACTTGTCTCTTCGATTGTGTTTGCACAATTGATTAGTATCTGGAGCCCTTCTTGAAGTACAAAGATAAACTTCAACCCAATTAAGATTGCATTATCCCTGCTTCTCATTAACAAAACTCAACATAGCAAAATTTCCCCACGCATCATCACTTACCAAATGAATACGGTTTTGTGTTCGCTCGCGTAAGGAAAACCAGCATAGCTATAACTTTCCCACCTGTAACTCAGGTTTACAGACCCCCCTCCCCCCAGAACTGGGTACAACAAGTGAATTTATTGTGAATCTATGACACGATGGGAATAGTTTTAGGCATTTTATGTGTATTACCTCGTCTGGTTCGCACATTGCTCCTGTGAGCTTGGAATTATTGATTCTACTGTGACCATGAGACACTGGGTGTGAGAGAGCTGTGGCTCGCCCACAGAGCCCTAGGTGTGTGCGCTCAGCCATTTGTGCGTTCAACAGACATTCACGGAGCCACTTTGTTCGGAGTAGAAATTAACAGGTGCTGGATGACTGTAACAAGAACGTCAGGGTCCTTGTTTACCTCGAAACAGTTCCCCAAGGTCAGGTACATATTTGTCAAAACCGGTGTCCTGGACTAAATTCGGAATTTAATTTCTGCTTCAGAACAGACTTTGAAACAGAATTTATCAGTGCTTGTCAAAGTTTGATGTTGATGTATCGACACAGAATCAGCGGGAGAGCCTTCTAAAACCCGAGATTTCCTGTGGCGTATCGTCTGAGTTCAATGCTGTGGGTTCACGGCTCAGCCTTGGAGCCGGGAATTCTCGTTCTCCGAGTTCCTGTGCAGGTGCTGCCCTACGGGAACAGCTACCTCTCTGCTCAGGTGTCTTCGGCCGCAGTTACAGGCATTCAACGGGGTTCCCTGGATTCAGCGGGGTTGAGCCTCGAGGACAGTAGTCTGGACTCACTCTGTTCTCAGCCACAGGACGGCCACAGCACTCTGGACTGCATCTACTTCAAAGTCCAGAGTCAGGAAGCACCGTCTCTTTGTGAAGCTCCCTCCCTCTCTCTCTCTCTCTGTCTCTCTTTTTTTTTTTTCATATTTCTTTTTTTCGCTGACCCCAGCCAACAACCTCTCTTGTGTCTTTGGCCAGAATTGTGTCACATGCCACTGTCAGACATAAAGCACTCGCTGGCAAAGGTTTGGGGGCCATCACTAATAGTTCAGCCTAATGTGCAGTGAGCCCCGAGTCACCTGGGGAGGGGGGTAGACACCCACCGAAATGCTGGGCCGCGACAGCAGGGAAGGTAGGAAATGGCCGTGGGGGTCTCGGGCACCAGGAAGCTGTGTTCAACTTAATTTGGGAGGAACACGGCCGGTCGCTACTGCCATTGCAGAACAGAAATACACGACAGAAAGCAAAACACCTGAGGCTATTAGCCAAAGACAAAAAGTCCAGAGCGCAGGACACGATGATACTTGAAGGGGAAGGAGACGCCAGCATGTCCATGGCAGGTGACTTTCACCCTCGCCTGGCCGCCGGGAGGCACGCGGGAGTGGGAAGGACGGCGTGCTCACAACACAAAGGCCTATATAAAGCTGAACACAGCAGCTATGCTCATGTATTCAACGGCATTTCCTCAGTTCACACCCAGCTGAGGGAGACAGGGTCCTGTCCTCAGGGAGCTTCCCGAATAACAAAGGAACTAGGGTGGGGGAGGAGTACCTACTTCCAGAGCACCCAGTGGCCAGCAGGCCATGGGCGCTCTTAGGATGTACACAGGTCAGGAGCCGCAGGCCCAGAGAGCAGGGCCCTCCGGGGCCCAGTGGCCCCCAACCGACCTCCAACATGCACTTGTCACAAGTTTTTGGAGCAGGTGCACCCAAGACATTTACATTCATTTATGACAAAGCACTACCTGTATTTACAAGATACAGTGCCCTATTATGCTCGTGATAAATATGCTCCAATATAAAAATCTCAAAAATTTCATCTTGCAAAGCTTTATTTTAAAGATGAAATTTTAGGGGCGCCCGGGTGGCTCTGTTGGTTAAGGGTCTGACTTCAGCTCAGGTCATGATCTCACGGTTCGTGGGTTCGAGCCCCGCGTCGGGCTCTGTGCTGACAGCTTGGAGCCTGGAGCCTGCTTTGGATTCTGTGTCTCCCTCTCTCTCTGCCCCTCCCATGCTCATGCTCATGCTCTGTCTCTCTCTCTCTCAAAAATAAACGTTAAAAAAACATTTTTTTAATGAAATTTTACTTTTGACCTTTGTTTTATAAAACGATTTGATAACATTACTTACATATTTTATTTATTTACATATTATTTTATATTTTGATACTTTACATATTTTAAATGATGTTATATTTGTGTATTATATATTATTATATATTCTCATATTTCTCAAGAGAGCAACGGGGCTGTTAGGCCTGCAGGATTCAGCATGTACAGCCCCACAAAAAACTGATTAGCGGAAGCATCGGTTTTAACACTTTCTTATTGTTTGGTCATGTTTGCGTTTTTCATTGGTTTTCCGCCATGTTTCTGCGGCAGGAATCTTTTGAAGCAGCTTTCTCATTTCGTGAGGCTTGGTTCAGAGTGAGTAGGATTACGTAACCTGAGCCACGGCCTACAGACCACGTGCAAACGGCAGCCCGTCCCAGTGCTCACGACAACAGGCGGGTCGCGGGACAGCTGTCAACCCCTGCCCACCCACTCACTCAGAGACCCAGGAGCCACGGGAGGGCACCAGGGACACCTACCTCTCAAATATCATTGAGGCTTCATTTCTTTCCTTATTTTTAGAAAAAAACTAGTTATGAGTAGAAGCTCTTCTCCAACTTCCCACAGCTGTCCTGTGCCTGCTTACAAGACTACTGCCAAGGCAACTGAGAACGGAGCGGCTCCTGCCAGAATATGCCAGAATGGAGGCTCAGGAGCCACCCACAGACTTCAGGGCCATTGCACTAAAGAGGCCATCTGAAGTCATGGTGATAACCGGGCTCCCCCATGAGTGAGCAAGGTGGTCAACTCAACCCCTTTGCTCAGGGGTTAGCTCAGGGGAGCACCTGCTACCCGGTGAATCAGAACCGACCAGCAGGCTGCTTAGATACAGATTTCTGGCCCTCGCCTTGAGTTCCTGGTTCGGCAGGCCTGGGGTGGGACCCAAGAATTCCCCGTAGGTTCTAGGTGACGCTGATGCTGCTGACCTGGGGACCACACTTTGAGAACCGCTGCAATGGACATTTAGGACATGGGCAGGAAAAGACACACCCATGAATCACACGAAGGAGGACTAGCCTGAGCCAGAGGAAGAACACCCGGGTCATGGAAGGCAGGACAGAATATATGTAAATGGAGCATGCATCACTCAGTGGTACGGAGAAGACAGGTAGGTCCAAAAGGTGTGCACTGGATTTGGAACAAGGATGTGATGTGGCCACAATGCCCCTCAGCACAAGTGCCACCAACCCATGGCCACGGGCTGACAATGAGCCCACAGGTCTCCAAGAGCCCTGCTTCTCTTTGAAAACATTAGACTCTTCCTTCAAATGATAAATGGATAGACAAACATGGTCTTCCCGTGGTCTGTGGGGTATCATTCGGCCATAAAAAGGAACAAAGGACTGATGCATGCTACAGCGTCCAAGGACCAACCTTGAAAACATGACGCTCAGTGAGAGAAGCCAGACCCAAGGGACCACATAGTGTAGGATTCCGTTTACATGACGTGAATAAAGTCGATAAGTCCATAGAGACAGAACATAGATTTGTGGTGGCCAGGGGCTGGCAGGGAGGGGGCAACAGGGAACTGGCTTTACTCGGGGACACTGGAACCAGACAGAGGTGGTGGTTGTCCTGGCAGGATGCATTCAATAGTCTGGACATTCAGTTTTTTATGGTCACTCAGCTTCTAGAACACGGTCTGCCCCTTCAGTGTCATCACCTGACACTCTTCTGCGTGCACTTGTCACTCCCGCAGCACCAAATCACTGGCGGTTCTCGAAACACCCCTCCCTGCTTGCACCACAGGGCTCCCCACAAATCCCATTCACCCTTCCAGACTTCAGCACCCACATGTGCCAAGCGACCCTCCCTCCCAGCTCCCAGGTCACTTGAAGCGCTCTGCTCACTCTCAGTGATTGATTCCCCCTTTTCTCCTGCTCTTGACCAAGCTCCCAGAAGGAGGATCTACCTCCATTCATTTTTCAGTTTCTAGAGTGTGGCGCATAGTTGTATCCAGTAACTGGTGTCACTAGGTCATGCGGTCAATGTAGAAACTTAAATTAAAAAAAAAGTTTCCCCAACTTCTCTTGTAGCTTGTTTATTTTACACAAGCACTGTGTCCTTAGAAGTCCGAGGGGTGTAGGCACATAGAGCAAATCAACTGAGGGAAAAGTGTTACTTCTTCCCTGCAGGGTGCATTCCTGGCCTCTTTCTCCCCTGCATCCAGGGGAAAATGTAGACTTATTTCTTGTTTTCTTGCCCCATCTGCTGGCAAGATCACAGAACATCTTTCCCGCCAACATCTTCGATCCTTCCCAGAAAAGTTAATGTTTGCCTTTGTATTCCCAATGGTGCCTTTTGCTTTTTATTTTTTTTAAATTTTTTTTTTTCAACATTTTTTATTTATTTTTGGGACAGAGAGAGACAGAGCATGAACGGGGGAGGGGCAGAGAGAGAGGGAGACACAGAATCGGAAACAGGCTCCAGGCTCCGAGCCATCGGCCCAGAGCCTGACGCGGGGCTCGAACTCACAGACCGCGAGATCGTGACCTGGCTGAAGTCGGACGCTTAACCGACTGCGCCACCCAGGCGCCCCGCCTTTTGCTTTTTAAAAAGTGAACAGTGAAGCCGTTTCTCCCAAAACTACTGCCGTCACGTGCCACGGCTTTTTGGGTAAATTCCTTAAGTGTGCACGTTGTCAGGCTCACGCATCCTGCCTTAAAGTTCTCAAACTTCTCCCAGCATAAAAATCACCTGGTGACTCCTTAAAAGAAAATTCCTCGCTCCCCTCCCAAACCTATTGAATCAGGATTACCTGGGAATGTGGGTTTTTACAATGCAGCAGGTGCAGAATACGCTGAAACCCAGCCTGTTCCTTCTGTCCCACAGAGGAGACCATAGACTTGGGGACGTGGTTTGGGAAAACTCCCAGCCCCCTGAATACACGCTTAAGAACAAAATAGCGTTCGCTGTGCAAAGGCAGCTTTAAGACAAGTCCGTCTAGGCAACTGTATTCCTGCTCTCCCCTACACTCCATCGTTAAGAAACTGTTGAATATTACTGGACTTAACTACTTACATCAGTAGTCTCATGTCCCATCCTGACAATCCTGTCCTATTGGACAATGTTTACAATAGTTTTAATTGTGTTGGGGTTGTCCAATGAGGAAACGAATTCCCACTGAAGGCATCTAACAAAGAGCCTCGGATCAACGTGGACCCAGAGCAGCGCGCCAGCATCACCGGCAGCTCGTCAAGAAATGGACCTCAGCCGACCCCACCAACCGAATCTGCAGAATCCGAATCCCCAGGGGAGGGGGCCAGCCATCCGTGCTTTAACCGGCCCTCCAGGTGACTCTGATGCCCGTCAGTAAAGTTGAGAACGGCTGCCGTACACGTCAACACGCGTGCATTCGGCACACAATTTGCGCCCACTGAAATTTGCAGGTTCACAGCCGCCTGGCATTCTGGCTCCGGAACGACTCTGGCTCTTTCTTTGGGGCAAAAATCCAATCTCATTTCTCTCTCTGATGAGCTGAATCGCTTCTAATTTTAAGGGGCCACCCAAGGTTCAGTGCACCACTTTGCGGCGGGGCGCTCACAGCTAACCCAGGCCCAGCGCCGTGCACCACGGTGTCCCCGGAGGGGGGAGCCCGCCCCGCCC
Source organism: Neofelis nebulosa (assembly GCF_028018385.1). Classification (NCBI taxonomy): domain Eukaryota; kingdom Metazoa; phylum Chordata; class Mammalia; order Carnivora; family Felidae; genus Neofelis; species Neofelis nebulosa. The sequence goes on from NC_080792.1 coordinate 93,621,040, forward strand.
CCGGAGCCCGCCCCGCCCCCGGAGCCCGCCCCGCCCCCGGGGCCCGCCCCGCCCCCGGAGCCCGCCCCGCCCCCGGAGCCCGCCCCGCCCCCGGAGCCCGCCAGCCCAACCGCGATTGCAGCCCCGGCCTCCCTCAGGCCTGAGCTCGTCTGGCCCCGCCCCCACGGGCAAACGGCCGTGGCGTGTCAGCCAATCGGGGCGCAGCGCGCGCACGTCCTCGCCGTTAGCCGGGTGTCACGTGCAGACGGGCTCACCGCCAGGCGGCAGTGTTCATCCGCCCAGAAAAGGAACGCCGCGCTCCTTCGGCCGGAGTCCGCGCCCCGCAACCGCCCGCAGGTGGGAGCCCCGGCTGGTGGCGATGGCGAGCGGCAGGGCTTCGCGGGCCGAGGAGCGCCAGGTCACTGGGGTGGTTGTCGGGGCGTGAAGTCCCGGCGCGGAGGGATCCGGCGTGCGGTGACGGTTGGCGCGGTTCGGTCGGCGGAGGCGGAGGTGGAGGTGAGGCGCGGGGCTGGGGGTCGCGGGGCCCGAACGGCGTGTCTGCTTCCCTGCACCTGCAGCCTCTGGGCCTGGTGAGGCCGGGCACCGAGGCGACGATGACGCAGGGGTTGGAGGGGGCCTCGCCGGTGGGGAAGGGACAGGCCCAGGGGCGGGGAGTGCGGCGGGGTGGGGGTGGGGGGGGCCGCATATCCGGACACTGCTGGGGACTGGAGGCCACTTGCAAGGTCAGGGGGGTATTCCTGGATGCTGCCCGGGTTCGGGAGGGTAGTGTCTGGGTCAGATAGGTTTGGCCCTATCTGGGTCAGGGGGCATTCCTGGACACTTCCGGGATCAGGGAAGGGCGATCTCGGGCGCTACTTGGGTTGGGGGGCACCGTCTGGTTTGGGGGACATTCCCAGACACTGTCTGGGTCGGAGGGTATTCCTGAACATTGCCTGGGTTGGGGGGGCACTTTCTGGGTCAGGAGGCATTCCTGGACACTCCCAGGTTAAGGGGGCACTGCCCCTGTCAGGAGGGCATTCCCCGATACTGCCCAGGGTGAGGAGAGTGGCACTGTCCGGGTGGGGGGAGTTCAGGGGGCCCTTCTTAGGGGGTTGGTCTGGACTGGTCTCCAGTCCACAGGGGCCCGGGCAGCTCTCGTTTGGGGGCAGGTGCTGGGATTGCATTGCCTCTGGATGGAGCACAGTTTGACCCGGTGTGGTTTCTAGCTGGGGTGATGATTAGAAGCATCGCCTCCAAGTCTTACTTGAAAGTGACTATCCAACTCGTCTCCCGTTCTGGGGCGCCCTGAGGTTGGAAGGATGTAGCCGAGAACCACAGCTGTACCGGCCAGCCCAGCACGGGGTCTACACACCCCACCTGTGTGTGTGGTTACGTGGGTGTCTTGGTTGATGGTGAGAATCACCTGGAGGCCCGCTGAAACGAGCCGTGGACCCCGTGGGTCTGGGAGCGGGGAATCCCCCTGTCTAACTGGCGTTTCCAACGAATTCTGGGTGTTGGTGAGAGAGGTCACGTTCTGAGAAGCGTGCTAGGAAAACGTTTTCTGTCGGAGGTGGCAGTTCAGCTTTTTACCAGGCTTAAAAAGAAACCCCGGACGTGCACTTGGGCCGGGCAGGTGCGCAGGACTGACTAGGACCAGCGTCCGCGTCTAGTGAGGGAGGGAATTATTGGGCTGTGCGGTAGCTGCAGTAATGCCGGTGGGACCACAGCCGTGTGGAGGAGGTAGGGCACCCCGTGGTACGAGGTGGACGGTGGAATTTACCGGGGTGCGCGCGGGAAGGAAAAGTCTCATTCTGTACCCCTTCAGTAAGCGCCCTGAGCACATATGCCGGTAGGCCCAGGGCGGGAGTTCGGTGCGCATAGCCATTGTCCCGATACGGGCAGTATATGCACGGTAGTTGAAGACGGCATTAAACACGGGTTCTGATACGTGGGCCCCTCGCAAGTGATGTTCTGTAAGCTGCTTTGGAGATGGCTGACTTAGAATCAGATCGTGAAGGTTTCTACCATTTGGTAAGTTTGAGGATTTGCTTCCGATCCTGTGGAACACAACAGGAAGTCAAAGAGGGCTTTCCCAGTTGGAGGATGTCATTAGGTTGGTCTTTCTAGGAAGGCCCTCGTACAGCAAGGATTTTAAATTTTTTTTTTTTTTCAACATTTTTTATTTATTTTTGGGACAGAGAGAGACAGAGCATGAACAGGGGAGGGGCAGAGAGAGAGGGAGACACAGAATCAGAAACAGGCTCCAGGCTCCGAGCCATCAGCCCAGAGCCCGACGCGGGGCTCGAACCCACGGACCGCGAGATCGTGACCTGGCTGAAGTCGGACGCCTAACCGACTGCGCCACCCAGGCGCCCCTCAGCAAGGATTTTAGAAGCTGTCCACACTGGAGAAAAAGATGAAAATGGGATGTGAAGCAGAGCGATCTTAACTGTAAGTGTCACAGCCCGCCCCTCCGTAATTAGAACCTTCGTGGCACCCCACCCCGTTGTCTGCAGGGCCCTGCGCATTCGGATCTGTGCCTGCCTCGAGCTCACCAGCCTCCCTTCCTGGTACCTGGAGTCCCCGGGCGGCTCCCAGTCCTGCCGACCAGCCACACTCAGCACGTCGCCCTGCTGGGGAAGACAGGCACCGTCTGCCTTCCAGTTCGAATCTTCCAGCTCCGTGTAAGTGGAGGCGCACTTCAGTGTGTAAATCAGTTCCTGCTTGCTTTTTGTATGAGAACGGTGCTTCTTATTTGCCGCGTTAAGCTTTACAAAATTTGGGGCTCCAATTTCGCGTGCCTTTCCTACTACAGCCGATGTTGACCGTTCACTGTGTGTCAAGTGCCTCGTGTGCGTTCTCACTTGCACCGCACACTGGACCTGTGTGGTAGGCTATTAACTCCCTATCACGGATCAGAGAGGAGTCAAGGTTGTGTGATGTGCTCAGGGTCACTTCTGTGAAGGAGTGGGGTTCGGGCAGACTAGCTCTGAGGTCTACACCTGAACAACCCGACGATACTGCTGTCCACTCTGGTGGGGGTGAGCGGGTGGGGAAACTTGGCGTGGTGATGTGTCTGCCGCCCAGCACCCGTCCCGGCCCCCAGGGCCTTACGGACACGGTGTTGGAGAGAAGTGTTGGGTCAGAAGTAGCAAGAGCAATAACGGAGTAGTTAAGTGACTCCGTCCTTTTTCCCCGAGAGAGAGATTGTGGAGCGCGAGTGATGTGCTGTCACAGACACTCGTTTGGGCGCGCACGCGCGTGAGTCCCGCGAAGGGCCTGCCCGTGCCACCAGTGCCCGGTGTCCTAGATACGTGTCTGGGTGTGAAAGAGCTAGTCCCCACCCTCAGACACTTCTGAACAGTTTTCTCCCTGCGTCTGTATAGAACGATAATTCAGGGCGCCTGGGGGGCTCCGTCGGTTAAGCGTCCAGCTCTGGCTCAGGTCCTGATCAGATCCTGATTTGCGAGTTCGAGCCCCCGCTCTGTCTTGTCAGCACAGAGCCCATGTGGGATTCTCTCTGTCCCCCTCTTTCCCTTTCTGCCTCTCCCGCATTTGCATTCCCTCGCTCTCAAAATGAGTAAACTTTTAACTATTAAAAAAAAAAACAGTAGTGCAACGAAAATGAGACACTGTATTAAAACAGGTCTTCTGCTTTAGCGCCGTCCCGCCAGTGCTCGAGTTCGTTAGAGGACAGGTTAGGAAGATAAGTGATGATTCAGGAGCTTCTTTTAGAATCTTGAGGCTTAAAGGTCATGCGTAGAAACAGTCAAATTGTGCACATTGAGAATTGTGTTTGTGATTGTTTTCTCTCAAGGAAGAACAATGACCGGGCGAGCCAGAGCGAGAGCACGAGGAAGGGCTCGCGGTCAGGAGACGGTGCAGCACGTGGGGGCCCCTGCCGTGAGTGTTTACCATTTTCTAACTGCAGAAACGACCTTTAGGAAACAAAAATCTGTGAAATCTGCTTTTTAAACTTTTCTTTAATGTTTACTTTTGAGAGACAGAGTGGGGGAGGGGCAGAGAGAAGGAGGCACAGAGTCCGAAACAGGCTCTAGGCTCTGGGCTGTCAGTACAGAGCCCGGCCTGGGGCTCGAACTCACAAAACGGGAGATCATGACGTGAACCGAAGTCAGATGCTTAACCGACTGAGCCACCCAGGCGCCCCAAATCTGTTAAATCTTTATCAACTTAGGCTGTTGAAAATAAGTTTAAAAGACTGTCCTGTGATGGACAGGGGAGGAGAACAAAGACGATCATGTTCCCTTTCCTGAGGATCTTAAGAGTCGGTTCTTCAGTTAGTGACCCTTTTTGAAGAAACTGCTCTGTGGGAACACAGCGTTGGATTTCTAATTGAGATGACTTTTGTTTGAGTGTCTCAGTCGTGTTTAAGACGGTTTCCTCTGTCATGTGACCTTTGACGTGAAAAGCCTGCTGTTTATTTGCATGTACCTATAGAGTCAGCCCCCTGGCTTCGTCCAGCCTCGGCCTCAGCAGCCGGCAGCAGAGGGGGAGTTAGTTGGCCGTGGACGACAGAGAGGAGCAGGCGGAGCGCCGGCCAAGTCACAAGGTGAAAGGAGGGTAAAAAGACTTCGCGCGCGGTGGACCTGGCACGGCAGCCGCTGTGCAGACTCCTTACGATGAAAAGCCACAGTCCTCTGAAGTATGACAGGGGCGCTCAGGCTGTGTTGGGCGCCACGGGATTTCTCTCCTTCTTGGAACGCAAGAGCGTGTCCTCGCCAGGCCCCCGGCGTGGCTCTCACAAAGTAGTTCTGAACCAATCCTACGTCTGCTTCTTCACTCATTAGCCACTTAGAACATTCTTGGGGCATCTTTAGTGATTTCACCAAAAGCTAGACCACCTGTAACGTTTCTGACTTTGCTTTGCAGGACACAGTGTCTTATGTGTTGTGTTGGCTTCCCCCATTACTCAGGCACAGAAACTTGGGGGCCAAAGCTGCCACAGCTGGTGAGGTCAGAACACCAGTTCTGATTCCAGAAATTGTGCTTTTTCGTTACTTTGTTACAAACCTGGATTACTTGGGCGCTTAATGTAAGATCCTTCAACAGTTAAGTTTGGTTTCAGTGTAGGAAAAGCTCCCCTGTACATGCGGGACCTGATGTAATGACGCTGGCTTTCTTGCCGGGGTGGCCACGGGAGACGGGCTGTTCTGTAAACCAGCGTGGGGACAGCTGGTGACGAGGCGAAGCTTGTACCCGGCTTTGCTCGGGGAGTGACCCCCCATGTACTCCAGAGGTCTGGTCCTACCCAGTGAGATCCGCGAACGTCCGAGGAGCCCCTGGATGAGTCTGTGGTGTCAGAGCCACGTAAACGGTGCCGTGACAGCCGCTGTCCGTGTCGGAAGCCTGGAAACTTGGGGAAGTGATGGTGGGGCTGGGTCTGTGGCCCACACAACACTCCTATAAAACCCGTGATGTCTGACAGGCTGGTGGGAGGTGGGCAGAGGAAAGGGGAGGGCAGTGCACTGAGAAGTGCAAAGACTGATGAAAAGAGTAAGCCTCGTGGAAGAAAGTGAAATCAAACGAACATTTTGTTTACCTGTCTGTTGTTCTGTCTTACCGCTTTGCCGATGTTGGTGGTTGTCAGGCCGGCACTGTCCTCCCTGAGGGGTTGTACGGTTGTACCGACTTTTGTAACGTGTAGCAGCCGTGACGGTGCCCTGTCGTTAGCACGTCCCCTCCTGGGAGTGCACCCGACGGGCCGAGCCAGGGACGGCATGACCGTGTGAGGGCCGTCACACACCCTGCCCCACACCGGGAATGCCTGCCCGAAGGGTCGGAGAGAACTGTCGCACTAACGGCACGGCACCTTGTTACCACGCTCAGGGGTGTAGACCCTCGCCTGGGCTACGGCAGACAGGATCGGGTGGTGAGACAGCGTTAGCTTCGTATTTTTAATGAATACGTGAGTATGTGTGTGTTTTTGTTCAGAAACGTTTGAGGCAAAATGTCAGTTAATAGTGCTACATTTGAGGGGCACCCGGGTGGCTCAGTTGTTTAAGCGTCCAACTTCGGCTCAGGTCATGGTCTTGCAGTTTGTGGGTTCAAGCCCTGCATGAGGCTCTGTGCTCACAGCTCAGAGCGTGGATCCTGCTTCAGATTCTGTGTCTCCCGCTCTCTCTGCTCCTCCCCTGCTCACGCTTTCTCTCTCTCTCTCTCTCTGTCTCTCTGTCTCAGAAAGAAATAAACATTAAAAAATTAAAAATACTGCTACATTTGAAGAGTCAGTGAGAAGTCTGGAATGGTCTTTTGTTATGTATCCAATTACCTGTTAACTATTCTGATATGTGATGTTTTGTTTTTTAAGCTGCCTGATGAGAATTCATTTATAGGCATTAATCTCTCTAAATTTATAGCGTGTTATGCAGTCACTTCCTCTTCTAATTTTGATGCCTTTGTTCCTTCGAAACTTAGAGTACTTGGCATGGTCAGTGTGTTCACCAGCAGCTAGATTTGCCAAAGTTGTTTCAAAAACATTTCCCTACTGTTGCAGCCTTAAAATTACGATAAGATTGTGGGAAATACGTTAATTTCTTAAACATGCTCTATATTGACCATTATTAATCATTAACCGTTGTGCATGAACTTAAATTTTGTGAAACTCAGTTTCCCATCTATAGAAAGGTAGCATCTAACTTTAAGGACCATTGTGAGGATTAAGTAGTACTTGGAATAACAAATTACGTCATTTTACTGCTTTGGGGAGGGTCGTCATTTCACTTCACTGGGAACTGCTTGCCCCAAATGTTCACAAATCTAGGTTTTAGAAACTGAAGTGACAAGTTAGGTTTATTGTCAATAAACCTTGTTTATTGATTTTCATTCTCAAGGACTCTGTAGTAGAAGAGTAGCGAGGTCTAACGTGTAGTTTTAGGTGTAGTTTTAGTCGTTCGAGCAGCTGCTTGGAGGGGGAGGTTCTAGGTGGACCTCAAGAGATACGGCAGGCCCGGTTCCAGACGCTGCAATACAGCAGCTGGAACAAGGTGAGTCATGTGAATCGTTGCGTTTGCCGGCGTGTATGGAAGAACTGTTCGCACTGCTGTAGTCTGCTAAGTGTGCAACAGCGTTGTGTCCAGTGTATGTACCTAATTCGAAAATACTGCTAAAAAGCGCCAACCATCATTTGAGTTTTCAGCAAGTTGTAGTTACTGATCACACATCACTGTAACAAATACAATAACGAAAAAGTTTGAGACGTTGTGAGAATTACTGAAACGTGACACAGAAATGAGACGAGCAAATGTTGGAGAAATGACCCCAGTAGACTTGTTCGATGCAGGGTTGCCACAAGGCGTCAGTTGTAAAAACTACCTGCAAAGCACAATAAAATGAGGTACGTTAATAATTAGCAAGGTTTACAGTTTTATTTGTTCTGAAACCTGTTCTCTTTACAGGCTGACAGTTATGCTGTTGCTAAATGTGATAGCAATACTGTGTGTAGAGAGGGGAATGGACTTCATTATTTATATTCAGAAACTTGTAGTTGGGTTTTTGTATCTGGAATGGAATTTTAAGACAAACTCAGATTTTTTTTTCAGGAGAAAAAAGCCTCTATGACCTGTCATTGTTACTAAGTTGGATTCAGTACGCTTGACCTGTGTTAGTATACAGTTAATCACCCAGTGCCGAGGATGCTCTAATTTGAAAGTTTTGGGGATAAAAAATTCACCAAAGGAGACAAAAATAGTTAAATATTTAAAGGATTTTTTATCTTTAAGAAAAAAGCGTATTTATTAGAGAGAGCACACGTGTGCGTGAGAGCAGGAAAGAGGCCGAGAGAGTAAGAGAATCCCAAGCAGGCTCCGCAGGTCAGCGGGGAGCCTGACACGGGGTTCAGTCCCAACTGTGAGATCATGACCTGAGCTGAAATCGAAACCTGGATGCTCCATTGACTGAGCCACCCAGGCACCCCTAAAGGACTTTGAAATAGGGCCCCTGAATATCATGAAGTACAATAACCAACATATTTAGCAACACCTTTGAGGAGTTTTATAAATCATATTCTCATTTAAAACATACGACATACCCGTGAAGTTCCTCACTTTTCCACGTAAAGAAGTCGAAGCTGACATTAGAATAACCGGTTTCCAAGGTGTTTCAGGAACCCGATGTTTTGCTCAAGCCGCCGTGTCCTCTAATGAGAAGTCCAGAGGTTGGCAGTTGGGTGCTAGATTTGGAACTTGCCACCAGAAGAAAACTGGGTTCTTCAGTCACTTTGTTCTTTTGTCCCAACTTCTTGTCATTAAGACCTACATGCGGTGATCACGACCAGAGTCCAGGCAAGATTGGCAGGCAGGGGCACAGAGAATGGAAATGCCAGCCGCTGGCTCTCCTCCCAAGGTGCTTTCCCCGAAGTTTCTGCTTAAGTCTCTTCCGCCGTCCTTGCCTGCAGAGAAGGTGGAATTCTAGTCTTTTAGGTACATTGTTCCCTAAGTAAGGTGTTTTAAAAAAGAAGGCTGAGAGGTTGGGAAGGCTGAAGTCTCTAGTACATGAAGTATCATGCCGATTAACTGAAAGCTAGAATTCTAACACGTGACCACAAAGCCCATGTTCATTCTTGGGCCCACATCATACTATGAGCTGCTTCCATATGTTGTTAAAATTGAAAGCTTTAATGGTTTTGGATATTATAAGCAGTTTTTGCAACTAAGCATGAGCGGATAGTTAACCTGTCCCAAAAGGACAGGTGCATGATGGCCATGGGACAGGCACCACACGGTCCCATCTGCTCTGCTGGGTGTTCAAGGAATTAGGAAATTATGCTTTAGACCTGTATTTTCTATTTCAGGTTACGTGTTGAAACCTAGAAACCACTAATTCCTGTAGCTATAATTATATCATAAAGCTGTGAAAAATACTGATAAAAAGGTCCTTAGGTTGTTCAGAAGTTAGATTCGAGAAGAATAACTTCCTAGTCAACAAAAGTGCTCCTGAGTTGTTGAATCTCCGTCTAGTTGTCTTAATCCTTTAACGGTACGTATGTCCTGTGGGGGAGCGGCAGAGCTTGACTAGGCCATGGCGAGAAAGGCTTTATAGAAGTCCTAGCTAGGATGTTGTGATGGCCAGAGATACCTAAAACCCTCTGACGGGACCCTTCTACGTGATCTTTAGCACCTCAGTAGCTTTCGGGTCTCATATGGCATGATTTGGGGTGTTGATGCTGTTGTCGTTTATTTGGTGTTTCACGTTACTGTGTGTATAATTTCTTCTTTTTTTTTTCAAGACCTCCAGATATCCGCTGGATTTCAGGAGTTATCGTTAGCAGAGAGGGGAGGTCGTCGTAGAGACTTTCATGACCTTGGTGTTAACACAAGACAGAACCTAGACCACGTTAGAGAATCAAAGACAGGTAGGCGATTATGAAGAACACAGTGTTCACGAGATTACGTTTCAAGTACGTAGGACGCTGAATTGAGGCTCCGCGCTCCGCACATCCACACGTGACGCGGTCCTGGGGAGGAGAGGCGCATCTGCATCTACTCAGGGTGCCGCGTGGCTGTTCCACTTCCCCCTCCCTCTCTGCTCTGACGAAATAAGTTATAGACGTCCTCAGCTGCGTTGCAGTCTTTTATTACATGTGATGTAGATAACGTTTTTCTTTTAGAGGGTTTTGCCATAGGTTTGGTTGGTTCTGTTGTACGTTGCTTAGTCTGAGGGGGATTTACTCCTAAATGTATGCTTTTAGGAACTTCTCCGGACAGGACAGTGGTCCTCAAAGTCAGATGTCTGAGAACTATAGTGTCCTGTACTATTCCCAGCCTTGTGTTTGCAGAACCGTGTCTGCTTGCCACAGTAGGAAGGAGTTCAGGGAAGACGAAACCTGTTTTGTTCATCAAATGCGACTTCCTTTTTGCAGGGTCTTCAGGTATTATAGTAAGGCTGAGCACTAACCATTTTCGACTGACGTCCCGTCCCCAGTGGGCCTTGTACCAGTATCACATTGACTATAACCCGCTGATGGAGGCCAGAAGACTCCGCTCAGCTCTTCTGTTTCAACATGAAGATTTAATTGGAAGGTGTCATGCTTTTGATGGAACAATATTATTTTTACCTAAAAGACTACAGCACAAGGTTATTTGAAAATGTCGGGTCGGGGAGAGGGTGATGAAGGATCCCCACTTCAGAGCAGAACTGCCACAGTCTAGGGTAGCTTTTAGAGAAGCACCAGTGGCCTTCAGTCTGACGTTCCATGTAATAAACCCACGGGGGACTTGGGCATTGTTTCATTTTCAGATCCACCCAGTAACTTGATTACAATTATATTCATAAATCTTTTTTTAACGTTTTTATTTTTGAGAGATGAGGGTGAGCAGGGGAGGGTCAAAGAGAGAGGGAGACACGGAATCCGCAGTGGGCTCCAGGGTCTGAGCTGTCAGCACAGAGCCCGACGCGGGGCTCAGACCCACGGACCGTGAGATCATGACCTGAGCCGAAGTCAGATGCTTAACCGATGGAGCCCTGCAGGCGCCCCACAATTGAATTTATAACACGGGCCGCAACCACTCTTCCTCTCCTAGTGTTTTTCTTTGTTTGTTTTTTTTTAATTTCAAACTGTTCTGTAGTCCTGTCATTGCCTTATTAGCAGGAATTATGTGATTGGGCTTATTTCTTTTGATAATTACAAGTGTGGTTTTCCACTGCTCCGGCTTCAGGTTACTGAAGTATTTAGTCAGACCCGAAATGGAGAGCACGTGAGGATAACGATCACCTTAACAAATGAGCTCCCACCTACATCACCAACTTGTTTGCAGTTCTATAACATTATCTTCAGGAGGTATGTCAGTGTTTTCTAACCCTCTACACAGAAAAATTAAAAATCAAGGGGAAAGTTGAAAAACCAGTGTGGTGAGGACCTGTGTGTTGGAGTTGCCTGTCAGTATTCACGTTTCTGTTCTGACTTTTGAATTTCTAGGCTCTTGAAGATCATGAATTTACAACAAATTGGACGGAATTATTATAACCCAAGTGACCCAATTGATATTCCAAATCACAGGTTTGTATAAGGTGGAAGCTTTCTATTCCTTGGGCTTAATCGTGGACTTGGAAAGGGGTGCTCCAGTTTGAGACGATCAGATTGACTACGGTGGCTGTTAGCGGTGCCCGTCTTGGTACGTGAAGTTTCAGCTTGGTCCGAATAATAAAAGAGACCTCCCGGATTACTCGGCTTTAAAGACGTCACATGCTCTCCATCTGTCACTGGGGAAGCATAAAGAGCTGTCCAGCATTTGTATTTGGTCTCGGGTAACCAGACTTGTGAGCTCAGGAGATTGCTTCAGAAGTTCCTTTGTATGGCGTGCGTTCAGGTGCGGCCCACACGGGTCAGGCTTGTAATCACAGGTGCTTTCAGTTCGATTGGCAGCTTTGTTAAGGCTTAGTCCAGCATCAGCAATAGTTTAACAGAGTGTATTCAAAATGGAACTTAAAAATTACGTTAGGAAAAAACATTCGTTGTTGAGATCTTAAAAAGATGGGTGTCTATATGGAACCGCGTGAAACCTAGAAATAACGAAATTTATTCACTTCAGGAACTTTTGTACTTTAGACCCACTTAAGACAGGAGAAAAAGACAACGTGATACGTGCAGACCATGTTTGGGCGTTAGAGGTTACTTCATACTTTCATTCTGCTTGACAGGTTGGTGATCTGGCCTGGCTTCACCACTTCCATCCTCCAGTACGAAAATAACATCATGCTTTGCACCGACGTCAGTCATAAAGTCCTCCGGAGTGAAACTGTGTTAGATTTCATGTTCAACCTGTACCATCAAATAGAAGAGCATAAATTTCAAGAACAAGTTTCCAAAGAACTGATAGGCTTAATTGTTCTTACCAAGTAAGGCTTTTTTTTAAAAATGCACAGCAATCGTTTTGCAAGTCTTAAGACCTCATGGCTTTCTGGTCCATCCTGTTAGAAAGTAGGGTCTACAGTTGACTGGTGGGAAGAGCATGAAAATGGGGAGGGGTGTACGTCACCCTTCGCAAGACACGAGTTCTCGGGGAGTATAGTCGTCTGAAAAGGGTATCTAATGACCTTAATCCTTGTCAGTCTTTGTTTTCTGGTAGTAATTTAGTCCCTTCCCCACCCATCTAGCATGGTCTTTAGGAAGATTTCCCTTTTCTTCCCAGGACATTGTGTATCGCTAAGCGATTTGAAATTTTATTTTGTAGGGACTACATACTATCTCTGTTTAGGTTCTTTTTAATAATATCTCTACACGTTCCAAGCAAATACCAGTAAATCTCAATCATTTCATAGGTATAACAATAAAACATACAGAGTAGATGATATCGACTGGGACCAGAATCCAAGGAGCACCTTCAAGAAAGCAGACGGCTCTGAAGTCAGTTTCCTAGAGTACTACAGGAAGGTAAGGGGTCGCCGTGGACCTGATCTTTTAACGTGTGGTATTTAGGCCTTCGAGGAAATCTGAACTCATTAGGATTTTCTAACGCTCGTACACACGGAACAAATTGCTTTGAAAACTGTAGAAACGTGTTTGTTAAGGCGGTCGGAGCATAGTTCACTTGAACTCGTTATCAGATGAGAAGTGCTTGGGCCCGTTTCCTTTTTCCCAGCCAAACAGAAGATGACATTTGAATTTAAGCACGGGGAGGACAAACAGGCTGATCTGTAGTGAACACCAGAAGTTCACTGTTCTGACCCATATTCCACAGTGGACACTTTTTTAGATTCACCCAGGGATGGGGGTAAAGATGGCTGAGTCTTCGGCATGAGCTGAATCTGCCTATGGGTCACTCTTAACGTGCATCTCCCATATCGCTAACCTCAGACCAGCTCGTATCATCCAGGCTACGTCCTTTGACTATGTGACCTTCCAACGCTAGTTTTATACAGAGTAATCGCTGAATCGACAGACAACAGCGGCAAGAAAGAACCTCTGGGACTAGAAGAGAACACAGTGTTGATGCAGGAGCGCGCACGAACGTTGCTGTCCCGAGAGGGGCAGATCTGGCCCCTCAGTCCTTAGAAGGCTGCATATGCTCTGTTACAAGTGCTGGAAAAGCGTTTGTGAAACGCTCTGCACTTAAAATTTTAAAACTTGGTTTTGAAGTGCTAAGATTTATCTTCTTTTTCCTACTTTCAGTACATTATTTCCTTTTCCTAAAAAGCTGGGCAGATGAGCTGTTTGTTGTGTCTTTATATCTTATGTCAGAATCATACGTCAGGTTGGTGACCCTGAAGTGTCTTGTTACTTGCTGGTTATCGACTGTCATGTGACCTTGAGCTGCTCTGCTATGAATGAAAAGATCAGACGCTCTGGAGGGAGAGGATTCTCTGAAGTCGCGTTAAGAGCTGTTCTCATTTTGGGCAAGATGAAAACAGGCCAGGGGCCATCTCAGCTTGATTTCTCTACTGCCCTTTTCAACCTCTAACTGCTTGAGGACTCCGGCCATGTTTAACCTAGATTCCTTCCGGGTGTTCGAGGCTACCGTGAGAAATGAGTTGGCATCGTTGCGTGGTTTCGTAATCCCTGTCAGGGTTGGGAAAAGTTGGTACGTGTCAACAGCAGACACGAAGGAGTTCTCAGCAGAAAGTTTGGTTTAGACCCGAAGGAAGGTTAGAGGAAAGTCCTCCCCTCCTCTGCCTGGTCGTGAGTCTTAGATGGCAGCTCATTCTCCGTAAGTGGCCTTCTACGCATTGGCATACTTGGAGGCTCTGCCTCGACCCCCGACCTAACTATATTTTAACTTGCTAGGTGATCTCCAGGCTCATCTGTTGTCAGACTAAAAGTGTTCTACGTTCACAGTTCTCCAGTTTCAAGCTCCAGCCCAGACCTGTCTAAGCCTTCCGGTTCTCAGTGTTTGCAAGTCTTAAAGACTCCTTCCACGTGACCAGCGCTGAGCATGTTCTGTCCCATGACCTGGCCCCTGTGCACCGCTCTGGGTCACTGCAGGGACTGTCACTTCCTCAAGGGCAGGGATTTTGTGGTTTATGTGCCCCTCCCCCGCACCCCTGTGCCCGCATAGGCACTGAGGTATTTGAGTGGACGAACACATGCCTGACGGACAGTTACAGCCTCCTGCCAGCAGACAGCTATGCCACCTGCCACCTGCTTACCTTGCTGTGCTCCTGGTCATCTCCCTGCCGGAAATGCCTCTGTCCTCCCCCTGCTGAGGGGCTGCCCTCCCTGTGGAGGCCCCTGCTGTCTCTCATTCCGCTGGTCTCTCAGTTTTCATTTCTCCTGCTTCCTGATCCATTTTCATACTCCTACAGATGGGATGTTATTTTCTACCCACAGCACATAAGTGGTTTCCCCTGCTCCCGTGGCTTATTGAAGTGCACTTGGTCTGTATCCAGTGAGCCCCTGAGCGATGCGGCCTTGGCCTGCTTGCCCTTCCTCACCTCTGTCACCCTGGCTGTCTCCTCTAAGCCTGGGGCTCCCCCTGCTTGGAACGCTCTCCATGCCTCATTCGTGTTCTGAGGCCTCAGTCTCCGCTCAGATGATTTCTTCTGGAAGACTTCTGTCACAGCCAGGCCTCATTGGGTGTATCTGCTAGCTATACAGTTAATCACAACGGGGTAAGGGTGAAATGTTGGAAGGATTCCAGGCATTCTTAGGACTTCCCAGTGGAGAGGCAGTTTCAATGATAAGTGATAGCTTGGATGTTCTGTAGCAAAGGTCATGTTTAAGGAAGCACGAGAGAGAAGGGCCTTTGAAAGGAAAGATCATGGTCAGTTTTTAGCTGCTGTTCGGGCCCCGAATATAGAGAGGGGGTCCCAGGGTTCTGCAATAAGGAGCAGAATATAGAGAGGAGGTCCCAGGGTTCTGCAATAAGGAGCCCTCAGTGAGGTAGGGACACACCTGCCTCCACTCCCACACCCCCCCCGTGGGTGCACCCAGGTAACAGACACGGGAGGCAGAAGGGCGGGGGCTGTGAGCAGGGGTGCGGGGTGCTGGGGGGCTCAGGCAGTTAAGTGTCCGACCCTTGGTCTTGGCTCAGGTCGTGATCTCGCAGCTCGTGGGTGGGTTTGAGCCCTGCATTGGGCTGTGCACAGACAGCCCAGAGCCTGCCTGAGATTCTCTGTCTTCCTCTCTCTCTGCCCCTCCTCCACTCGGATGTGCACTCTCTCTAAATAAATTAAAAAAGCACTAAAATCAGTAGTGTAGGTGCACGGAGCAGAGGTTAGATAAGAGCACTGATGTTTTCTGCCCTGAAATAGGAAAATTCGCTTTCTTCCTGAATGGTTGCTGAAGAGTTCAGTACAGGACAAAGTCAAGAACAGTCTGGGATTCAAGGTCTTCATTCACGAGGGTGGGTGGCCGGGACCTTGTCATGGGATGGGAACAGGAAGTAGTTCTTACTGTGTTGGTAAGAGATGGGAGCCAACGGAACGGCCGTGCTGATTAAGCTCACGTCCTGTGTGCCAAGTAGAGAGGTGTGGTTCTCTTAAAAAGAGCCCGATGAACCGGGGTGTCAAAAGATGCCAGGAGAGGGTGCGAGAGATGCCACGAAGAAGGTCTCTAGGAAACCAGGCCGGAAACTCTGGTGAGGTCGTGCAAGGCCAGTCCGTGGTTCTGAGGCTGCAGGGCCGAGCTGGAGGCCCGCAGGCCAGCGCACGCCTCCATTAACCCCTGGAAGTCAGCATTTTTGTCTCTTTTTGTGTTGTAAAAACCTGGCGATTGATGCGGGGAATCTGAAGGCTACTCACTGAGGGCAAGTTCAGCTTCTACCAAGTGTCAACATTTGGTAAAAACTATTCCTAATTAAAAATGTTCTCTGGCATGCCAACCTCTTCCTCCCCCACATTTATCGTTCTAGCAAGACTTGTTTCCCCCACGCTTCTTGCCGTAACACTAGTAGTTTTGGGGGGATTGTTGTGAGGACCCAGAGGTATGCAGACTACTGTTGGTAGACCAAGAAATCACAAAACGAAGTGAACTGTGACTAAAACTCAGAGTTTAGATAAAGTCAGGGACAGTGAGGCTCTTAAGTTCTTGGAAAGAACGATGAGCGATCACATAAATCACACCTCGTTTTGGTAGGATTAAAAACGCACCTTGTAGGGGGCACCTGAGGGCTCAGTCGGTTAAGCGTCTGACCTCGGCTCGGGTCATGATCTCGCGGTCTGGGAGTTCGAGCCCCACGTCGGGCTCTGGGCTGACAGCTCAGAGCCTGGAGCCTGCGTCAGATTCTGTGTCTCCCTCCCTCTCTGCCCCTCCCCCGCTCATGCATGTGCGCGCGCGCGCGCTCTCTCTCTCTCTCTCTCTCTCTCTCAAAACTAAAAAATAAAAACGTAAAAAAAGTGCACCTTGTTAGCTTTCCTTGGAAACTGATACCAGCCTTGCTGTGGGTGTCAGTTCTCAGAACACAAAACAAAAACCCCTTGGTCCTCCGACCTGTTAGCAGAGGTGTTGCCGTGAACGGTGACGGCGTCTTTTCTTGACCAGCAATACAACCAAGAGATCACGGACCTGAAGCAGCCTGTGTTGGTCAGTCAGCCCAAGAGGAGGCGAGGCCCTGGGGGCACCTTGCCGGGGCCCGCGATGCTCATCCCGGAGCTCTGCTATCTCACAGGTACTGCTGCGCCCCGGCTCCCCCAGCTTGCTGCCCCGTTCTCTTCGGGGAGTCCTGAAACCCTCGCCGAGACGCCTGCCCCCTCCCCCTCCACGGGAGCCCTTCCTGCTGCCTGTCCCGTGTCACCACCACCCTGCACCCCAGACGTTCACAGACTAGACCCTTGTCACTAACCCCCGCCTTCCGACGTCTTGTTTAAAGGTCTGACTGATAAGATGCGCAACGATTTTAACGTGATGAAAGACTTAGCTGTCCATACGAGACTAACTCCGGAACAGAGGCAGCGCGAAGTGGGAAGACTCATTGACTACATTCATAAGTAGGTCCCCCCCACGGCTCTGGAGCGTGGCTTCCAGTTTGTGCTATTTTCTGTGGGTTTGGGGAGCGACAGCGCAGTTTTGGTTTCCTTTTTGCGTTTGCGGTCTTCGGGGCGGGCTCTTGGTGTTTCTAGGCGAGGCTGCTGTCATCAGGGCGTGTCGCGTTCTGTAGTCCGCGGCCTCATTCTTCTGTTAAAGAAGGTAGAGCAGAAGGTGAACCATTTTGGACAGACGGATTTTCTGTCTTGGTGACGACCTCGAGGGGGTTACTTTGAAGAGGTGGTTCGGGCATCAGAACTTCAGGTGAAAGGCCATCGCGGAGGGACCCAGGGCTGCAGGGAGGGAGCAGCGGCCGGCACCTTGCGTGTTTCCTGGCGCTGCGAGGCTTCCGGTCCCGGGAGACACGGGAACGCGTGCTGTAGGTCGGAGTGGGTCTGTTTGCCTGTGTCTGTTCCTGCCGTTTCCTTCTGTTGAGTGGTACGTAAATATGTTAAATTTACAGAGATGATAACGTTCAGAGGGAGCTTCGAGACTGGGGTTTGAGCTTTGACTCCAACTTACTGTCCTTCTCAGGAAGAATTTTGCAAGCAGAAAAGATTCACCAAGGTGGAAAAACAGTAAGGCAGTTCTTAAAGTTGTCAATCACGTCAGATGCGGGTGTGACTCGTGATAAAGTCCCAAGCCAGTCTGCTGCTGTGCCCACTCCTCCCCTCCCCTCCCCTCCCCTCGCCCCTCCCCTCGCTTCACCGCCTCCCAGGAGCAAGGAGGTGCCTGGGGCTGGGTCATCGGTGAGACTTCACTGAAAGCCGGCTTTACTTTTCCTCGTGACACAAGTCGTTGAGCTAAGGTATTGGGTTGGCGTGATGTCTGCCGCCGAAGTGATTTTTTTATCCAGGAAACTTCCAGTCTATTTGGCCTCGTCTTTGCCTGGATGACTTGTTTGTAGAGAAACATGTTAAGTGTTGCGATGCCTTTTATGCTTTATGCTCAGGAAAGGGAAGCAAGCATTCTGAAAACATTCTGGTGTGTAATTGAAACCCACAAGTGCTAGAACTTGAAAAACCCTTTTATAGAAAATGATGCCCTCCCACCTCGTAAATGGTCTGCGAATAACAGCCCGATGAAGTAGTTTCGTATTTTAACAGCGGTTGTTTTTATCACCCCCGTGGAAACGGTAAAAGCATCCGCCCCCACATAAAGGTTGTCGGGAGGTGGGGAGGACACGCAGAGAGCACTGGGTGGTTTTCCTCTAGGGGGAAAGTAGCACCAGGTCACTGAGCTTCTGGCCTGTGAGCCCTCTGTCTTGCTGTCACACATGGTCACTGCTCGCTTTTGGTACGGACACCTCAGCCAGTTGCTCCCTCTCAGAGCCTTGTTTCTCTTGGGTCTTTATCACGAGGGAAGTACCTCGCGTCCTCGCGGTATCTCAGCAGAGGAAGGCGGGTACGGGAGGCGGCGGGGCGGGGAGTGCCTGGTGGGATGGGACCCCGTCGTCTGTGGATACCTCCGTGTCCCTTTCTCCTCCACCGAGGCCATTTTGTCTGTCACCACAGTCGAAAGTACAAGAAGTTCTGTAAGGTTCGGGATGGGCCACGAGAAGAATTGTTACAGACTTGTTGGCTTTGTCACCGAGAGCATTCCGTGGAATTCACAGTGTCTCTGAACTTTCTTCTAGTTTGATTACAATCCACAGTTTGCAGATTGGTCAAAAGAAACCAGAGGTGCGCCGTTAATTAGCGTTAAGCCACTAGATAACTGGCTGTTGATCTATACTCAAAGGAATTACGAAGCCGCCAATTCGTTGATACAGAATCTATTTAAAGTTACACCAGCCATGGGCATACAAATGAAAAAAGCAATAATGTAAGTCTATCAAGTCATTTCTACTCTGAAAGATTGATGAGTAGTCATTTGGAGGGCGTGGGAACGCAGAAGCGATGAAAGTGTTGGAAACGTTCTAGATGACGGGAGTTTAAAGACCTGCTCCAGTCCCCTGTAACGTGGATGCGGAACTGTGTTTGAGTGACAAAGAAGGGGCGGG
This sequence comes from Neofelis nebulosa, assembly GCF_028018385.1. Lineage (NCBI taxonomy): Eukaryota > Metazoa > Chordata > Mammalia > Carnivora > Felidae > Neofelis > Neofelis nebulosa. The sequence continues at coordinate 93,639,936 of NC_080792.1, forward strand.
AGAGCAGGCAGTGGCTCGTCTCAAATTATCTCTGCTGTTTGTGTTAGAACGACCTTTGCCTGAATGACCACTCTCGGTGGTTCATTTCGTATCTCATACGGAACGTGTCGTATGTTATAATCTATAGGAAACTGTTTATGTTGGCACGTTTTTCGTTGCTTTTTCTGAATGTTGGATACCGGGTTTCCATTCCAGGATTGAAGTGGATGACAGAACTGAAGCTTACCTGAGAGTCCTACAGCAGAAGGTCACATCAGATACCCAGATAGTAAGTAGCGCACAGATACGTAGGTGGGTGTCCCGGAGTGACTGGTTTCAAAAACAGCATTTGTAGGGGCGCCTGGGTGGCACAGTCGGTTAAGCGTCCGACTTCAGCCAGGTCACGATCTCGCGGTCCGTGAGTTCGAGCCCCGCGTCAGGCTCTGGGCTGATGGCTCGGAGCCTGGAGCCTGTTTCCGATTCTGTGTCTCCCTCTCTCTCTGCCCCTCCCCCCGTTCATGCTCTGTCTCTCTCTGTCCCAAAAATAAATAAAAAATGTTGAAAAAAAAAAAATTTTTCAAAAACGGCATTTGTAAATCTTAGTGGTAGAGTTTGAAATGTCGTAGTTAGGGTCATAAAGTAGCCACACGACAGAGGTCTCACCTTCATGAAGTGGCCCTGGTGATGCTGGCGTCGCTGTGCGCAAGGAAGGGCTGGGGGAACAGAGCCGTCTCGAATTTATTTGGATTCGAAGGCTTTAACTGTATGGGTCCCACTCCGGGTTCTCTGTTCTATTCCATTGGTCTGTGCACCTCTTCTTGTGCCAGCGCCATGCTGTCTTGACGATGACAGCTTTGTAGTAGAGGCTGAAGTCTGGGATTGTGATGCCTCCCGCTGTGGTTTTCTTCTTCAGTATTAGTTTGGCTTTTCAGGGTCTTTTGTGGCTCTGAGAAATTTGAGAAGAACGCTGGTGCAATTTGGAGTGGGATTGCATTGGATGTGTAGATTACTTGGGGTGGTATTGGCATTTTAACAATATTTCTTTTTCTAGTCCCTGAGCATGGAATGTCTTCTTGTTTCTTTGTGTCTTCTTCAATTTCCTTTATAAGTTTTCTATAGTTTTCAGCACACAGACCTTTTACATCTTCTCGTTAGGTTTACTCCTAGGTATTTTATGGTTCTTGGATCACTGACAAAGCAGGAAAGAGCATCCAGTGGAAAAAAGACCCTCTCTTCGGCAAATGGTGCTGGGAGAACTGGACAGCAACATGCAGAAAAATGACCCTGGACCACTCTCTTACACCATCCACAAAAATGAACTCAAAATGGGTGAAAGACCTAAACATGTGACAGGGAGCCATCAAAATCCTACAGTTGGAGAAAGTAGGCAAAAACCTCTTTGACCTGGACCACGGCAACTTCTTACGCAGCATGTCTCCAGAGGCAAAGGAAACGAAAGCAAAAATGAACTATTGGGACCTCATCAAGACTAAAAGCTTCTGCGCTGCAGAGGAAACAGTCAACAAAACTAAAAGGCAACCGACGGAATGGAAAAAGGTATTTGCAAATGACATATCGGATAAAGGGTTAGTCTCCAAAATTGGTAAAGAACTTAACCAAACTCAGCACCCGTGAAACAAATAATCCAGTGAAGAAATGGGCAGAAGACATGAACGGACACTTTTCCAAAGAAGACATCCAGATGGCCAACAGACACATGAAAAGATGCTCAATGTTACTCATCATCAGGGAAATGCAGATCAAAACCACACTGAGATACCAACCCACACTGGTTAGAATGGCCACAATTAACAACTCGGGAAACAACAGATGCTGGTGAGGATGTGGAGAAACGGGAAACTTCTTGCACTGTTGGTGGGAATGCAAACTGGTGCAGCCGCTCTGGAAAACAGTGTGGAGGTTCCTCAAAAAATTAAAAATAGATCTACCTTATGAACCAGCAATAGCGCTGCTAGGAATGTACCCAAGGGATACGGGAGTGCTGAAGCATAGGGGCACTTGTACCCCAATGTTTATAGCAGCACTTTCAACAATAGCCAAAGTATGGAAAGAGCCCAAATGTCCATCAGCTGATGAATGGATAAAGAAATTGTGGTTTGGGGCGCCTGGGTGGCGCAGTCGGTTAAGCGTCCGACTTCAGCCAGGTCACGATCTCGCGGTCCGTGAGTTCGAGCCCCGCGTCGGGCTCTGGGCCGATGGCTCGGAGCCTGGAGCCTGTTTCCGATTCTGTGTCTCCCTCTCTCTCTGCCCCTCCCCGTTCATGCTCTGTCTCTCTCTGTCCCAAAAATAAATAAAAAACGTTGAAAAGGGGCGCCTGGGTGGCGCAGTCGGTTAAGCGGCCGACTTCAGCCAGGTCACGATCTCGCGGTCCGTGAGTTCGAGCCCCGCGTCGGGCTCTGGGCTGATGGCTCGGAGCCTGGAGCCTGTTTCCGATTCTGTGTCTCCCTCTCTCTCTGCCCCTCCCCCGTTCATGCTCTGTCTCTCTCTGTCCCAAAAATAAATAAAAAAAAAAAAAAAAAAATTGAAAAAAAAATTAAAAAAAAAAAGAAATTGTGGTTTATACAGACAATGGAATCCTACTTGGCAATGAGAAAGAATGAGATCTGGCCATTTGCAGCAACATGGGTGGAAATGGAGGGTATTGTGCTAAGTGAGATAAGTCAGTCAGAGAAAGCCCAATATCCATTCATACATGGATCTTGAGAAACTTAACAGAAGACCATGGGTGAGGGGAGGGGAAAAACTAGTTACAAACAGAGAGGGAAGGAGGCAAACCGTAAGAGACACTTAAACACAGAATAAACTGAGGGTGGGTGGGGGGGTGGGGGAGAGGGGAAAATGGGGGATGGGCACCGAGGAGGGCGCCGGTGGGGAGCACTGGGTGATGTATGGAAGCCATGAACCATGGGAATCTACCCCCAAAACCGAGAGCACCCTGTACACACTGTATATTAGCTAATTTGACAGTAAATTATATTAAGAAAAAAGGCTTTAATTGTAGAAAATTTTGTGGGGAAAAGGCACAAAAGTAAAAATCAGTACTTAGTTGGTGAGCATGCGTACAGGTACGGCTAGGGTGGTGGCAGAGACCAGTGTGATGGTAAACAACATATGTATGTTGCGTTAAGCCTAAGAAGTGAATTGGCTTCAACTAATCTGTTCCCTTTTCCAGCCCTTCATCTCCTACTTAAGTGCCGCAGGCAGATTACTATTACGTTGTCGGGAATAACAGAGACACCTAGGAAAGCAAAGTGATTTGGTTGGGGACTAGAGAAAAGAGAAGAATCGGGGACTATAAATTAGGAAAACACAGTGAGTTAAAGATCTGTGTTCAATTCTAGAACACCAACTCGGATTGGGCAGGAACTGGTTGTTTTATTTCCAGTGTTTCTAAGACACAGTGGACACAGAACAGCATAAGTTGAAAGCGTAGGGTGTACGGTGTGGTCGTTAGACGTGCGTGTATGTTGCAGAAACGATTATCACGACAGGGTTAAGGCATAACGTGCACAGTGTGATCACTTGATCATCCCAACAGGGCGATTTCTCTCCTCTGTCACCTCACTTACAGTTTTGTTTTTTTGACGATCTAGTCTGTAGTACCTTTCAGGTGCATAACACAGCCTTGTTACCTGTGGTCACCTGCACCGTACATCAGATCCCCAGAACTTAATTTATAACTGCAAGTTTGTGCCCTTTGACTAACATCGTCCCATTTCTGGCCGGGACATATTTAGATTGGGCACTCCATTTTGTCCCCAGAATTGTCCATGGACTTCCTGAGAAATTTCATAGGGTGATCAGGTTCTCAAGCCAGAGCTTTAAAAGTTTCAAAGCCATGGCGCGCCTGGGTGGGTCAGTCAGTTAAATGTCTGACTTCGGCCCAGGTCATGGTCTTGCGGTTCGTGGGTTCAAGCCCCGCGTCGGGCCCTGTGCTGACAGCTCGGAGCCTGGAGCCTGCTTTGGGTTCTGTGTCTCCTCCTCCTGTCTCTCTGCCCATCCCCCACTTGTGCTCTCTCTGTCTCTCGAAAATTTTTTGTGCACCTGTAGGTTACCACTAACTTACTTTGCCCTATTCTTTATCCCTAAAGTACTCCAGGCTGGCAATAGAGCGTGTTTAAGTAGGTTGGCAGGTTTTCTTGGCCTTCAATTTTGAGTTGTTTGCTCCACGTGGTTTCTTTCCTCTGTGAGTGTCTGTCACTGGGTTGAAGGGAATGAGACCGTATCAGCTAACGTCACGCCAGTTAGCTCACGGTGGAGATGTGGCGGGTGGGCTTGGTTCTGTCTTCTCTCCCCTGAACTTGATCGTCACTTTCCTAATCCTCTGTGACGAGAACGTTTTTTGGTTTTCAGGTTGTTTGTCTGTTGTCGAGTAATCGGAAAGACAAATACGATGCTATAAAAAAATACTTGTGTACAGATTGCCCTACTCCAAGTCAGTGTGTGGTAGCCCGGACCCTGGGCAAGCAGCAGACAGTCATGGCCATTGCGACCAAGATCGCCCTGCAGATGAACTGCAAGATGGGAGGGGAGCTCTGGAGGGTCGATATGCCCGTAAGTTTGATTGACATAATTGGTGCTTAAATGCTTTGTTTACCAAAAAGGGACTTTGTAACCACTGCTGGTATTTCGTTTATCTAAAAGCACAGGGTTTTTGTTACAGCTGAAGCTGGCGATGATCGTTGGCATCGATTGTTACCATGACACCACAGCTGGACGGAGGTCAATTGCAGGATTTGTTGCGAGCATCAACGAAGGGATGACCCGGTCAGTGCGGTCAGGTGACGGGCGGTTGGCTGTGGACACCGCAGGAGAGGTGTGCGTGCAGGGCCGACTTCTGGGGTCTGCGAGGTTCTCTTGAACCTATTGACTTCTCTGAACTCGATAATCAAGAAAGTCAGGGAAGTAGAATAACAGCTACCTGGCCGTTTGCGACTTTGTCCCCTGGCCCTTAATCTGCACTGGTCAGATCACATTCCCGGCTGTTTTATAGGTGATTTCTGTGGGGGGTGGGGAGCGGATCTCCTTAAATGCGGCCGTCTCTGAAAAGGTCTCTCACCATTTTTATTGACCGCTGAAACGTACCTTAAAGTTTTTGTGTTGACTTTATTTTGGAAAACCCACTTCTTCAGTTTACCCAGCCACTTGTGTTTTGATGGAGTGAAATTGCTTTTCAGCGCTTTTCTTAGAACTAAGCATTGCCAAGGATAGGAAGGGATGAAAATTGAGGGAATGTTGGTGTGTGAGCTTTAGTAACGGCATATTTCAAGGTATTTTATCTTTTTAAAAGAGTGCAATCTGTAATAAATGTCTCCTGAAGAGCAGAGCGAGAGGGGGGTGTGTGTGAGGGAGGGAGGACGTGTCTCTGGGTCTCCTAGTTCCGATCTCACTTTCGCCTCGGCAGGGGAATCGTGTTGATCTGTGACGAAAGCAGGCTTGGTTTGTCGCGTTATAAGTGGCTTGTCATTGCTGTCCAGGGTTTCACAAAGCACCCGACATGCCAGGGGACCTCTTTAAAGGGGCGAAAGACGAGCTGCTGGGAGGGAAGCAGTGCTGTGAAAGGAACCGCCTGCGGGCAAGGGCGTTCTCACCGCGGTCCGGTCGCGGTTTTTCTCGCAACAGCTGGTTCTCTCGCTGCGTCTTTCAAGATCGAGGACAAGAGCTGGTGGACGGTCTCAAAGTCTGCCTCCAAGGTCGGTCTCCTGTCGCCTTTTCACCCCGGTCCCTGACGTGGCCCTTCGAGAGGTGACCCCAGGGTTACGTGGCGCGGTGCTGGCTTTCCCGCAGCTGCCCTGAGGGCTTGGAACAGCTGTAACGAGTACATGCCCAGCCGGATCGTCGTGTACCGGGACGGCGTCGGCGACGGCCAGCTCAAAACCCTGGTGAACTACGAAGTACCGCAGTTCCTGGACTGCCTCAAGTCTGTCGGGAGAGGCTACAAGTAAGCGTGTGTGTCGGAAAGCCTTTTGTGTCTGTGCCGTCGCGGCTCTTTAGCCGCGAGGTCCGTGTGGCAGGATGCAGCGTAAGGGAGCCCTTAACCTCAGGTGTGGGGGGGGGCGGGTGAGATTGCGGAAGGGGCGGGAGGTGCTCGGGGAGCCTTCCCTGGGGGCGAGGCTGGAGGTGTGGAGGGTCCCTTCCTTCAGGGAGGATGCGTGAAGACACCTCTGCCAGTGGTCTGCCTTCGGCCTTCTCGCCTGGGGCCGTGGCGCAGGATCTGAGTATTCCGAGACGTCTGCAGGCATCTGCAGAAGCGGTTACTAGAAGAAATTCCCAGCAGTCTTCGTGTACTCTCTCTCGATTGCTTTACGCAGCGAATACTTCGTTGTGAACTCGACTGGCACCGACGTCTTTACTCCGTCCGTGGGGATGGCGTGCACATGCGAGGGACACACTGGTCCTCCCCGAGCACCCCGCCTGTGCCCTTGCAGACCGTGCTGGTCTCTGCCTTCCTCCGCTCCCCCGCGGGAGTGAGACTGCGCCGTCTCCACACGGCCCTTTGGAGGAGTTACGTCTTGCTAGTCTGTCGGGTGGTGAGCAAGCTGACGTCCGTCCGGGACCGTTGCGTCAGGGGCTCCCTGGTGCAGAATGACGGCCGGCGGAGTCCGTGTTTAAGGAGCCCCGGAAATTCCGAGAGGCCTGTTTGTGCGTTCAGCCAGCAGTCGGTACCGTTGCAGAAAGGAGGGCGTCGGAGAGCCCTTGAGTGCACCTGGGCTTGTGGTGGCGCTGGGCACCTGTGGGCTGGGCACCCGGAGCCGCTTGCTTCGCTGGAGTGGAGGGTACTTCTGGGTCAGCCTTTTGTGTCTGTACAGTCACGGCTTTTTAGCTTCTCGGTGTTGATGGCACCCGTTTCTTAGAGTGAGTTTATTAGTAAGCTCTCAGAGCAAGTCAGGGAGGTTTTTCAGAGTAAAATGCTGATCAGCATTTTCCGATATTTTGGAAGTGGATGTTAATGTTCTTTTCTGTCTCCTTTAAAAACCTTAATGCTTGCATTTTCTCACTAAAAGAACGGTATTGGCTTTCGGTCTTCGAAACGTTGTAAGCCTTACTGGATGTGTTTCTCTGAGTTCAGTGCTCCGTCCGCACGGACAGGGTTGGGGGGGCGGGGTGGGCAGAGGAAGGCGCGGAGAGGCGGCTGCCTGCTGGTCTCCTTTTCAGGTCCCTGCACTGGCCCTCAGCATCTTCTAGCCCCATTGCCTTTTTCTCACACGGAGGGGAAAGGGAATTTCCGGGAAGTAAGGAGGAGACGTAACGGTGCAAGTTGATCTCACAGCCTCGAGCTGCATGTTGTTTGGGATTTGGGGACACACCCTGTGGCCGTGTGGGGCCTGGGGCCCTGCTGCTGGGAGTCTTTCAAGTCCTGTGGGCTTGGGTCCCAGAAGGAGCAGCAGAAGTTGCTCTCGAAGAGGAGCCTGGAGCCCGAGTGAGGGGAGTCGGTGAACCGGGTCCTGCCCGGGGCGGGGTCATGCCCAGGGTGGCTGCCGGGGGGGGTGGTGGGGGGGGGTGGGTGGTGGCCTGCCGGCTCCCGCTCCGGGGATGGGCTAGACGGGTGTGGGGGAGGGGACTTCACGCCGAGGCCGCACGAGCCTGACCAGCTGCCACAGGACTGGAGCCACGTTGTGAGTTGTGCCAGGACGTGGTGGCTGCGGGGAGAGGTGACCGAGCGCAGGGTGTCTCAGGAGCAGGGCCAGGTTCCACCCAGCTTCACCTGCTGCATCTCGGAAATGGGGAGGCGACCAGCCAGGGTCGTCAGAAGGAATAAAGGAGAGTGCTTGACACGGTACCCGATACGCACTCCATAAATGGTGGAGAACTCGTGTGTGAAGTAAAGCAATACCCGAGAATCGTTCCTCACTTTGAAGAAATGCAGTGTGGATGTAAATATTCGTAATTATTCTTAGAATCACAGTATTTGTGTTTTGATTGAAATGGTGATGTTAACTTTATAAAAATGCATAATGGATTAGCTGATTTAGAATATTTGGCAGAAGAACAAATCAAAATGTCACCTCATCCTTACGACTTTGTTCTGTGACATTTGCTGAATCGCTTCCTGTGATGTCAGAGGGCTGGGACCCACCTGCCTTAGGTTCCTGGGACTGGCTTTGTTCTATCCAGAGCCACAGTAACTGGGCAGCAGGGTGGTGTCTCTAAAAATACCTTCTGTTTATTGAAGTGACATCACCTCCCCGCCCCTTGTCTGTTTAGTTACTGCTACCAGGAAGGAGTGAAATTAGGTTTACCACGGAACAGAAGTTCCCATTTCGGGGTCTCTTTGACCATTTGTCCAACAGTGTACTCTGGACCACCTTCCCAAGCCAAACGTTCCAGATCCCACTGCACGTAAAGCCCGTGGCATCCCAAAGTTTGCAATCCAGTGTACTGAGGCTCTTCAGGAGCCAGTGCTCTGGTTGGGAAAAGGGCACAGGGGAAACCGAGGCATCGGTAACTGTCCTGTTTATCAAACGCCCATCCCATGCCAGCAGGGTCCCGAGTGCCTTCCATGCACCAGTTCACGTATTCCGTGTTTCAAACGCTGCATTTGACGTGGGCCTTGGAGGTGGTAGAGAAGGTGTGAAAGTAGTCGAGCCACACGTGCTGCCCTTGAAGGGCTGCCCTGCGGGGAGCCAGGGCCAGGTTAGGGGCCAGCACACCTCCTCGGATGCAGAGCCGGACGCGCGGGGAGAGGGACTCCGTCCTGGTGCGGGAAAAGCAAGCAGAGAGTCTCACTGGGGGAGACGCAGAGGGCACATTCTCTGCTGCCGTGGGGTGGGCTGAGGGGTGATTGGGCCCCGGGAGGGAGACGGAGACAGGGACCCCTGATTCCTCGTGAACTGGTAATGCTAGGCTGCACTCGGACACTGCTCGCACCAGCCCCCCTAGCAGGGATTTTAGATTCGAGGTCCTATTTTCCACGTAGAAGAGGCTCCGAACTGTGTGCCGAATTTAGTGTTTCAGTGTGGTAGGCAGATGACGTGCTTACCTGTTGATTAGACACCGGGCACGTGCACGCTGTCCCCTCACACCCTGGATCGGTGCCCTGCCCTGGGGGGGTGGGGTTCTGGTTAGAGCCACATGAGTGGGCTGTTGATTGACTGAGAGTGTGGCTAACTCGGTGTCGTTACATTCATCCGCATCTGCATCATCATTATCATCATCATCGTCGTCGTCGTCGTCGTCGTCGTCGTCGTCGTGTTTTAAGCCCAAGACTAACAGTAATTGTGGTGAAAAAACGAGTGAACGCCCGATTTTTTGCTCAGTCTGGAGGAAGACTTCAAAACCCACTTCCTGGAACAGTTATCGATGTGGAAGTTACCAGACCAGAGTGGTAAGTTGTGTAGTGTTCGCTGAACATTGTTTTCTGCTTTATCCACTTTAACTCGTTTACTTTTATGGTTTTTTTTTTAATTCATTTGAGAGCAGCTCACATGTGAGCGAGCAGGGGAGGGGCAGAGAGGGAGGGAGGGAGAGAATCCAAGCAGGCTCCACAGTCAGCACGGAGCCCGACACGGGGCTGGAACTCATGAACCAAAAGGTCAGGACCGGAGCCTAAATCAAGAGTCAGACGCTTAACCGACTGAGCCACCCAGGCGCCTGTTACTTGTTCTTCTGTTTCTTACGAATCCTAAAGTCCCCGATTAGTTTGATCCAATAGTATTACTAAAGCCTACGATTTATTTGCGTCTGAAATGGTCAGCAGGTTTCTGTGCAGTTTTTCTTCGGGGCAAGACGGTTCTTGTCTGTGGCACTAATGATCTAGAGAGGTTAGAACGGCTGCTGTAGACTGCTTTTGTCTTTTCTTTCACATCTGTATCTTCATCCAGATTGTTTTCTCAGTAAAAGTTTTTAGGTCTGTAATGCTTTTAATTACCCAGAGGCCAAAACGTTTCATCTGAAACACAAGCACAGGTAAGAAAAGTGGCTTCTGAGTAAACATTTTTATGCAACCTGGGCTACACTTTGCCGTCGGAAAATAAGCTAGTAAGTAGGACCTGAGGGGCCCGTGGTAATGAGATCAGCGCACAGTGTTCCGCTGTCCAGTGCTGAAGCCCGCTGGCCCCTGGGAAAGCCCTGTGTGTGGCTGGGCACCCGGCCCGTAGGTCCTGTGGGTAGTGGGAGGTCCTCCCTCGGCCCAGGTTAGCCCTTCCTCGGGAAAGCACGCTGTTGGGACTGTTCTGTTTCATCGTATTGGCGCTTTTTCAAAAGGCCGATCTGGGGCGCCCGGGTGGCTCTGTCAGTTAAGCAGTAACTCTTGGTTTCGGCTCAGGTCATGATCTCATGGTTTGTCAGTTCCAGCCCCACATTGGGCTCTTTCTGTGCTGACAACGTGGAGCCTGCTTGGGATTCTCCCTCTCCCCCACTTGCTCTGTCTCCCTCAAAAATAAATTTAACCAAATTTAAATTCCAAAGGTAGATTTAACCAGAATCAAGTGCAGGCCTAGGTGCGAAGCTGTTAGTGTGCTGCTCCTGTATAAACCGCGGGCACAGGAGGGTTTCTTCTGCTAACTTTGTGTGGATAAACGATCATACAGGTTTCAGTTCTGTCAAGCGACCGTGAATGCGTGACCTTGGATCGTGGCAGTGCTTCAGTAGGATTCTACTACTGGGGGGGAGTCAGCTGAGGAAGACGGAATAGCTAAGATACTGACTTAAGTTCCTTTCCTGCAGGATCCCTTAACCATTCAGAATGACCCCTTGGTACTTTCTAGTAACGGTATTCCTGCTGCGGTAACCAGAGCTCAGGGGGTAACACGGACCCGAAGACAACCGATGTAAACAAATTGGGTAAAATCCAAGTTGAATTAAGAAGTATGAAAACATTTCATTACTTTTTATTAGATGCTGTTTAAAATTTAGCTGATGATGCTATTGACATACCTGGAGAAGTCCACTTTTAAAAACGTTTCTGTTTATTTTGAGAGGGAGGACGGAAGGGAGGGAGAGAATCCCAAGCAGGCTCTGCACTGTCAGCATAGAGCCCGACCTGGGGCTTGAGCTCACAAACTGCGAGATCACGACCTGAGCTGAAATCGAGAGTCAGATGCTCCACCGACTGAGCCCCCCAGGCGCCCCTGGAGAGGTCCACTTTTAAGGACTAGACCAGAGTCGGTGTCAGCCGCCAGCACTTTGGACGGTGACTTGCCTGTGTTGGGAACTGAGATTTTGACTCCAGCTCTGGTGTGAATTCTCTGTTCTTTGGGGCAGGTTATTTGTCACTGAAACCCTCATTCTTCTAAAACACTACAGTGTTACAGATCAGTCCTGATTTTTATAATTTCTGTAGTTTTCAGTGAACCTAGCAAGTTGCACACGTAATCCACTTCAAGTCTGGTAACAGCCTGTCTGGATTGATGTTTTGTTGTCCGTCTTGTCCTTTTATGCTGCACTCCTTGGTTTTGTTTTACCGTTTGGGTCCTGAACGAATTGTGCTTGTGTCCTTGGACGCTCTAGTCTAAAATTTGTTTTTTATCCTTGACGAGTAACATTAAGTGTATTTTTGTTAAGTAGCACTGGGAACAGCAAGAGGGGGAAAGGTCCTGGGGTGAAAGCAGATTTTGGAAACTGCAGAGCCCGAAACGAGACCTCCTCCACTCACCCCCACCATCGCTGCCTCTCCGGGCCCGTGTTACGGCTCCGTCCTCCCCTGAGCTCCCGTGTCCACCGCCGTGGAAGCAGCCCCGTCGGGTGCCGAAGGTCCCGAGGCGTCAGTGACCGAGATCTCAGATACACGCAGTAGTGGCAGCTTGAACATCCTTCGCACATAAGCACTCCGAGATGGTCCGCGAACCGCAGTCTCTGACTTCAGGAGGCCCGCTCTGTCTTGAACGAGGAGGTCACGTCGGTGCGCGGGATCCCTTCGCCGTCCGCTTCAGCTCTCGTTCGCCTCACGACCGTGTGGTTTTTCTGCCGTCCTTGCAGGTATGACTTTTTTATCGTGAGCCAGGCGGTGAGAAGCGGCAGCGTCTCGCCCACACACTACAATGTCATCTACGACAACAGCGGCCTGAAGCCGGACCACATACAGAGGCTGACGTACAAGCTGTGTCACATCTATTACAACTGGCCGGTAAGTGTGTTCGTCCACTTCGGCGAGACTCGGAAAGCAGCTGCTGGGTTTTTAAAGGCCTTTTATAGTTGACACTGACATGTGTAATGCACACCAGATTTAGAGTAACAGGCCCTGTGTTTCTTCCTCTAAAGGGCGTCATCCGGGTCCCGGCTCCTTGTCAGTACGCCCACAAACTGGCTTTCCTCGTGGGCCAGAGCATTCACAGGGAGCCCAACCTGTCACTGTCCAACCGCCTGTACTACCTCTGACCTCCACCAGAGGACGACACACAGCGGTTTCTGTGTTGGGAATGTAACGTCGGGCTTTTCTTAAGCTTTTTATTTCTTTTAGCTGTTACCTTTCTAGATGAAACTTGGGGAAGGAATTAGGTCTGGAGTCTCATTTCTAGCATTGCTACTTGACTGGCTTATAGGTAAAAATTCAAATTTTATATTTTCTCTTGTTTGTTTCCTCAGCTACAGTGTGAGGATTTTTGTTTTGGAGAAAGCTATGGATAAGGTGCTTTGTATTGTAAACACACTTTTAGACTATTTGAAAAGTGGGGATTTACTCAAAAGTACTTTCAGGAGTGAGCAAGTCCTTCTTTGTAGGCCTTACGTTAATTATCTTCTTTTTGAAATATTTTCATTTAAGGAAGCTCACTAGAACTGTAAGGTGGGGTTTTATTTGGGTATCTGATCTATTTTAGAGGTGAAAGCTGCCATTAAATAACCTGTACAAGGTGTGGGAACTGTATGAGACTCTGTGGAGAAGTAGGCTAATTTTTTATTTCATTTTGGGGCTAGGTGGTATAGGGGTTAAAAGAAGATGGTTGAAAAGTTTTAAATTTCTGTCCAAAGAAACATTTTAAGACTCTTAAGAGGTCAGTAATCTATATTAACATTACGAGTTGTTTTGCAACTGAGACATTATTCTGCTTGTTATAGAATAAAATTGGATTGTTACCCTGTTCAGGAACAGTTTGTTTTTACTGAAAGCATCTGCATTTTCATTCATTTACTGTATTTTTTTTTTTTTAAACGGGGAGAGTTCACTCCGTCAAAGGGCTGTGATCCATTTACAAAAGCGAAGGTCCGTGAGTTCGAGCCCCGCGTCGGGCTCTGTGCTGACAGCTAAGAGCCTGGAGCCTGTTTCCGATTCTGTGTCTCCCTCTCTCTCTCTGACCTTCCTCCATTCATGCTCTGTCTCTCTCTCTCAAAAATAAATAAATGTTAAAAAAAAAAAAAAAAAAAAAAAACACCGAAATCCGCATCACTTGAACTTGAGGGTCTACGGCTGCCATCCGCGAGTTTGCAACACAAGAATGGGAGCCGTAGCTCAGAAGTGCAGACCAAGAAGGGTGGTGTTGAGTTGATAATCGTAGCTGTTCACGTTTACGTATCTGTAGGAATTGCCAGGAAATTCTGCACTTAATGAACGGAACTCACCTCTAAATGTTGCTTGTAAACGTAACGGGTGTGAATGTTAGCGATCGTACATAAACTCGTCTGAGCATGTTATACTTGTCTTTTCAAATAAATGCCTTATTAACATGAATGAAAACCATTTTATTTTCCTTTTAGTTGTAGCTAATAACTACATAGCTATTGTTAACACTGATCTTGGCTATTAGCCCAGGTTCCTTAACCTACTTCCTTAACCCTGTGAACATGAGAGGGAAAGAACAGGGCCTGCCTTGCGAGCGTTCGGAAAGCTGCCGGAGACAAGATGCCGTTGCAGAAGTTGCGTTAGACGCTGTCCCGGTTCAAAGGGGTGTGAGGACGGCTAACCCTGCAGCTGTGACAGATTGGTTTGGGGTATTTATGTGTGGATTTGTAGTGCTGCCCAGTAGCTGTTAAGTCAGTAAAGCGTCATCCATAGCAGCTTTTACACAATCTGTTAAAGGTTTCAGGTCTTTACCGATTCTTCAGGATTTCAGTCTAGAGAAGTTACAGTGGCCAAGAGACGCTCACCCAAGCCCGAAGACTCTGCCGCCACGGACGGAACATCTGCTCAAATTCGTTCCGGCCAAAAGGGTTCTGGCTTGGCTTGTTCACTCATCCCGGGCAGTGGTTCCCAGATTGAATGTTAAATGTCACTCATTTGCCTGGTCTGGGTCCGCGCCGCACCTAGGCCCGAACCTCTGCCAGGTGAACTGTCCCGTAGACACATCCCGGGGCTTCGTCTGGGGACTTGGGCCAGTGCCAGGTGAGAAGGCATCTGGAGCCTAGTCGACAAGAGGATATGGGGGGGGGGGGGGGGTCTCTGTTGTCTGCTTTCTTCGCTGGCGTTGATGGGCCTCCTGGGGGACAGAGAGGGCCAGAGGGTCTAGGTTTGGGTGTCCACCTCACCCCCTTGGAAGGGGCACCCTTTCCACAGTAGTGCTGGCAAAAACCCTGGCTGTCTACACCTCCGGGAACCTAAGGGATGCACATCGGGGTAGGTTGAACCCGGCTCCCGTGCCGTGTCCAGGAGCGCACGTGTGCGCGATGCCGAAGGGACGGCGCCCACGGGAACGGCAGGGGCTGCGCTGTGCGGTCTGCCCCCCCCCCCCCTGGTCCGTCTGGGTGGAGGGGGCCAGGTGGGGACCTCGGGACCCTCCGCTTCAACACGTGGCAGAAACACCCGTTCCGAGCATTCCCTACTTGTCTGTCCCAGGCAAGCCCACGACCCACCTCGCTGACACGCCGGCCCGCGGTCAACCCTGCGTGTCCCCGGTCTGCACCCTGCCCCTCTTGGAGGGCCTGGTGCCCGCCCCCCTCCACCCCCCGCCCCCCACCCCCGCCGGCCCTGCCACCGCTGCCCTGCTTCTCCAGCAGCCTGGGGTGGGCCACGGCCACGTGCAGCCCCCTCCCCCGTCACTGGGGTCCCCGGACTCCCTGCTGCTGCCACACCTGCTCCCGCCCACCTGCGCGCCCGACACACCCGCTCCTTCGAGGATGTGCTGTCATTGCGCCTCCCTTGCCCCGCATCAGTGTTTCCTCTGCCTGCCTCCCTCTCCGGGCCGACAAAGCCGGCCGTGTTCTTTCCATCCTAAAAAGGCCCCCGGGGCCCCCGTGGTCCCTTTAGGTGGGGGAGGGTCGGTAAGGTGTCCTCCTACCTTCATAGCAAATGGCAAAGCCGGCCGCTTACTGGGGTAACTCCCCACGGGGGGGCCCGGTGAGGAGGTCGCGGCCGGCGGGAGGACAGGAGGGGGGCGGGCGGAGGGAGGGAGTTCGTCCCGGGGACCCCACAGCCCGAGCTTGGCCTCCCGAGCCACCGCAGCAGAGAGGACGGTCACGTGAGCCGGCCCAGCCGTGCCGGCGGGAGTCCCTCTCGGCGCACCTAGCGGGGTCCTCGTGCGCTTCGGTGCCACGTGGGGGGCTCGCCCTGCCGCTGGCACTTCGAGGCCAGTGACGGCGGCCAGGGTCGTGCAGACCGCACGGCTGTGGGCTCTGCCCTCAGCAACGCAGTGGCCGCTGGTGACGAGCCGGCCCCGCCCCAGCTTTTCTCTACTCCTCACTGCCGAGGGGGCGACTGCCCCGGCCTTCCTGCCGCACAGGGGCCTGTGCGCCCGGCACCCAGCCTCAGACACCCCCGTGCTCAGAGAGCCATGATTCTGGAAGCCCCAGACACAGGCTCGGTCTCCTTGCACGTTTCATAGCAAGGGGAGGCCGGGTAACAGTGGCCTCCTCCCGGGAGGTGGCCCTGCCTGGCGGGGGGGGGGGGGGGGGGGTTCCAAAGTCCGGCGCGAAGCGTGCAAGCAGCCGGGCCGAACGCGGGCCACGGGGACACCAGAGTGGTTCTGCAGGCGAGCAGAGCACTGAACTTCCGGGGCCGGCATCCAGGGGTGCTGCCGAGGCCGTGTTCTGCCCCCCCACCCCCCGAGCTAGTTCACCCTCCTTTCTAGCAGAGGTCGAACAGTCCAGTCCTCCCAAACTCGGCCTAATCGTTCACATAAGTGCGGCAAGAACAGCGACGGGTCGTCTAGGCTCCCTTAACTCTGCTGGGGCTTCTCCCAAAGAACTTCAGTTAAAAGTTTCTTTAATGGCTTCATTTTGGGGAGCGAGTGAAAAGGGGAGGTGCAGGGAGAGACAGAGGATCTGCAGTGGACCCTGTGCTGACAGCAGAGAGCCTGGCGCAGGGCTCGAACTCACCCTGAGATCATGACCGGAGCCGAAGTCCGACGCTTAACCGCCCGAGCACCCCCCCCCCCCCCAGGCACGCTTCTCCTAAGGAATTTCAGATGGAGCCTTTAACAGCCGTTCAAGGCCAAGAGCCCCACCAGATGCTCACCCACCAGCAGACTCGCCTGCAACACCCACCGTCGGCATTTGGAGTTCCCTCCCTTCCTGAGGCCCCCAAGACCTGTCGGGCAGCGACCTGCCTCATTCACCTGGTCAGGCTCCCGGGAACCCCGGAAGCAAGGTACCAGGCCAGTGTCTTCCAAGGGCTCTGTCGGGTCCGTAAAGTCAACCCTCGCTCCCTAAAGCCGTGTGGGCGCCTCTGTCTCAACTACACTTTCCAGTCAAAGCCTTGTTGGTAACAGCCGGTGTTTCCAATGACGTCATGTCACAAGAACAGATTGTCCTCAAACTTGTGCGAATAACGAGCCGATTTCCTTCTGTTGCCACAAGCCCCAGCCCCGTCCTCCTGGGTATGAACTGACACGGAATTCACCACTCACACCCCCAGGGCCTGTACCTGTTTCACCAGCATTTTCACCCGGGAGAAAGCCTCTTGGATGGCACCCAGCCCCTCGGCTTCCGAACCAAGCCACATACAGGTCTAACACCTGCGCTGGTCGGGGAATAAAAGGCCTCCGGGAACCTAACGAGAGCCTGGAATTCATCTTAGGGACCGGGAAGGTTCATACTGTGTCAGCGACCGCATCCCGCATCACTTTTATCCGGTGAACCGAATGACTCCGCCCTGGGCTCTTGCCGGCACTGACCTGCCATCCTCCGGACGTCACGCCGTAATGACGCGGCCGCTGGAGACCCAGGGTGACTCTCGGGGTCCGCAACCTGAGTTCACCTGCCCTGGTTAGATCCAGACCCTGCGGAACGTCTACCCCCACGTGTACGCAGGGATGGAGTAACTAAGCACCAGGAAACGGGGGGGGGGGGGGGGGGGGAAGAAGCCCGCGGATCCGTAGAGACTAACGGGAGCTTGCTAATCTGTCCCCTGTAACCATCGATAAGCCTTCTTTCTCCCCCAGATTTCAAGGGTTTCTTCAGGTAGGTGTGCATCCAGCTCCAATGCCTATCGGAGCTGGTTCAGTCTGTAGCAGGACCAGCAGGACCAGTAGACGCTCGGGTCGCCCCCAGCTGCAGACCCTAGAGGGCAACGTTGTCCCTACCCTGGTCTCCACCCCGAAATTCCTCCATTACCGGACGGGCACTCGGCACACCAGTTTCTGAACCTTCTTACAAGGAAATAAACTCCTTTTCCTGAGGTCGTGCCTTCCACACGCTGGACAAGACCGCATCGGCGTGTTCCGATTTTCTCGCGGGTGCCAGATGCGACATCTTGCCACAGCTGGGAGAGGCCTAGATGGGCTCCTTCCCATCGTCGTCGGCAGGATCCTGTGTTCCCAATTTTCCCACCCGTCCGTCTCGTCTCCCTGCTGCGGGAGTCTCGGCGAAGCCGGTCTCCACCGCGGCTGCCGGAGCAGCAGGTGCGGCCTCCGTACCGGCCTCTAAGCGCCGGGCGGGCTGCACGTTTCCAACCAATCACATTAGCCAAGGGCCGGGGTCCTCTCGAGCAGTGGCTGAGGCCACCCGTGACCCCCCAGACCCATGTAACGTACTACGGTGCCCCCGGCGTCGCAGCCGGGACGCCCAACCTGCCACCGCCTCGGCCCCTTTGCTCCACCAACGCCACGGACAAGGGGAAGGCCCCCCCTCACCCTGGGCAGCCCCCTGGCCCATCCGCGCCTCTCTGGTTTCCGCCTCCTCAGGAGGTGGAGGAGGGTCCGTGTACCCTCCAGACCGAGAAGACCCTTCACTTCCGAAACGCACGCACGCCAGCCCACCGCTCGCTGTCGTTCGGGGCGACTTACCGCAGCAGACGACCCAGGACACCGCGGCCACGCTCCGTGCAGGACGGCCCGCAGCCCGCAGCTTTTATGGAGCATGGCCGTGAGGGTCTCTGCGGGTTCTCTGCAGGGGCGCCACCTGTATGCCTGGGGGCGGGGTCTCTGCGAGTTCTGGCAGGGGCGCCACCTGTATGCCTGGGGGCGGGGTCTCTGCGGGTTCTCTGCAGGGGCGCCACCTGTATGCCTGGGGGCGGGGTCTCTGTGAGTTCTCTGTACTGGAGGGGAACCCAAGATGAAGGACCTAGGACGCCCCCTTAAAACAAAATTCTGTTGCCCTCAACCCTCTCGTCATTTCCTCCGCACCCGGTGGTCTTACCGAGATACCCCCCCCCCGCCCCGCCCCGCCCCCGTGTTGCTAATCGGTGGGTTCCCAGCACTCACACCCCACACCCATGTCCCCCGCCTCGGAAGCGCTCCCTGTGTCCGGCTTCTGGGGTGCCGTGCTCCGATGTCCCCTCCGCCCCCCCTCCCCGGGGCCTCCCGGCTTCACGGAGGGGCGCCTCCGGGTCTATCTGCGGAACCCCTTGGTAACTCCGTCCGTCCCCACCGCTCACTTCTGCGAAAGCGCTTCCCAGATGCACCCACTTTCATCCCGTCTGCCTCCCGAGGATGGCTCGGGAGGGCAGTGACTTGTGTCCGCTTCACTGGCGTCTTCGCGGTGTGGTTCTCAGCCACCGAGCCGGTACCGCCACTCCTGCACTCGTGTTCCCTGGGCGCGGCCGAGTTCAGGAACCCTGTCTACTCAGCCACCTGCGGCACACGCCGCGCACCCGAGTCGCTTGTCCTGCGCCAGCATCCATCCGGGCCTGGGACCTGGACACCGGTGCGCGCCGCCCTGCCAGGGCTGACGACTGGGATGCCAGCACACCAGGACAGGAGGGGCCAGCCGCCCGCGTGGGCAGCGGCCGTCAGGCGCCGAGCCCCAGCCTGTGGCCGCACCTCAGCTGTCCTGCCGCCGGCGGGTTTCCTTTCTGGGCCCCGGCTGCGCAGGCGCGGCCACCCCACCCTTGTCCGCGCTGCCCAGCCCCCCGCCCCACCCCCTCCCATCCCGCTCCCGTCTGGTACAAGGGTGCGATGGGGGGTGGGGGTGGGGGGGCGCCAGGGGCAGCCCTCCCGGCTGCTGTGTGGCCAGGGCTGCTCCTGGCCCCGGGGCCACCACACCTGCCCTGTAAGCGGCCGGGACACAAGGCTTTGTTCGCTCCGGGGCCTTGGAGCTCCTACCTTAATCTGCAGTGTCTCCGCCCTTCCCGGTCCGGCCCCCAGGCCTGCAAGCCGAGGGCCGGGCAGTCTGCGCACCTTCCTTCTGGACAGCACGTCCCTTGTGTTCCCTCTCACCCGACTTCTGTTTTAAATCCACTCACCGAGTTCCAACGTACACCTCCGCGTCCCCAGCTGGACGAGCTTCGGCAAATGCCTACACTCGCTCTGCCATAGATTTAGAAAACGTCTACTGCCTCCCTGCCCCTTTGCGAAGAGTCCTTCCCACCCGGTCCCCAAGCAACCGACGACGTGCCTTCCACCTGCTCCGGGATTTAGGACCAGGAAATCCTGCACCCTGTGCCGCTCTGGGCAGAGTGTTTCAAGGACAAACCCACGTGACTGTGTAAGCGGTGTATTTGCTAAGCTGTGTTCCGTCCCATGCGGTTCCACGTTTACTCACCAACGCAGGGATATTTGGGGTGTTTCACGCGTGGGGCCACTACAACGAACTGTAGCAACTTCTGAAGGCTTTACGCGAGTATCTACTTTTATTTCTCGTGGGCAGACACGCGGACACGGGCCTACTAGACCTGCGAGCTAAGAGTCTGACCGGATGGAAGCCTCCCGGGCCCCGCTCTGCGAGACACGACTCCGGCCGCCCCGTGTCTTCACCCATAGTTGATGATGTCGGTCTTTTTAATTTTCACAGAATTTTAAAATGTTTAAAGTCAACCTAAGATTAAACACACCCATAGCAGTGGGCGTAGAATGTTCTCTCATTTGGGTTATTAACTGCATTTCCCTGCTGGCAAACGATACTGAGCATTTTTGTGCTTGCACACTGGCCGTTTTTACATCTCTTATAAAATACGTGTTCAGGACACTGGGTGGCTCAGTTGGTTGAGCATCTTTTTTTTTTTTTTTTTTAATGTTTATTTTTATTTTTGAGAGAGACAGAGGCAGAGCATGAGGCAGAGAGAGAGGGAGACACAGAATCCGAAGCGGGCTCCAGGCTCCGAGCTGTCAGCACAGAGCCCGACGCGGGCCTCAAACTCATGAACCGTGAGATCATGACCTGAGCGGAAATCGAGAGTGAGATGTTCAACCAACTGAACATATTCTAATGAAATCTGCGTTCTTAAATTAAAAAAAAAAATTGCTTTAATCCTTATTTATTTTTGACACAGAGCGGGAGCAGGGGAGGGGCAGACAGAGAGGGAGACACAGAATCCGAAGCAGCTCCAGGCTCCGAGCTGTTAGCACAGAGCCTGATGTGGGGCTCGACCTCATGAACTGTGAGACCATGAGCTGAACCGAAGTCAGTCACTTAACCGACTGAGCCAGCCAGGCGCCCCAATCTCCCTGTCTCTACGCCCTTCCCCTTCTCCTGCTCTCTCAAAATAAAATTTAAAAAGTTCCAATCTTTTGCACATTTAAAAAAAAATCTGGTCTTATTGAATTGGAAAATGTTTTTCTACCTTCTAGACAATTCTTTTGTCAGATACACGTGCTATGCATTATGCTGCTGTCTCCCAGTTTCCGGCTTGCTGTTTTGTTCTCTTAAGTATCATTCAAAGAGAAGACATTTTTAAATCTGCTGAAGTCCAGTTACCAGGGTTTACTTTTTTCTGGCCAAATTTCTCCGTTTTCTTCTAGCAGCTTGATAGTTTTAACTTTTTCATTTAGGGCAGTGATCTGTTTGGGATTAATTTTTGTGCACCACGTGAGAGGAGGGTCAGTTTCCCACCTCCTCCCCTGTAAGTAGCTCTTTCTGCAACATTTCTTTCTAGAAAAGACCATACTTCGCGTCTTCCCCTACTGAGCTGTCTCGGTACCTTTGCGGCAAATGAACGCACCACATATGTGTGAGTCTACTTCCGGACTCCCCAGTTCATCCCAGTGATTTCAACGTGCGCATTTTACACAAAACCAACACTGCCTCCGTCACTGTAGCCTCACAAGTCTCAAAATCGGGCCACGTGACTCTTTTCAAACTCTATTCAATCTTTTTCAAAATTGTCTTGGCTGTTGTAGATCATTTTGCATTTCTGTATCAGGACTTAAACCAGCTCCTCAATTTCTAGACAAAGCTTGCTGGGATTCTGACTGGGATTTCACTAAATCAACAGATCCGCTTGGGAGAAATCGGAAATTTAACATTACATTTTCTACACCACCAACATATTCCATTTAAGAGCTCTTTTATTTCTAAGTGACGTTCTTTATTTTTCAGTATACAGGTTTCGCTCACATTTTGTTAACTTTACCCTGAAGTATTTCACGGTTTTGATGCTAATATAACTAATCACATGTATTTTTATTACTGTACCACTTCTCTTTTAATTTGTCCTAATTGTTCCCTGCTAGTTTGTAGAAATACCGATGATTCGTGTACGCTGACCTTGTACCTGTTCTCTTGCCCAATGCACGTGAGTTCCAACAGCATCTTGTAGCTGACTTAGCATCATATCATCTGCACATAAACACCATTTTGCTCCTTTCTTTCCAAACTGTGATTTTTCTTTCCCCTCCTTTCCTTCTTGTGCTGCCTGGAAGCCCAGCACGATGTTGAATACAAGCAGTCAA
This sequence comes from Neofelis nebulosa, assembly GCF_028018385.1. NCBI lineage: Eukaryota > Metazoa > Chordata > Mammalia > Carnivora > Felidae > Neofelis > Neofelis nebulosa. The sequence continues at coordinate 93,661,847 of NC_080792.1, forward strand.
ATGGACGCGCCTGTGTTGTTTTTGATGGAAAGAAAGAAGCGGTCAGCGTTTGCACCGTTAAGTATGGGGCTGGCCGTTAATTTTATGAAGTTGAGATCAACTCCTTTCTTTGCCGAGTTTCTTGAACAGCTGTTTTAATCTGCTAATATTTTGTTTAGGGTTTTTAAAAAAATTCGTGGTGCTCTTGGTCTGCAGACCTCTTGTGACGTCCAGGTCTAGTTTTGGTATCTGGATACGGCTGACCTAAGGGGTCTGGGCATCTGTCTTCTCTCCAGGAGTTGTATACAGTCGGCATCATTTATTCCTTAAACGTTCAGTAGTGTTCGCCAAAGCGAAGTGCAGCTCGTACTGTCTCGGGTTTGCCTACATATTTTGGGAAATTTGTACATTTCTTCAAAGATGTAGAGGAACATTAGTTCTGGCTACTTTTGCTCTTTTTTTTTTTTTTTTTTTTTTTTGAGAAGTTGTCAACTTTTTTTTTTTCTACTGTGGTAAAGTATACGCAGGAAACTTCGCCATTTCAACCATCTTTAATTGTGCGGTGGCACAAAGTGCATTCACACCGTTGCGTAGACTTTAATTTCTTAAATCAGCATTTCTTGAACTAGAATTCTTTTTTTTAACCTCAGACATGCCGTTGCATCTAGCACTGTTTTTACATTAGTTCTTCAAGGTGGATTCATCTTGGGCAACTAAAGCTCTGTGCCCTCCGACCTTCCCGTGCCCCCCTCCCCCCGCCCTGGCACCCAGCAGCCCGCTCTTGGTGGGTCGGTCTTGGGGAAAGGTGACAAATACGGTTGGGGTTCACCCGCGAAGCCTTGGCCGTACGAGAGCGGTCCTCGCGCACAAGAGATACCCACTCAGCGCCAACTGCCTCCGTTTCCCCGAGCGGGCCGTCTGTCGCCTGTGCGCACGGGAGAAAGGAATTCTGGGAGGCTGCTCTGATGAAAAGCGCTTGAAACAAAGACACAGAGTAAACGGCCTTGTATAAAATAACAAATTTTATTTCTAGAAAATATTTTACACTAACTGAACACATGCACACACGCACATGATATGTAACCACACACTGAGTAACTTCCTTTTAATAAATGGACCACACGCTAATATATTACAATTTACAATAGAGGTTTTGAAGACACAATGGGGGAAAGCTTGGTCATTCGTTTATAAACCTTCCGTAAATTACAAAAGAAAGGCCGTCTGAAAAGTATGTATAAAGAGTAAAAACCATTTACAAGTGAACAAGAATTACAAAACAGAAACCATCAAATACATCTGCCGGCAACTTTGCAAGTCTCTTGTTCGAGTGCCAGTGGTGGAGACTGGTGTGGAATCGACGCGAACAGACTGAGATTTCGGGGGCTGTGCGTGTGGCTTGTGCATCGTGGGGGCTGCTCTACTGTGTGTTGCTCGCTGCTGGGGGCTGTGGGGGGGGGGGGCGGGCACTGGACAAACATGGAAGTAACAGAAACGCAGTTGCCACGAGAGGGGACACGGAAAGCTATGAGCCTGGTCAGCTTCCTGGCAGGTTGGAGGAGTGGGACTTGTCCGAACAAAGTCCCTCCCTCCCTCCCTCCCGCCCTCCCTCTCTCTCTCTGGTTTTGAATGATCTGAGTAAGTAAACATTTCTTTTCTGTGTTTCTGTGTTACCCGGCTGGTTTGGAAAGACGAGAAGCCGGGACTCGGAATGCACAACTCGATTCCAGAGCAGTGTGTCTGTGGGGGTGACGAGCGCTGAATGTACAACACGTACGAAGTGCACACCGTAGATTTTATTGGACAGTACAAACCATTGTGCGTTTATAAGGCAGAACATCAAGGCGGTTAAACTAGGAGTTTCAAGACCAGAGTTAGAGTGAGTTATGCGTCATGAGGCAAGCATTCTGGAAAGGGGGTCAAGGTGGAAACCATTCCTTTAAGGGCGGATGACAAATGCACAGAGACCGGAGGAGCCCGAGGAGCCCCTGGCCCCCCCCCGCGTGCGTGCGGAGGAGCCCCCCCCCCGGCCTCCAGGCAGCCCTCGGGCAAGAGCGGGGGAGGGGGGGGTAAGGGGTGGGGGGGGAGGCTGGGGGGAGGGGCACCAGCAGCTCTTTGTCCTTGCGGTGGCCTTAAAGTGCGCGGTGGCGCAAAGAGCGTTTCTCTACTGGTGTCAGGGGAGAAGAGTGTTTGTTTAGGAAGGTACTTGAGTCATGAAAGCCCTAGTTTGGAATTAAGGAGAATTACGGAGGTGTGGGAGTTGTCCAGAAGCACATGGGTCATTTCACTGCACCCAGCCTTTTCAGCAGTTTCTTGCCTTTGGAAAGCAGCCCCTTTTTCTTTTTCGAGGACATTTCCCTGCCTCTCCCAGGACTACCAGTACCCATAGATGACGTAGGTGACCCCGAATGGAGATGGGCTGAGGGGGATGACGCTCTCCTTGCTGTACCTGAACCCTCGGGAGGAACCTAGTAGGTACAGTGTGACAGTTTATTGAGTGCGTGCGCGCCAACAACATCCATCCACTCGGTGACATCACACTGTCCCCGTCTCCCACCAGGCAAGACAAGGGGCGGCCCGCGGCTTCCCTCGGGGTGGAAAGGGGGCCCCGCAGCGGGCCCGAGGGGGACGGCCTGGCCACCACCGGCTGCTTTGCCGTCACTTTGTCTTCGGGGCTGGGGGGCGGCCGTTGCTTCGGCAAAACAAAGCTGGGTAGTAATTTACTTTGTAAGTCAAGACCAAATGCGGGAGCGTGGGAGGTGGGGGTGCCGCTTTGAGTGGAAGTGGCCGAGGACCCCTCGGCATCGCACGAGCGAACGCTCTGAAAGGGGGCTTCGGGGGCTCGGCTATGGAAGTGCGGACCGTGGCGGGGGCGTCCCCGAGGGGCGGGCGGGGGGGGGGGGGGTTAGTGGGCTACAGCAGACGGCACACCGGTTGAAAGAAAAGAAAAACTAAAATGAACCTCAATTGCAATCAAAGGAAGCGTCGAGGCCCTTGTCGCCTTTCATCATTTCCAAGCGACTGGAGATGAGGTTTTGCCAACAGAACGCGCGCCGCGGTGCCTGCGGGTCCTCCGCGCGGTGGCACCCGGTGCGTCCCGTCCCCATCCCCGTCCCCGCGCTCTATGCGCCGGAGACCCGGGTCCTCCGCCCCGCACCCCTCGCCTCCCCGGCCGCAACGTCTGCCTAGCACGGGTGTTCGGGAGCCAGCAGGCACACGAGAGGAGCCAAGGGCCTGACGCTTGCTTGGATTTAAAATCAAGGTCTCGTTCCAATGGAAAACACCTAGTAAAGCATCCCAAAGGACACCTGAAGATACCATCTATGCGTCTGAGGCAATCATTGGAGCTGCATGTGTCGCAAAGCTCAGTACTGCACTGGGGCCCCCGCCCGTGTGCTCGGAACACGTGTTTGTGCTTTGGTGAGGAGCCTCGGCTCGCTCGCGAGAGAGAGGTACGGTGGCTCGAGCGAAGCTCGCCTGGCATGCCAGCCGGCCCGGGGCGTGTTCGGAGCCAACGCTAGGTGGCCGCACGCCCACTACTCATCTGCTCGATCTCGAGTTAACGTGTTTGGGAGTGAGATCTCCTAGAGTAAACAGAGTCGTGAGCTTGTGCTTTTTCCGAGGGGGGCTAACGATGCGATATGCAGCTTCAGTTATGAGGAGACATTGGAACATTCTCTATGTAAACAAACAATTAGCCTGTTAAGAAATATGTTCCCAATGTTGGCCTTTGAAATGTTCTTAATGGAGACAGTAGGAAATGAGTTTTCAACATGATTATCCTACTACAGATTCAGTTGCTTTACAACTGAGGCCAGTAACGGCCTGATGTTTTAGGTCCAATGAGTTTTTGAGACATATTTCTTTTTTTTTTTTTTTTTTAAACCCCACAGTGAAGCCTTAAGTCTACTGCACTCGTCCGTGTAAGGTAGCTTAAGTTGGTATCTTTATAGGTATCTTCAGCTGCTCACTTACGTGAAGGGCTACAGTGCCTGATTAGGGTGTGAAATGAACACTCTTCTTCTGTTTCCAAGCAGATGAGCAAAGAAATAAAAATATATATATATAAAAATGTAATATATAAAAACTGGCAGTGATGGAAAAAAATAAAAATGAGAGACTACACATGAATGTAATCGAATAGTCAGTTTTGCTCGAGGAGCCCTCAGGTCTGTGGCAAGAGATCTGAAACCCTGGCGGGGCAGGCGGCCGCCAGTGCCCCCTGGACGGAAGGACTAGCCGACCCCTTCGCTCTCAACCGAACCGGAATGTGCGTCTATGCTGTAGGACGGGGGCTCCCTTGGTGAGGAAAGGCGGATTTGAAAGAATCGAGAGGGTCTGTTTTGGCGAACTAAATAAGCTTGCGTAAGAATCTCGAGGCACAACCCCCAGGGAAGGGCGGAGACAAAAGATACAAAAATACCAGCACAAGGACCGTGGCAGGCCGTACGTGGCAGAGCGGGACACAAGTCAAAACTGCTGGGGGCGTGTGCTTACCCGTTTGGCCTTGGAGCGCGGCGGTGCGTCTCGGGAGTAGTGACAGGGCACGTCGGAGAGGTAGACCTCCACGTCGTCAGGCACTTCCTCCAGGAAGTTGGAAGGGACAAGGCCTTTCTGCCCATTAAGTTCCCCCTGGAAGCACAGAAGAACGAGTTACCCTGTTTTTCCGGAACCCGACTTCCTGCTCCAGCTGCGGGAGGGAAGCTTCGAGCAGCGTGGCCTGCTGGGTCTGTTCTGGTTCAACAGCGGAGGAACTTCCAAAGGGACCCCGGTGTGTCCAAACCCACCCTGGTCACGGGAACAGCCTCACGACACGCCGACCGAGCTCCCCGGGGTCTGCGTCTGGCCGGTCTGGGCTGACGCAGAGGCACCTGTGTCTCGGGCAAGGGGCAAGGGGCAAGGGGCAAGGGGCCCGGGGCCACTCCTGGGCACCACTGGCTGGGATGCCCTCACGGAGCGGCCATCGACCCCGGCCGGCTGTCCTCAGAATCCCTACGGAGCCTTGAAAAACACCATCTGTGCAGCACGTGGGTCCAGACGGACCGAACCCATCCGGGCGATGTGATGTGCGGGCAAGACGGGGAGCTACTGATCCGTCCACACACGTCATCTCTCTAAAAATCCAAACAACGTGGGCAAATGAAAGCACCTGCTGACCCCTCTTCGGACGATACTGCTTCCCTTCCGGAACGTTCTCTCCTTTCCATATCTACACAGGTCGCCATCCACGGGACATCTGTACCCAGCAGGTCACAGCCACCTAATGGCTTCTTCCCCACCACCCCCAACACAAACCTGCCCCCGCGGTGCCCAGAACCAAGTCCCAAACTGGTGACCCCCGGTGTACATGGGAATCTGCGTCCCTCTTCACAAGTCTAGGAAACGACGGCATGGGACGGGCAGCCGACTCCCTCCGCACCAGAAACTGCGCCCAAGGACACGGCCAACAGCGTGAAAAGGGAACCTACAGGATGGGAGGGTATCTGCAAGCCATTTATCTAGGAAGCAGTTAACGTCCGGAACGCATCAAGAGCTCTCAACACCACAACAAGAAACCGATTAAAAAACGCACAGGCGCCTGGGGGGCTCCGTCTGTTAAGCAACCGACTCTTGATTTCAGCTGACGTCATGATCTTGCAGCGTGGGGGTTCAAGCCCCACTTCAGGCTCTGCACTGACGGCACGGAGCCTGCCTGGGATTCTCTGTCTCCCTCTCTCCCTACTCCTCCCCTGCTTACGCTTTCTCAAAATAAATACACGTTTTTAAAAACGGACAAAGGACTTGCATAGACACTTCCCCTGAGGAAAGACACATAAATGGCCAACAAGCACATGAGAAGATGCTCAACATCGATCGACATGAACGTCTTAGAGCAACGTAAATCAACATCACAGGATACCACCTCACATCCGTTAAACGGACAGGACAGAAAACAAAAACAATTAAAGAAAAAACGACCAGAAAATAGTGTTGCCGAAAACACGGACAAGCCGGAACCCTCGTGCGCTTGCTGGTGGGGACGTGGAACGGAGTGGCTGCCGGGGGCAAAACCGTCCAGCAGCCCCAGTTAAACGCAAAAGCACCCCCCGACCCAGCGATTCCACTCCTGGGCCTAGACCCCCGAGAGCTGGAAGCAGGGTCCGAGGGACGTGTCTGTGCAGCACGCTCACGACTGTGTGCTTCACGGGAGCCACGTGCCCCTGACGGGGGTGAACGGGGAGCCAACCCGTGTCCCCACCGCGGAGCAGCACCCGGGGGCGGACACGTGCTACGACGCGGACGGCCCCATGGGACTCGTGCCTGGTGAAGGCGGGCGGAACGGAATTCACGCGGTGACCGCAGTTCCACGAGGCCCCGACAGCAGGCGGGTCCACGCGGACGGAGGGCAGACGGGGGGCCGGGACCGGGGGTCGGGGGGTGGGGGAGGGTAAAGGCTAACTGTGTTCAGTGGCGACGGAGTCTCGGGTTTGCGGGACGGCGACCACGTGGCGTCTGCGTCACGCCGGGAACGTATCCACCACCACTGAACGGCACGCCTGACGATGAGGACGGCCAATTGTACGGTTTTTGCAATTAAAAATAAAACTTAATTAAGCAAGAGAGGCGGCCCCAGGTACCTCCCACGTCTCCCCAGCAAGAACTCTCGCTGGGCCCGGGATGCACATGCCCGGGGGCACCTGCCCTGGCTGCGACCCTGGAGACCCCTCTCCCCTTTCTGGCGAGCCCCCAATCCTCCTCCCTGAGGCCTCAGCTAACTTTCCTCAGCGTCCCTTAGACTCTCTCTAGGACACGTGCCCCCGGGCCTCTGCTCACATCGAGGGTCCCCCGTCACACCTCCACGCGGGCACTCAAGCGTCTCCGCGGCCCAGACGTCTGTCAGGAAACCCGGCCCCACCAGACTCCCCAGCAGCATCAGAGAACTCGGCTCCTCCGGGTGAGGCCGCGGGCGGCTCGCGTCTGGGGGACGTGGGACCGTGTCCCGTGTCCCGTGGGAACGCACAGCCTCACGCTCAGCTCCCTGGTGGGGCCGCGTTCACCTCACGCAGGCCTGCGGCTCCCCGACCCAGGACGGTCCTGTGCACGCCGGTGTCCAGGCGGACCCCTGCTCTGGGCCTCCCACAGGCCGTCTTAGGAACGCACGCGTCGCAAGTGCTCACGACCCCCTCATGGCCGCCCCCTCTGCTGCGTGCTGCTGCATCTGACCTTCTGGTGGCCACTAGAATCTTCCGGGATCAACGGCACGGAGGCCGCTCCGTCTTGGAGAGGGTCAGATGTCCTCCAGCTCGCTATTTGCCAAAGCACGTTTTTCTCTCTGCCGTGTCCTTACGCCCACGTTCCCAAGGGCACCCATCACCTGAGGCAGAACCTGGGGGTCCTCCCTGGATGACACTCTTACCCCAACTAGTGGCCTGAGCTCTGGGTGATACAGACGCCAGCTTCTGTCCACTTTCCTCCGTCTTTTGGCCCAGCCTGCAGCCTGTGCCCTGGCCCCTGGGGCCCCCACCGCCCTTCAACCACCTGCAGGACAGGAAGCCCGGCATTGTCCCACTCACAGACCCTTGACAGTCTCACCCAGGAGAAACGGGACAAAGCGTGAGAGGCCTCACTAATCAGGACCCGCACGAAGTGAGGACCCTTGAGTCCCACGTGCCCGAAGCCGTGAACTCGTTGGACTCAAAGAGAAACCTGCCTCACAAAGGACTTGATGGTTTCCCAACTATTTTAATAAAATAAAAGGGGGTGGTGGGGAGGCTGGTGCAAGATGGGCGTCCTGTCCCCAAGCCACCACTGCACCAGGCCCCCCGCAGTCCTGCCAGCTCCATGGCGGCCCCTTGGGCTCGGAGGGCGGCTCTCACAGGAGGCACCCAGTGCAGAAACACTAAGATCAGCCTATCGGTGGGCATTCTTAATAAAGTAACCGTAATAAAACTCTTCTCCTCAGCAAATGCCAGGAGCCATACCCCCAGGAGCACCAAGGGGGGAGGCCGGGCCCCCAAGGCGACTGGGCGGAGACCCAGAGCCCGGGCCAACACTGCCAACAGCCATCAGCCCAGAGGACGGTCGGGGAGGAGTTCTACATTCTGTCGGTGTGAAATCATTAACTTTGCTCATTCGTGTTTCTTTCTTCTCCCGTATGAAAACACATTTGTTACCTTACAAATAATCAGAAAGCTAACTTGTTTGGTATGTGTCTGGATGGAAGAAAATCTTAATTACAAGAATGTGGGAGGGCGCCTGGGCGGCTCAGTCGGTTGAGCGTCCAACTCTTGCTTCAGCTCAGGTCACGAGCTCACGGTTCGTGGGTTCAAGCCCCGCATCGGGCTCTGTGCCGGGAGTGCGGAGCCTGCTTGGGATTCTCCCTCTGCCCCTCCCCGCTGCTCCCTCTTTCTCTCTCTCAAAATAAATACACTTTAAAAGACAAAGACCGTGAATCCATGTGCTGTGTTTACGGCTTACACGCGTGGGAACGACCCCTCACAGAGGGGAAGGGGCGGTGCGGCACACAGCGCGGCCTTTCTGCATTAGACGGGACCCCGCGGAAGGGACACGGGGCAGGCGGGCCTCTCGGGGAGCCGAGCACACAGAGCGCACCCAAGTCAGGGGCGAAAGTATCGATCGCGAGGCGGTGCTTCCCGGGGGCTCCGGAAACTTACGTAATAGAAGCCATCTTCATCGATTTCACCGAACACGGTAATAATGTCTCCCGTGCAGAACGTCAGCTCCGCCTGTAGAGACAAACATCAAGCTAGTGCCATTTTCCCGCACAAACCAGGAGGGTTTTTGTTTCTTCCAGGTTCTTCACGACTGCCCTACTGGCTTCTTTCTTCTCATTATTTTGGTGAGGAGCCACTCCCTCAGTCGTCGGGGAAGAAAGGCAGGAGGCCGCCGAGCGCCTGTAAGCACAGCTCAACGTGAGGCCCCCCCGAAACGAAAAGCGCCCCGGCGCTGGGTCCGGGGCCACAACTCAAGACCGCTGCTGGGCTCCCCCGGTCGCCGTTCTTTGAAAGTAGTCAAATAGTTAACTGGAAAAACCCTGATCTCCAGGGAGACGTTCTCTGCAGACTGGGGACCGTTACATAAATTACCGCCCCCCCCCCCCCCCCACCGAGCGCCAAAACAATCTTGACTCAGTTCTTAAATGCCACTCCGCTCAGTGCCAGGCAGTGGTGGAGGGCGTGAGAAAACAGGAGCACGTGAATGCAGTTTTATCTCCGGACCTGGAAACGAGGGAGGGAGGCGCGCGTCTAAGCGTCACCAGGCACACGAATCGATCTGCACGGAAGTGCCTGGTGAGTCAGTCGCGCTCCACGTCTGCACCACGAGCTGGGGGCGGGTCCCCTTCCGAGTCTCGGTGCTTCGTGGCCACGCCGGCCCAGGCCACGTGCAGAGAGGACACCGGGCCTGTCCCTCGGCTTCTTGCGTGTCAGGGCGGGGGTGGGGGGCGTACTGCTCTGCTTTCCCTCGGGCTTTATTTCCCTCGTCAAGACGACCCTCCGGGGCCACCCCCAGCAGACCAGGATCACAGCTGCTCTGCCCGGAGCATCCCGGATGGGGACCTCCCGGCCACAGCAGCGACCTTGGTCGGCACCTGCTGTGCTGCTCTGTCTCCTCCCTCCTGGCTCCCTAACACCATTCACCGCTCTGGTAGTGCCCCCTGTGGACGGTTCCAGCGATGGCGGGAGGCCAGATCCCGGTTTCCCGGGGCAGCACGGCAGTGAAACCCCGCTCCGGGTACCTCGACGTCGATGTTCGGTGAGCTTTCCCTGGGGTCGTAGTCATACAGGGCCACCACCCTCCGAGTCGCCCCCGGGTGCCGGCCGCCTCTTCGGCTTCTCTCTGTTTACACACAAGAAGAAAGCCGTCATGTGGTTATTTCAAGAGGAGAGGTGCCCCCTCCCTTGCCCCAAGCAGCACAGCAGGCTGCACTTGGCCGCTGGGACCAGACCCGCCCCCTCTCAAGGGGGGCCGGTCGCCCTGGGCTGCATGTTCTAGTATCTCTGCTCGGGCACAGCCCTCCCACCCCCAACCCCCAACATACACACACACAGTGCCAAGGACACTTTCCTTTCCCTGGCATGTCCATCAGGCCGGGAGACAGGTGAAGCAGGGATTCTCCGGAATAATAAATCTAAACGATTCAGAACATTGCTCCTGGAGGAAGTTGGCATTTGTGCATTTCTTCCAAACACAGCCACTCTGCGCCTAGAATTGGTTTCTGGAATTCGTACAAATGAAAACCATGGAAGGCAGGTATTCTGCAAGCACCTAAAGTTGGTTCTGTGCCCTGTCAGTGGTTTTCAGCCGGCACAGGGCCCGGCTGTGCAAAGATCCAGAGATCACCCGCACCTCGGCTCCTGCCCAAGAGGCACTGCTTCATTTAGAGAAAGCAGGGCACCGTTGTAGGGCCTGTGCACTTGCTTCCTTGAATCAGAGAGGAGAGTTATTCCAGGGATCAATTAGACCACTCCCGGGCTTGTTAGTTTTCCAGGGCAAGTTGCAAGTATGAATTCCTGCAGGTAGCGGTAACAGTGAAATTCACCCTTTCCGGCATATGCTGGGTAAGCTTCGAGGAGCTCACACGGTCCTATGACCACGGCTGGCAGCAATCAAGGTGGACAGTTCTGTCAGCCCCCAAAATTGCCGGATGCTTCTCTGATGCCACCTCCAGCCCCAGGTAACCACCGGTCTGCTTTCTGTCCCGAGACTTTTACCTTTCCAGAATAGCATTTGAGTGGAATCATCCCAGATATAGTTTTTTTAGAAAGTGGCTTCTTTCACGGGGACAGCGCACCTGAGACCCACTCGTGTGACCGCGTGCATCAGCAGTCCTACTCTCCCGCGCGAGGGGCAGCCCCCGTGTGGGACGCAGCAGTTACCCGATCCGCCTACCAGGGGAAAGGCACCTGAGTGTCCCGCTATCGGTGGTGCCCGGGCAAGCCCCCTGTGAACACCCTGTGCAGGATTTGAGGGGGAAGTCCTATTCCTGGGGGGTGAGCACTCAGCAGGGGAGTGGGGGGACTGTGCCGGAAGTGTGTCTAGCCTCGGAAGGACCTGCACATCTGACTGCGGAGATGCCCCAGGCGGGTTCACCTCCGGCGGACGGTGTGCTGGCTCCATATCCCTCCTACGCATGGTGTGCCCCCGTGGCTGTGCCCGTGGGTGAGTCTTGGCTCCCTGCCATGCCTTTAATTTGCATTTCACTGATCACGTGAAGCATCCTTCCTCGTGCTTGCTTCCATGTGTCCTCCTTGGTGAAGGATCTCTTCGATCTTTTTTCTTCATTTATTTTGGGAGAAACCAGGACAGAGAGTGAGCAGAGGAGGGGCAGAGAGAGACGGGGGGGTGGGGAGGGGTGGGGGTGGGGGGGGACACAGAATCCGAAGCAGGCTCCAGGCTCCGAGCTGTCAGCTCAGAGCTCGACGCGGGGCTCGAGCTCACAGACTGTGAGACCGTGACCTGAGCCGAAACCAAAAGTTGGACACTTAACCGACTGAGCCCCCCAGATCTCTTCAATCTTTTGTCCCCATTGTTATTGGTCATTTGTTTTCTCGTTGTTGGGTTCTGAAAGCTTCTCATGTGTCCTCTGAATTCAAGTCCCCCTTCAGCTGGGTCACATGCAAATCTTTTCCCCCAGCCTGTGGCCTCTCTCTTCCTTCTCTTCACGGTGTCTTTCTCAGCCCAGAATGACTCGATTTCCATGAAGTCCAACATCAGAATTTTCCTCTTCCGTGGCATGGTTTTAGTGTCACATCAAAGACAGTGCCGCCTGACCACCACCAAGTTTTTCCATGTTTTCTTCTAGAACTTTCACGGTCTTAGTTTTTACATTTGAGACCGTGTTCAGTTTTAAGTTAAGTCTTCTGGTTTGGTGGGAGTATGGCCCGAGCTTCATTTCCCCACCGAATCCAGCACCTGTTATGGAAAAGACTGTCCTTTCCCATTGAACAGCCTCTTGACCGTGGATGCGAATCCGTGGACGGTGTTATGTGTTGGTCCGTTTTGTGGACTCTGTTCCGTTCCATTGACGTGTGTGCCTCTGTGTCCTCCGATTCCACCATCTGGATTCGTCTCCCTGTATGGTCTTACAATCCCGTTAATGTCCACTCTTCTTTTAAATCTGCTTGGGCAACGGTAGTTCCTTTGCCTTTTCATACACGTTTTTGGCTTAGCGTATCGATTCCAAACAAATCCCTGCCCAGACGTCGACTGGGGTTGTGCTGCATCCATAGGACAGTCTGGGGATGCGGGACGTCTCGCCACCCCAAGTCCGGGAACACGGCGCCTCCATGCACTTGGGGATCTTTAGCACACAGATCCCACACCCATCTCGTTAGACTCACCCCTCCCCCTTTCGTGTCTCTGTTGCGTTACCGTAAACAGTATTACTTCTTAAATTTCCATTTCAAATTTTTCACTGCTAACATTTGGAAAGACAACTGCTTTTGTATCCAGTGACCTTGCTAATAAACTCACTAGTTAATTTACGGGATCCTTTGAGATTTTCTAGATTTTAGGTCACCTGTGAGTAGAAAACGTTGAATGTCTTCTTTTCCGGTCCGTGCACCGTTCCCTCCTGTCTCCCCACGCGTGGTGTCCAAAAGGGACTGAGAGGCGGACACCGTCGTCCAGCCCCAGCCGCGGGAGGGGCGTACTCAGTCCGTAGCAACTAGATAGTTCCTGGTGCTAGAAACACACTAGTATCTCAGTCTGGTTCCTTCAAAAGTCATGTTTGGGAAAACAGAATAAAACAGACATTTAACCTAACCGATCACATGGATCGAGCTGGTTTCTGGCAGAGCGCTTGTTGGCTTTCCGGTCCGCGGCATACAGAGCCCGCTCCCCCTCTGAACCGGGCACGTGGCTCCGGGGACAGAGGCAGCGTGTACTCAGACGGCTTCAGCCTCGTGGACTTGACCCGGGCAGCACATTCACAGGAGGCCTCGACTATCAGATGTGGGTTCTAACCTCAAATGGTGCGTTCGTTCACACCAAAGAGACTGAAACGCGTTTGATGTGGTTTTGTGACTGTCCTTAAAAATATGCGTATTCTTTGAGTCGTTCAGTTTTGTCTCTGAAATCTCATTTCGAGCTAAGTTCACCTTATGTTTTGAAGTATTAAAACCTTAAACACGAATGGCATCCAACGGATCTGTCTCCTATTTAGAAAAAGCAAAGGTGCTTCTAACGAGTGGATTTTTCCTGCACGTGGGCAAGATCACAGATCACACACATAATGTTGCTTAGAGTCACTGAAAATAGTCTGCTGTGTGTTCACGGGTGCTCGCGGACTGGTTCGTGATAGGCGGGGTCATCGGGTCCACGTTACAGGTGCAAACCCTTGATGGCTTCTGGAGAAGCAAGGAAGAGCGTGGCAAGACCTCATCAGCCTCTGGGACTTCACCACCGACGGGCTAATGTTCGAGGCACGTCACCGACGTCTCAGTCCGTCCGCGCTGCCGGGACAAAACACGGTCACTTCTCACGGCTCTGGAGGCTGGACGTCCAAGAGCAAGGCGCCGGCAGACTCGGGGTCTGGTGAGGACCCGCGTCCTGGCTCACAGATGGCATCTTCTCGCCCTGTCCTCACAGGGTGGACGAGGCAAGGGACGTCTGCGGGGCGTCTTTCAGAGGGCAGGAATGCCCCTCCGACGGCTGCACGATCGTGACCTCAGCTCCCCCCAGTCACCATCGCCGTGGGGTTTACGTCATAACTTAAAATTTTAGGGGGGACACAACATCCAGTCAAAGACACCCTCAGAGCGGTAGTCTGTTTTCTAGACGGGACAGACTTTAAGTAAGCAAGGCTACACTTCATCTTCCATTAGAACATCTTCTGTGTCTGCAGGGATATGTCGAGCACGTACGCCCATAAAGCGTGTAGGACTGTTATGACCTGGTTTGTAGAGTGGATTTTGCCCCAAAAAGTGGATGGTTAACTTTCGGATTCCCTTGGGACGTTCATTTGATTTTTAATGTTTATTTTCAAGAGAAAGAGAGAGAGAGAGAGAGATGAGGGTGAGCAGGGGAGGGTCGGAGAGAGAGGGAGACACGGAATCCCAAGCAGGCTCCAGGCTCCCACCTGTCGGCACAGAGCCCGACATGGGGCCTGAACTCACGAACTGTGAGATCGTGACCTGAGCCGAAGTCGGACCCTCAACCCACTGAGCCACCCAGGCACCCCTCCCCCGTGATGTTTAAACGGCACAGACTGGACCCTGCCCACACGCCTTGGGCGCCCGTGAGCCCGTGGCGTGGCTACGGACCGCCGGGCGGGGGGTAGGGGGCGGGGGTGGGGGGAGGCGCAGGTGAACAGGGGCCGGTCTCTTACCTATTTTCTCCACAGGCGTGTTCAGAGGAAGGAACCCTTGCCTCAGAAGCTGGTCCATCATATCCTCGTCGTCGGCTTGGATCTCCGAGACCATGTTGCAGGGAATAAGGCCGAGCCGGGCACAGGTCTCCCCCCGGTAAAAGCCGTCGGCGTCTTTGTCCCCATACACCTGGAGCCGGTGTGAAAGGCCAAGGCGGCAGGACCGTGGGTTCACAAGCGCCTCAGCCCTGCCGGCACGTCGTCAGAACACGCTCGAAGGAACGAGACCGCAGTCACCCACGCGCGCCCTGCACAGCTGCGCTCCTGCCCTCGGCCCCCGAGTTTCTGCCCCAGGGTTTGGACGACGCTGCTCTCCCCATCAGCTGGTGGCGGTGGGGCCACAAGTCGGGGCTCTGGCTCCACTCTGTGCACGGCCTGCGTATCTGAACTCACACAGCGAAAGCCGTGTGCGATGACCCCACCCGCGGAGAGGACGTCTAGACCCCACACGGCGGTGTCCCCGCCCACAGCAAGTGGCTTCCTCCGCCAGACGGTGTGGCGTGTCAGGATTCCAGAAGTTAGGAATCTCATCTAACCCAGAGCTGTTCATCACTCTCTGGGGTCACAGCACCACGCTTTAAGGGCGTGTCTTACTGGACACGTATCATAACCACGTTCAAATGCAACTTGGCGTGCCCTCTGGGGAACCTGAAAACTTAGGGCTCAAGGGCTCCCTGTTTCCCTCTGCCACTGAGCACCAGGCTCTCTCTCCAGCTCCTACTTCAGACTCACGACGTCCCTCCTCTCTGCTGCTCAGCCAGCTGGATATTTAATGCAACAGAAAAAAAGCCAGCCATTGGGACGAACTAAGGAGCTAAGGTATGGTGAGACCGCTCCCCCCTTCCTCGGGTGCCCCCACCAGCCCTGCAGCCCCCAGCCAAGCCCCCAACTTGATGATCTGTCCCCCCACGTGCCCCACCAGCCCAGCGGCCCCCGGCCGAGCCCCCACCTTGAGGATCTGTCCCCCCGGGTGCCCCACCAACCCAGCGGCCCCCAGCTGAGCCCCCACTTTGAGGATCTGTCCCCCCAGGTGCCCCACCAGCCCAGCGGCCCCCAGCCAAGCCCCCACCTTGAGGATCTGTCCCCCCAGGTGCCCCACCAGCCCAGCGGCCCCCGGCCGAGCCCCCACCTTGAGGATCTGTCCCCCCAGGTGCCCCACCAGCCCAGCGGCCCCCAGCCAAGCCCCCACCTTGAGGATCTGTCCCCCCAGGTGCCCCACCAGCCCAGCGGCCCCCGGCCGAGCCCCCACCTTGAGGATCTGTCCCCCCAGGTGCCCCACCAGCCCAGCGGCCCCCGGCCGAGCCCCCACCTTGAGGATCTGTCCCCCTGGGTGCCCCACCAACCCAGTGGCCCCCAGCTGAGCCCCCACTTTGATGATCTGTCCCCCCCTTCCCCCACGTGCCCCACCAGCCCGGTGGCCCCAGCCAAGCCCCCACCTTGATGATCTGTCCTTCTTTAAAAGGAAGCTCTTCTTCTGCAGCATCCGGATTTGGGGACATGGTGAGGGGGTCATAGTCAAAAAGAGCCACAAAGATTCGGGCTGGGAGCTCTTCTGTACCAGGGTCTGTTTCCGACTCTTCGTAGAAGTCTGGAGAAAGGTGGTCTCGCTCACTGTATTCATCTGGGAGCAGGTGGGGACAAAGACAGAATGCTAGGTGATTCCCGCCCGCCATGCCCCCCCCCCCCCCCCCCCCGCCCCTCACTGACTCAGAAATGTGTGCCGTTAATACGAAATATGGCTCAGGGAACAAGGATGGCTGAGACACCAGAACTCGTCTTTTAAAAGAAGTCTGCGGTTAACGTGTGGACCGACACCAGTGGGTCTGAGTGGCAAATCGCTGTCGTCAAGCACCAGTATGAAGGCCCGCCCCGCGTGAGTCCGTGACAGGTGGGTGACGCTGGGCGGCCTCACCAGCCGCAGACCCAAGCGAGGGGTCAGTGGGGACGGACAGGCCGTCCACCGCCATGCAGAGCGCCACCCGTGTCCACAGCAGGCGAGGTCGGCGCCTTCCTCCCGTGACCGAGACACATTCGTGTGTGCGTCTGGGGTCATCCGCTGAGCTGTCCGCTCAGCTCTAAATATTTCAGCAGAGGGGCGCCCGGGGGGCTCAGTCGGTGAAGCGCCGACTTCGGCTCGGGTCACGATCTCCCGGTTCCTGAGCTCGAGCCCCACGTCGGGCTCTGTGCTGAGGGCTCGGAGCGTGCAGCCTGCTCCCGATTCTGCGTCTCCCTCTCTCTCTGCCCCTCCCCCACTCGTGCTCGGTCTCTGTCTCTCAAAAATGAATAAAACGTTAAAAAAATTAAATATTTCAGCAGCCACAAATGCACTCTTCACAAAACTCCCCTATCATCCAGCTGCTAAAAATTATTCTTTGAAATCCTATTATGTTCTCGTGTATCAGACATCATCGTCGGTGTCGCTGTATACGTCATCGTAGCGGGACAGAGAATTCGCTGGCAGATGACACTGCCCTGCTCCCACGGGCCACACTCCCACAGCAGCGGGAAGCGAATGGGAACCGCCACCGAGGCAGAGCATAGGCGGCTCACACAGCCAGCCAGGCCCCCGGCGACCAGGACCCCGACGGGAGGACGCCACAGGGACGCAGAAAAGACAGGAGACCAAGTGAAGAACCAAGCCACTCGGTTTCCTTCACCAGAAAGAAAAAAAAAAAAAAAATAGTTGAAAAATAAATAAAAAGCACTTTAGCAGCCGAAAAAGTGGACTTTTAAAATGCAGTGCACTGTTGACGTTATTTAAATTGGGGACCCTTTAAGGATGCCTAGATAATCTAGAAGTTCAGTGATTTCTCTTCTGCCAGGGAACAAAGCTTGTCAATGGGGGGGCGTCATTCGTGTCCTAAGTTTTTATTTTGTTTATGGTCAATGGAAAGATCTCATGCATTTCCCCCTACTTTTCAACGTTACCTAACTGAAATCGTGGGAAGCTACATAAGCCACCCTGTGGCCTCTGGGGTCTCGGGTGAGCACGTGTAGGGGGGAGGCGGAGAAAACCGTCAGCAGCACGAAGGCGGCCGGCTTCTACTCCGGGCAGGTGGCTGGTGCGCAGAAGGGGCCCGGTGCCCGCGACAGCACAGCCAGCAGCGCCCTGCCCTG